>NW_028318357.1:2177500-2537500 GCF_062004578.1 Staurois parvus
CTGACATCCAGAAAGGTAGAACTGACACATTAATACAATCACAATGGAATGAGCAGGTGTTGAATGTCCATGAACAGAATGGGAAGTGTGAAAGTTGTGAAACCACCCTGTTCTAGTTACATAACCCCATCCTTGGTATCAAGAAGTCTACATAGGTATTAATTTCTTGGTTTACATTGCACATGGCTAAAGGTTTGGTTGGCTGCCAACTCATCGGGGTAGAGATGTTACCATGCCATTATGTGTGGAAAGCAGATGGTATCAAAGACCCAATGCAGTGCAGTGTAGTGAGGAATGCAGAGACCTGCACACATTATACATATTATTGTCAAAAAAGCATTAGCAAAAATAGTATATCTGTTTACCATCAGGAGAAAACACCTTGATATCAGATTCAAATACCATTACATTTCCTTCAAATAAGCATCGCACTGGGATCTTTCATAGATTTCCTCCTTTTTGTCAATGCCACAAATAGTTCCACCTGCAACAGTGGCTATGAAAAGGTTTATGAAGCATACAACCAGTGCAGATAGCTTTAAAAGTGCAGATTATCAACAATTTATTCATTATACTTACAGGATATAAAATGTAGCAGGCACATCAAACATCAAAAACCAACCCAGGTTTGCCTTAGAGTTGTTCAATCATATACTTCACATATAAAACACATTACATATACATTATATTATTTTCCACTTTATAAATATCCAGTCAAATTGTTTTTCATAAGTAATCCCTAAAGGCATGGTAATAATAAAAACTGAAAAGTTGCGCTCCCTGCTCTGCAAGGGTTGAGTACTTGTTATGTCTAGTCATTCCAGAATAAGGAAAAGTACTTACTCCCCACTCCAGCAGGTTCCCTATACCATTGTTGTGCCTGAAATTGGGCTTTAACATAAAAATGACATGAAAAACAAAGAATGATACTTACATTGCTGCTCATTGCAGGAACAGGAATGTATCCCTTGATCACAGAAGACAGGGTGCTGAAATATTCTAATACTAATCCAGAAAGCAGACAAATGTGTAGGAAGGAGCGCTGCTATTACCTGACCATCCTGTGTGGATAAACAGTGAGAAGTGGCCTCAGCCTACATATCTCCACTAGACCATGCCTTCTGATGCATTTTGCCCTGCCCACAGGGGCTTACTCATAGGGTCTATGAGTAAGCCCCAGAGGTTGGAGTGAAATGTGTCAGGAGAAATGTAGGCTGAGGCTGATTCTCCCTGTTTATCCACACAAGCTTTTTGGGAATAGCGGAGATCCTTCCTACCCATGAAAAACACTATCATTGCTTTCATAGCCAGTATGGCTGTAAAATCAATCTTTTTTCACTCTGGCTGCATTCCTGCAGCCATTGAGAAATACTGTGAGAGCTGTGCATGTGATTGCCAATCAGCGATCACATGTACAGTAGTAACACAAGATGTCACTTCCTGGCATCATTGTTTACTACTGTGATCTCTGTGATTGGTCACAGAGATCACATGGTACAAGGCCGTTCACAGCAGCCCCGTACCATGTGCTGGCTGTGACCATTCACAGAAATCACAGTTGAAAACAATGATGCCAGATATTGACATCTTTTGTTACTATTGTGCATGTGATCACTGATTGGCCAATCAGCAATCACATGGTACTGTGGCTGCCCAGAGCAGCCCAGTACAGTGATCTGTGTTCCGCTGTGTCCGATGGATACAATGGGCATAGATTGTGCCTCCCAGGGAGTGCAGAAAGTAGGCACATGCGGTGGGCTCCCTCCAGGCACACCTGTACTAATCTATCCATTGCTATATGTGTTTCTACTAAGGAGACTCTGAAAATTATAGAGTTATGACTGCAGTATACAGAGAAACCATGACATGGGCACTATGGCTTACACATATTTGCAAATGAATGCAAACAAATCCTTCTGTTTTAACAATTGTTAGACAGGGTCAATTTGGTTGTTTTTCATGCTGGCCGGTAAGTGTGCTGGGAAAACTTTTGTTTGTTTTTGACATGTATTGCCCTGCCACTTTACTGCAAAGGCTAGTTATAGAGTGGGGTGGATGCCACTTTTTTGTACAATGTGCCAGGAAATCTTTTGTTTGTTTGTGATTTACAAATTTTTTTCATATCTAATGAATATATTTTGATATATTTAGATAGTAAGTTATTGTGAGCTCATAAATGTAAAACAGAACTACACTACATCTGAGAACCACAAATCGAAAAAACTATTTTATTCTTTCTTAATATTCAAAACAAACTACCCCATCCATCCATGTTTTTATGCTTTTTTGCTGAGAAATCACTTTGAAAAACAGCCCCCTAGCATTTTTGGCTGTGGCCATCTTGAGTAAGGTCAGATGATTCATGTAGCATTTACTTCCTGGAATACATTCTTCCTGCACATTTATACCATACACTGACAGACCTTGGAATTCTCCTCATGCTTTCTTCCTAAATTCCCCCTAAAATGCATGTCTTGTATATTTTATTATATGAATAACAAATTCATATTCTTTCCTATTTTCCCTTTTCTCACTGTTAAATTTTTTTCTTCTTCAATATAATTTTTCAAATCTCTGTTAAGGCCCCTTATATCGTTTTATTTAGTACTTTGCTAAAAATTCTACTTAAATGTTTCTGCTTCTTGAAAAATCTTTATCTTCTATGTGATTCTTTCAGAATCTATAAAATTGTCCATTTGGAACATTTCAACCCGGGGAGTATAGTGGCAAGTAGTGCCATCAATGTAACAATTACAGTCTGTACTCTTAAAGTCAGTTTTAGACTTCAAACCTCTCTCTTCAGAAAATATATTTAAATAAAATAATGCACTACTTGCTGAACTTACCTTTAAATTGAATGCTAACATGATTATTATTGTATTAATATTGTTTTCCCATGGCAGAACAAGTAAGTTGTCCAAAAAACAAATACTCAAACCAATAATATTTTCTTGATATTGTAAAATCAAGTATTTGCATATCAAGCTCTTTCTTGATAATAAATTCAATTTTTGAAAAAAACTAAAAGAAAACACTATAGAGGGCTTGGGATATTTAGATTCCCTCTTAACTTAAATAGATAACATTCAGATAATTCACACAATAGATATAGATATTAGATAATAGACTCCCCTAGGCAACATGTTAAAGGATAAAAATAATAATAACCAAGGGCTGGGAGTAGGAGCTGGGGCCAATACCAGTTGGCTTCCCTGACTCCCTGCAGACTTTCAAATAGACTGGTTCTACATTAAGGCCCAAGGGCAAAATCCATACATACACAATACAGCACAGTCAACTGGTTTGATCCTTTAAATCAGTATTAAACCCAAAAGCAAACACTGATTATATTGTAGCTTACCAATTCTTGGTTGTGGTGGCTGTATTAATTTTCTTTTTCTTTTTTCCCCTTTATATTCACCTGGTAATCCAGCCAGTAAATCTATAATTTTGTATCTTCCTTTAACAGACCTAGCAGTCCAGCAAAAGTAACAGGTGATCGCAAACCATTTTCCACTGACAATAGCTTACAATAGTCAACTTTTATTTGTTTATGTCAAACCATTGTCCTGAAAGTTAAAAAAACGGTTTCCATATCTGTTTAAGAAGTGTTAACAGGAGAATTTGTTAGTCAAATGCATATAAATTTGCTACTGCATCTAAAGCTTACGTGGTTAGCCAGCAGGCTGAATGAAAAGAAAAATGAAATGATTCCTCCATCCACACAAATTAGGTGGATAAATAAATCCCCCCACTAGGCTGACAGTACCAACTGCCACTGTCAGAATACACTGATCGGCAGCTGCAGCCACTGATGAAGGAAAATTTCTCTTTGACAGAAGTCAATCAAACTATCCCTGCAGCACTAGCTAAATGTCGATCAGTGCATGGCCAGCTTAACCCCACCCACTCTGCAGATTGATGATTCTGTTGTTCAAAGTTGTTTATGTTGCTCCTTCATCCAGGGCAGAGACAGGCTAATGTTAGGTTAACATCTAAGCAAGTGCAGGATATGTGTGTAATCGCATGCCTTCCCACACCCATAGCAAACAACACACTACTGTCTAACAGATGTGTGGTGGTGCCATTAATCTTAATGGCAACCCGACGCCCTGGAAATTGGACCATGGTTTCTAGTATTGTCACCACCTTTCCGATGCTCCTTCAACATTGCCAGACCTTACAAGATGTTTCTTGTAGTAAAGCTGCTCCCCTTCCTACTTCTATTGCGGTCCCCTTTCGGTGCTGTCCATCTCTAGTTCCTTACCCTCTTTGCTGCCCAAATCTTCAGTCCCTTTACATACTTTGCAGCTCAGAGCTCCTATGTCACTACATTCTGGGTGGGTTGAGGTCCCAACATCTGTGACCTCTGTACCATCTGAATTCCCAGATTCATGTGCTCTGCATGCTGAGAACCCAAAACTCCCTTCAGCTGCTTTGGACCCAGCCATGGTTTCCACATTAGTAGCTACTGTACCCTCTGTCCCCTGTCCTGCCCCCCTACACCCTACAGTGTCTTCTGTCCCCTGTCCTACCCCCATACACCCTACAGTGCCCTCTGTTCCTTGTATTACCCCAGGTTCCTGTTCTGCACAGCCTGTCTTGCCCACTGTACAAATCAAAGCCTTCACGTCTACTACTGTGCCCTCCCTGGCAGCCTCATTGCCAGACCCTTCATCCTGGTTATTGGTGTCTGCTCCAGCCCAGGTTCCTGTTGTATGTTCTCCTATTCTTACTCCTTCTGAGGCAAATGTTTCCAACAACTTACATCTGTCAGCTTCCAAGTACAAAGTAGCTGCAGATTGTCATCACCGGGTGAGTCCCAAATTTTTCTGGGTGACAAGGTTTGGCTCTCTACCAAGAGTATCCGTCTACGGGTACACTTTATGAAATTTGCTCCTTGGTTCATTGGTCCCTTTACCATCCTTCGCCAGGTCAATCCTGTTGCTTTTAAACTTCGCCTCCCTTCACATTTGAGAATCCCTAATGTTTTCCATGTTTCTCTTCTGAGACCGTATATCATCAACAGATTTTCCCATCCTCATCATCATTCTTCCCCAATAGCGAGTACCTCGGATCAGTATGAAGTCAAGCAAATCTTGGGTTCTAAATTCATCAGAGGGAAGCTCTTGTATCTAATTGACTGGAAGGGATATGGTCCTGAGGAGAGTTGTTGGATTCCTTCTACTGATGTTTCTGCACCCCGTCTGGTGGAATTTTTTCATCAGAAGTTTCCCCTTAAGCCTGGCCCTAAAAAAGTGGGGAGACCTCGTAAGAGGGGGGGTACTGTCACAAGTTAGCCTGCAGCCTCTTTTGTGTTTATTCTTATCTCCTTGCTGCTCTTGATTCCTTCACATGTGTGTTTGTCTGTGCTCACCTGTGGGTGTCGTCTGCTATCCTCTGGGTTTTATGTCCTTCTCTTCTATCACTTCCTGGCCCACCTCCTAGCTGGCTTGTCTATTTAAGAATATGCTCAGTCTGTCAGACTTTGCCTGAGCAACTTCGTGTTGTTGGAGCTCCCTTGTGTTACAACTGTGAATCCTGTGTTGTCTATCTGTGTACCAACCCTGGCTTTGTTCCTGACCTTGCTTGTTTTCCGCCTGTCCTGACCTCAGCTTGCCTATTGGATTCCCTGTGTCTTCTCCCCCGTTGTACCCTGCTCCCGCTAGCGGTCTCCTCCACCTCAGCTGGGTTTACCTGGGGGCCGCGATCTGGTCCCAGCCTGCTTCAAGTCCATCCCCACCATCAGGGGCCCTGGTGAACAAGCAGGCTGGGGCTTAGACTCCATGCCCTGGAGAACCCCAAGCTGTGGACCTATAGAGCTCACTACCATAGGCGTTGACATCCTACATGTCAACAGATGTGGCTTCTAGTTTTTTCTTGGATATTAGAGAGATATGGTCTCTAATACGTTTATAGATGGATGTTTGGTTTTCCCAATGTAAAATGCACAATATCTGCACTTAGATAAACCACACCAAAAGTCTGACATGTTATCCTAAACCTAAGACTATATGATTGATTGTTTAGAAGAATGATATTCCTGCCTTTTAGGATAAAACGACAGTAATTACATCTACAGCAGGGAAAGGAACCTACTGCTGAGGCTCAAGTAATGACTCTGAACTAATTGATCTCTTAAAGATGTTGAATGTTTAAATGTGATTTCCAAATAAGGTTTAATATGTTTACTGGTGCGTTTGTCAGAGTTTAATAGATACCAATATTTTTTATAGATTTTTCTAATAGTTTGGTGATGATCTCTCCTGTCGTATCACTCTATTGTATGCCTTCTTGAGGCTGGACTTACTATATCCCCTAGCCAATAATCATTCTTGTATGGTCTTAGATTTTCAACAAAAATCTGTATCGTTAGTGCAATTTTATGGAGATTTATTTGAGTGAAGATGGCGCATTAGGCTCTTCACGTTACAGAAAACCATCAGTAGGTAATACCATATTATATGCTTCCAGCTCACATCCAGATTCATTAATTAAAAATATCCCTTGCAGTCAATATTTAAGAATAAAATATAATTTTACTAATGATACAGATTTTTGTCACAAATCTAAGACCATACAAGAACGATTATTGGCCAGGGGATATAGTAATTTCAGCCTCAAGAAAGCGTACAATAGAGTGATACGACAGTAGAGATCTTCTATAATATACAAACCTAGAAAGACGACACAATTAAAAACTACACGCATCATCACCTGGTACAGCAGACACCACAAAACTATTAGTAACATCTATAAAAAAATATTGCTATCTATTAAGCTATGTCAAACGCATCATAAACATATTAAACCTTATCTGGAGATCACATTTAAATGTTCAGCATCTTTAAGAGATCAATTAGTTCAGAGTCATTACTCTAATCAAGTAAGTCTTCGAGCCTCAGCAGTCGATTCCTTTCGCTGCGGTAGATGTAATTATTGCCGATTTATTCTAAAAGGCAGGAATATCATTCTTCCAAGCAATCAATCATATAGTCCTAAGTTCAGGATAACATGTCAGAAGACTATTGGTGTGGTCTATTTAAATGCAGATGTGGTGTGTTTTACATTGGGAAAACCAAATGTCCATACTATAAACACCGCCACCTCCACCCAGTAACTCATTCACTGCTTACGAGATTGCCAATGATTTCAAATACAAGATTGATGCAATTTGTGAGGGCATCTCCACTGCACAGACATCTCTCTGACTTAGCATACCTTATACTAAACCTAAATAAATTGCCATGCTACACCATCATTATTAACAAATAAGTACATAAATAATGAAAATTGTGTGAAAAAAACCTCAACATATAATCAAGTTCCAACTGAAATAACTGTAGAAAAAAGTCCAAATATTCTGTTAATGTGTACCCAAGAGGGGCTGCCTCTCCAAACATCAGACCAATAGAAGGGAAGACGACATGGACTAAAGATGGCGTAGGACAGAAAGGCTGCTCTGCCCATCTGAGGGAGAATCAAGGAGCATGATTGGTCAGTAAAGCAGCTTCCTGTTTCTTGAGACCTCTTTTCAGAATTGAAGTGATGCTGCTTTCCCATTTGTGCCGAAGCTGAGTGGATTAGCTGGGTGTGTAGTGGGCTCTTTCATCTCTCTGCAACATGTCTAATTGAATACATACATCGGATAGACATATAAGATGGGGATAATCTGAAGGGATCCTTTCTGCTCATGTCCAGCATCTTTCCTCTGTTAGAGAGTTATGGTGGATACACATCTCCAGGCTATTACATTCATGCATTTCTTGCTCTTAATATTTAAGAGTCCATATGTTCCAGTAAGAGTCCTACCAATACTTAATGGTGGTGCACTTGGTTGATTTGAAGAACAATACATTAACAGAATATTGGGACTTTTTTCTACAGTTTTTTCAATTGGGACTTCAT
The DNA here is from genome assembly GCF_062004578.1 of Staurois parvus. Lineage (NCBI taxonomy): Eukaryota > Metazoa > Chordata > Amphibia > Anura > Ranidae > Staurois > Staurois parvus. Next base: position 2,185,409 of record NW_028318357.1, read on the forward strand.
TATATGTTGATGTTTTTATCACACCATTTTCATTTTTATATTATTGTACTTATTTGTTAATAATGATGGAGTAGTGTGGCAATTTATTTATGTTTATCTGTACACAATTGAACTGATTGTTTTGCCAGAAACATGCTTTTTATTTAGCTTTTTACTTTTTGCTCGATTTTTTGCCCATTTCTTGTCTTATACTAAACCTCCCTCAATACTTTCCTCTTTTGACCTTGCTACTACTGAAGAGGTCACTAAAGTTTTCTCAAAAGCCTGTCTCACCACTTGCCCCTTGGATCCTGTTCCCTCACAAGTACTACGGTCACCCTCTTCTTCTATCCTATGCTCCCTCACTCACATTTTCAATCTCTCCCTCTCTACTCTAAAACTGAGCTCATAATATTCCCAGCCCATGCCCCCTCCCCTGTCTCCTCTATCAAGATCAACAATACAACCATCAGTCCCTCCCCTCATGCTAGGGTACTAGGTGTAATCCTGGACTCCCATTTGTCCTTTCAGCCCAAATCCAATCACTGTCCAAATCTTGTAGACTTCACCTCTGTAACATCTCCAAGATACGCCGGTTTTTAACCACCAAAACCACTAAGCAACTTATTCACTCCCTTGTTATCTCTCGCCTTGACTATTGTAACTCCCTTCTCATTGGCCTACCTAATCGCACGCTAACGCCTCTTCAGTCTATAATGAATGCTGCTGCCGGACTCATCCACCTTACCAACCGTTCCATGTCTGCCATCCCTCTACAGTCATTGTCCAACGAATAAAATAAAAAACATTAACAATACCAAATAAAGGCATTTATAACTCTGCCCAGAGGTGGACTGACAACTCATGGGGCCCCCGGGCAATAGGGGATCATGGGGCCCCTGTGTCCTGGCCCAAACTCAAAAAAGCCTATGAAAAAGGCACCAGGGGCATCTCATGGGGCCTACTGACCCGGAGCCCTCGGGCAGTGCCCGAGTTTCCAAATGGTCAGTCTGCCCCTGACTTTGCCCCCAATTACATCATCAAACTTGTTTCCAGATATCACCAAAACCGTCTTTTCTGCTCCTCCCATGACTTCTCTAGTTCTCTTGTCTCCTCCTCCCTTGCCCATCCCCAGGACTTCTCCAGATCCTCCCCCATCCTCTGGAACGCTCTAACCCAATATATTAGACTATTGCCTACTCTGCTCATTTTTTGGTGATCTCTGATGCAGGTCTTTTAACTGATTTTGCCTTCTCTGTGCACCATTTGGATTGCAATCTGCCTATGATTTAGATTTTTTTTATGGGGTTTTTCATCCCCCGGGGTCTCCTTTTGGGGGATGTTTCTGTTTGGTGGCACATAGTGGCAAACATATGGATATGTAGGCCTTTTTTTTCTGGGGTGTATTGTGCCCTCAGTTTTACCCGGTTTTGGAGACTTTTACCAGAGCATGGTATTTCCTTGCCACCCCATTCACATCCCCCAAGAGAATGGTGTGGGGGCACATATCTCTCAACAACTCAGTGAGTCTTTACCCTCGATGTCAGTTTGAGTCATTTTTATCATCCAGTTGCCTTATGACATCTCCCTTTCAACGGTACTATGCATGGATTAGGTCCATTGTACCTTACATGCACATTGGGTAGACTTTCTGCCTCCCATTTGCTAGTCTGCCTGATGGCATTCCTTCTGTGGTTGGCCAGATAATTGAGAGTGGAGAGAACCCAGTGAGCATGTGCGGGCTCCAATAACATGTCCATGCTAGGCTGTGACCTCAGAAGCTGGGCAGGTGGAGGGGCTATAAGAGCCGAAAAGTCAGTGGCTATCCTCCTGTAGCCTTGGAGGAGGCAGAGATATACACATGAACATTCCCATCAGTAAGTTTTTGGCTGTATGCAAGCCAACTTTCAAATGTTTCTTTATATTCCCTTAGAGGGCATTGTGATTAAATATGTGGTGTGATGTGTTTCAATTTTATAGAACCCAAGCTGGTTTGCTGATGGTGAATGTAGGATCTTTTTGGGGGTAAAGGTACAGGTGAAACTCGAAAAATTAGAATATCTTGCAAAAGTTCATTTATTTCAGTAATACAACTTAAAAGGTGAAACTAATATATGAGATAGACTCATTACATGCAAAGCAAGATAGTTCAAGCTACGATTTGTCATAATTGTGATGATTATGGCTTACAGCTCATGAAAACCTCAAATTCTCAAGAGAATCTATGGGGCATTGACAAGATAAAGATGAGAGACATAAGACCAAACAATGCAGAAGAGCTGAAGGCTGCTATTGAAGCATCCTGGTCTTCCATAACACCTCAGCAGTGCCACAGGCTGATAGCTTCCATGCCACGCCGCATTGAGGCAGTAATTGCTGCAAAAGGGGCCCAAACCAAATACTGAGTACATATGCATGCTTACACTTTTCAGAGGTCCGATATTGTTCTATGTACACTCCTTGTTTTATTGATTGCATGTAATATTCTAATTTTCTGAGATTGTAGATTTGGGGTTTTCATGAGCTGTAAGCCATAATCAACCCAATTATGACAAATCACGGCTTGAACTATCTGGTTTTGCATGTAATGAGTCTATCTCATATATTAGTTTAACCTTTTAAGTTGCATTACTGAAATAAATGAACTTTAGCACGATATTCAAATTTTTCGAGTTTCACCTGTATATAATTTATCTTTTATTTGTTACTTTGAGATGCAATAATAATTTGTATAGAAACTGACCCTTTTTTTTGCCATATGCACCCCATTTTCTCTGAACAATCAGACTTTTTGTGGAGTGTATGAACTCAACCATGATTTATATTAGTGAACAAACCCTTTTACTTGTTCAAACTTTTTATTGAATTTTCAATCCAGTAACAAAACATTCAAATATATGTACAGGAAAAAAAGGGGGCACGGGTTGCACCAAGGCAAGAAGGAGAATGTCATGCAAAAACATACATCTGGGAACCGTAAGGGAACAATAGGGTATAATACAATGCAAAAGTATGATCTACATGTGGAAAACTGCCCCCAAGAACTACACTAGGTTCCATGTAGACAAAGAAAAAAGAAAGCAAAGACAGGTACAGGTAGGAAAGAAGAAGGGGAGAAAAGAGGAGACCAAGAAGGGGAATGGGGGGGAGGGACATGTGACTTCCAGAAGAGAAAAGGTAATCTCGGGACCGTACTAATGTATGGGAACAAGCCCTTTTAATCACTATTTTCATGTTACTCTGGTGTCAGAGCCTAGGTCTGAACCTGGGACTTCTGCAGTGTGTGGCAATGTTTCTTCTTGCTGAGCCACCTAGAATACCAGACAGCTCCCTTGACAATTATTTAAATGATCCTATGTTTTTCACCAACCTTGAACCCATTGCTGCTCCCATGAACTTCCTGATTTAGCCATGTCTCTGCCTTTCCTGTTTGCCAGCTTATTGTACCCACTTCAGTCAGTATCGTGCTCCTTGCCTTCTCTGCTGCTATCCATATTTTTCTACCACTCATTATTGACCCTTGGCTTGTTCCTTGACTATGCTTCTGCCTGATCCCAACCTGCGACTGCTCATTACTGGCCTGCTTAATACACTATTGCTTGCTCAACTCCTGGTGGGGTGATCCTGAGGACCACGACCTGGTGCTAACATGCAGCAAAATCCATCTCCACCATCAGGAACTCTGGGGAACACCTGTTAGTACTTAGACTCCTCACCTCAGATGAGCCTACTCCTCCACCAGGGTGACCTGCCTGTGTACCTATCCTGCTGGTTTCTGTGTGATCCTTTCCACTGCTATAGCAACTGGTCTTTGAGCCTGACCCTTAATCGTGACATCTGGCTCCCTTAATGGACCATCGCTTTATGCTTTTTAGTGAGTATTATTTCACTTGGACATGAAAAAATGTCAGGCATATAATAATATGAAATATGGTTTAACCTCCCTAGCGGTATTCCTGAGTGTAGCTTGGGGTAAAGTTTCAGTACCAAAAGCGGTAACCCCGAGCTACACTCGGGCATCAGACACTGAAAACGATTCTGCGACTTTGCTTAGCGATGTGTGAACTTGGCGCTATATTTCAAATTTCAGTGTTTTTAGTTTGATTATATTATTGAATTAAATGTATTATTATTATATTATTATATTTTATGATTATTTATTAAATTATAATTTATGATTTTGTGTTTCAAGTTTTATCATATCCAGAATGTTTACTAGACTCTTGTTCGGACAGATTTCAGTGAGTTATTCCTAAATTACAGGCCTACAATAAAAAAAAATACATATCTCCATGCAAAAAAATGGTACCGCTTTCAGCACCAAAAATCTGAAATAATCATACTGCTAGGGAGGTTAATATTATGTAGCCAATAAATGAATTTGTATCATTAGGATCATTCTCTGGTCACTATATACCTTCTGCAGTGTTCCCTGTGCTGCTTTGGATCCTCTCCTGTGGACCCTATGAGATTTTTCCTGTTATTTCATCTGATCAAGTCCCTGGAGGTCTGGATTTGAGGTGTGTGTGGACATGGCAAACCTAGTAGTGGGGAAGGATTGGTCCCCCCTGTCAGGCCAATACCTTAGATGGTTATTTCTCTTATTTGTATTTTTTGTATCATAACTAGAGATGAGCGAATCGAACATGACGAAGTGGAATTCGTTTCGAAGATTAGGAAAAATGCGATTCGCGCCGAATCCGAAACTTCGGATGCACGAATCGAATTTTCCCAAAAATGGCGGCGACATGTGTGGCGATGGAGCGGGGATCTCTGGAAGGCGCGCAGACCCATAATGCATTCATTCATGACATGTGATCGCATTAGCCAATCAGCAGCCAGCCAGCCAGCACTGTGTAATGGTGGAGCTATAAATCGCGGCCATCTTAGAATTCTCCATTAGCCTCTGGTCATTCAAGAGAGACAGACCTGTCTGTATTAGGGACAGAGTTAGGGCCACAGAGACTTTAGGGCCACAGAATCGTTACTCAGGGACACAGAATCGTTACTCAGGGACACAGAATTGTTACTCAGGGACACAGAATCGTTACTCAGGGACAGACACAGAATTGTTACTCAGGGACACAGAATCGTTACTCAGGGACACAGAATCGTTACTCAGGGACACAGAATCGTTACTCAGGGACACAGAATCGTTACTGAGGGACACAGAATAGTTACTCAGGGACACAGAATTGTTACTCAGGGACACAGAATTGTGACTCAGGGACACAGAATTGTTACGCAGGGACACAGAATTGTTACTCAGGGACACAGAATCGTTACTGAGGGACACAGAATTGTTACTGAGGGACACAGAATTGTTACTCAGGGACACAGAATCGTTACTGAGGGACACAGAATCGTTACTCAGGGACACAGAATCGTTACTCAGGGACACAGAATTGTTACTCAGGGACACAGAATTGTTACTGAGGGACACAGAATCGTTACTGAGGGACACAGAATTGTTACTCAGGGACACAGAATCGTTACTCAGGGACAGACACAGAATTGTTACTCAGGGACACAGAATCGTTACTCAGGGACACAGAATCGTTACTCAGGGACACAGAATTGTTACTCAGGGACACAGAATCGTTACTTAGGAACAGACACAGAATTGTTACTCAGGGACACAGAATCGTTACTCAGGGACACAGAATCGTTACTCAGGGACACAGAATCGTTACTCAGGGACACAGAATTGTTACTCAGGGGCACAGAATTGTTACTGAGGGACACAGAATCATTACTCAGGGACACAGAATTGTTACTGAGGGACACAGAATTGTTACTCAGGGACACAGAATCGTTACTCAGGGACACAGAATCGTTACTGAGGGACACAGAATCGTTACTGAAGGACACAGAATTGTTACTGAGGGACACAGAATCGTTACTCAGGGACACAGAATTGTTACTCAGGGACACAGAATTGTTACGCAGGGACACAGAATTGTTACTCAGGGACACAGAATCGTTACTCAGGGACACAGAATTGTTACTGAGGGACACAGAATTGTTACTCAGGGACACAGAATTGTTACTCAGGGACACAGAATCGTTACTCAGGGACACAGAATCGTTACTGAGGGACACAGAATCGTTACTCAGGGACACAGAATTGTTACTCAGGGACACAGAATTGTTACTCAGGGACACAGAATCGTTACTGAGGGACACAGAATTGTTACTCAGGGACACAGAATCGTTACTCAGGGACACAGAATCGTTACTCAGGGACACAGAATCGTTACTCAGGGACAGACACAGAATTGTTACTCAGGGACACAGAATCGTTACTCAGGGACACAGAATCGTTACTCAGGGACACAGAATTGTTACTCAGGGACACAGAATCGTTACTCAGGAACAGACACAGAATTGTTACTCAGGGACACAGAATCGTTACTCAGGGACACAGAATCATTACTCAGGGACACAGAATTGTTACTCAGGGACACAGAATCGTTACTCAGGGACACAGAATTGTTACTCAGGAACACAGATTTGTTACTCAGGGACACAGAATTGTTACTGAGGGACACAGAATCGTTACTCAGGGACACAGAATCGTTACTCAGGGACACAGAATTGTTACTCAGGGACACAGAATCGTTAATCAGGGACACAGAATCGTTACTGAGGGACACAGAATCGTTACTGAGGGACACAGAATCGTTACTCAGGGACACAGAATTGTTACTCAGGGACACAGAATCGTTACTCAGGGACACAGAATCGTTACTCAGGGACACAGAATCGTTACTGAGGGACACAGAATCGTTACTCAGGGACACAGAATCGTTACTCAGGGACACAGAATCGTTACTCAGGGACACAGAATCGTTACTCAGGGACACAGAATCGTTACTGAGGGACACAGAATCGTTACTCAGGGACACAGAATCATTACTCAGGGACACAGAATCGTTACTCAGGGACAGACACAGAATTGTTACTCAGGGACACAGAATCGTTACTCAGGGACACAGAATTGTTACTCAGGGACACAGAATCGTTACTCAGGGACACAGAATTGTTACTCAGGGACACAGAATCGTTACTCAGGGACACAGAATTGTTACTCAGGGACACAGAATCGTTACTTTCTGCTTCACAACCACTATTGTACGTTCAAAGAGTTAAATCCTGTTTTATGTTTGGGGTGCTTATTGAATTAAAGAGTATGTCAGACAACACGCAGAGGAGTGGCAGAGGAGGCAATGTTTCAGGAGCGAGCAGACGTGGCAGCAGAGGAAGGGGTCGAGGCAGCACTAGTCGCAGCCAGAGGCCAGTGCTCCCGGTGTCATCCAGCGGTCGTGTCTCCACCGACAACCCTGCCGTCATCGTTTGGTTGACTCGGTCGTCTTCCTCTTCCCAGGTCACCTCTGACACCTACAGCCAACGGTCGGTGGGTACGTCAGACACAACCGTTAGTTGGCATGGCCCGGGAGCAAGCCCACTGAAATCACGTGTCCTCGACCTGCCCCTGTCCTTTGGTGTTCCCTCACCAAGCGAAGTATCGCATGCTGTGGGCTCAGCCCCACTGTACAGTGGGGAAGAGCTAACAGAGGGCGGTCAGGAACGGGGGGAGACATCCGCCTCTTCAGCAGCCAGGCGAAGAAGTACTGGCGAGGAGAGTGGCTCGGTAGCCGGTCTAGAGACAGGTCTGTCTCCTGACCCACACGCAGCCGAGGGGGCTAGTAGTGACGCGGAGACCCTAATTGATGATGATGAGGCTGATCGCACTTGGCAGCCTCGTCGTCATCAGGCTATTGCTTCCGCATCATCAGGAGAAGAGGGTGCCAGCTTGCCAGCGAGCAAAACAGTCGGTGGGTTGCCCAGGAGGCAGCAGGGTCGCAGCAGTGTCAGTGGAGCCAAACGGCCACGGAGTAGAGCACCAGCTCCACTGCAGCCTACCACCACGGCCAGTAGTGGTGCCGGTGTGCACGGAGGAAGTAGCAGTCAGCCAGTGAGGAGTAGTGGGGGCAAAGTTTCCAACTCGGCGGTGTGGCAATTTTTCGTCAAGCCGCCCGAGGAAGTAAACGTAGCCGTATGTCGACTATGTGGCCAGAAAGTCAAGCGTGGCCAGGGGGCCCATGTTGGGACTACAGCGTTGCGTCAGCATATGCAGCGTCGCCATTCGGTGGCCTGGGAAAACCGTGAAAAAGATACGGCGGTTCTGCCTGCCCCAGCCCCCGCTCCATCACCCGCTCCGTTACTTGCTCCGTCACCCGACGTCAATCGCCCTCTATCAGCCAGTCAAGGCTCCAACACCTCTGCTGAGGGGAGTTGTCGCTCGTTGGCATCTTCCGCTCGTTCAGATGCTCCTTCTCCTGCTACTCCTCTTCACGGATTCCGTCAGCAGTCTTTCTTGGAATCCGTTTCCAAGAGACAACAGTTTGCGAGCACGCACCCGACGGTGCAGAAGCTGAACGTCCTCCTGTCCAAGTTGCTGGTGCTGCAGTCCCTCCCTTTCCAAGTGGTGGACTCAGCACCTTTCCGAGAAATGATGGCTTGTGCCGAGCCGCGGTGGAGAGTGCCAAGCCGGCATTTCTTCGCCAAAAAGGCAGTGCCAGCCCTGCATTCACATGTAGAAGAGATGGTGGGCCAGTCTTTCAGCATGTTGGTCTCTGCCAAAGTGCACGGCAGCGCCGACGTGTGGAGCTGTAACTACGGTCAGGGACAGTACATGTCATTTACGGCCCACTGGGTGAACGTGGTGCCGGCACAGCCGCACCAGCAACTTGGACAGGTCATGCCGCTTTTGCCTCCACGTTTGCACGTCCTTGGTCCACAAAAGATGTCCGCCTCTACCACCTCTTCTTCTGCCGTGTCCTCAGCCGCCACCCCCTGCCAAGTCCCATTACCCGACCGGCATATCACATGTGCAGGGCGCAACGGTGTCACGCTGTGCTGCACCTGGTATGCCTTGGCGAACGTAGTCACACAGGGGAGGAACTTCTGAGTGTAATGAACAGAGAAATCGACAGATGGCTGTCTCCGCGCAAACTGAAAATCGGAACCATGTTGACCGACAACGGAAAGAACATGGTGTCTGCTCTGCGTCAAGGAAGGTTGTGCCATGCGCCATGCATGGCTCACGTGTTCAATCTGGTTGTCAAGCGGTTCCTAAAATCCACCATCCCACTGCAAGACATCCTTAAAATGTCACGTAAACTTTGCATGCATTTCAGCCATTCCTACACCGCAAAGCACACCCTCCTTGAGCTGCAGCGGCAGAACGGAATTCCACAGCATCGCCTGATCTGCGACGTTGCAACAAGGTGGAATTCAACCCTACATATGTTAGACCGCCTTTACGAACAGCGAAAGGCCATCACCGATTTCCTGATGTTACAAGCGGATAAAGGTACTCCCCTGTGTAACTTAGATGTCAGCCATTGGCAGCTCATGCGTGACACCTGCCGCTTGCTCAGGCCCTTTGAGGAGGCCACGCTATTCGTGAGTCGGCAGGACTATGGGATGAACGATGTCATTCCTCTGTTGCACGTCCTGGAACAAATGCTGTTAACAATGGCTGATCAGGGTGCGGTAGACGTGGCGCACAGATCTCAACGCCACATGACCCCTGTGGGGGCAGGACAGGAAGAAGAGGAGGAGGTAGAGGAGGACATTGGTGCTCAGGAATTATTGAGTGAAATGGGTGGTTTTTCCACTCAGCGGACAGGAGTGGAGGAGCAGGAGCATCTGGTAGAGGAGGAGGAGGAGACAGAGGACCCAGACGCACCGTGGCAGTATGCTGTGGAGATGGAGGCAGGGAGTCCCTCGCATTCCTTGGCACAAATGGCCCATAGCATGCTCGGTTGCTTGCGTAGCGACAGCCGAATAATAACCATCAGACAGAGGGATGACTTTTGGCTGTCCACCTTGTTGGACCCTCGCTACCGTTCAAAAATGGTGGCCTTTTTCACACCTGCTGAGAGGGAGGCCAAAATAAAGTACTATAAAAACCACCTATGTAGTTAGTTGGTCTCTGCCTTTCTGCGCCAACGTCCATCCTCAGACACTGTGGGCCCTGTGCGCTCGCGTTCCGCTGCCATGGCAGCAGGGGAGGGGTGGGGTGGTAGGAGCAGTGGCAGCTCCACCAGCAGCGGCTGCCTCAGTCTGCAGTCGATGATGAGTAGCTTTCTTCACCAGCGCAGTGAGGAAACTACTAACCAGCCGCAGCAGCAGCAGCATCAGGTGGACCTGAAGCAGGACCTCAAACAACAGGCTCGGGCCTACTTGGACAGCACCCTGCCAACCGAGGTAGACAATCCCCTTGACTACTGGGCAACGAAACTTGACCTTTGGCCCCAACTAGCTGAATTTGCCCTTGAAAGGCTGTCATGCCCGGCCAGTAGCGTGGCATCGGAGCGCGTGTTTAGTGCGGCAGGAGGTATTGTAACTCCACGGAGGACACGACTGTCCACCCAAAGTGTGGAGAGACTCACGTTTGTGAAAATGAATCAGGCGTGGATTAGTCTGGATTTCAAACCACCAGTTCCTGACACAACTGACTAAATCCGCCATGAATCATGCCCCAAACATGTTATTATTTTTAACATAGGCCTCTGTATGGCCTTCAATTTAGGCTGCTTACGCTTCGCCACTCTGCCATGGGCCCCTGTACCGCCTCCTCTTGCTGCTGCCAGGTCCAGAGTGTGTCATGGGTCCCTGTACGGCCTCCCATTGCTGCTGACTTCATCGCCAGACTCTGCCATGTGCCACTTTCAGGTCTCCTTACACTGTTGGTGGGTTCCATTTTGTGATAGGGTGCTGTATGGCCTTCCATTGCTGCTGCCTCCACCGCCACCCTGCGCCATGTGCCTCTGTCGTCTGCTCACGCTGCTGACGGCTTCCGCTTTTTAACCGAGGCCTGTGTTTGGCTTCCGAATACTGCTGCATCCACCGCCACCCTGCGCCATGTGTCTCTGTCGTCTGCTCACGCTGCTGACGGCTTCCGCTTTTTAACCTAGGCCTGTGTATGGCTTCAGAATAATGCTGCCTACACCGCCACCCTGCGCCATGTGCCTCTGTCGTCTGCTCACGCTGCTGCCAGGTCCATACTGATTCATGGCCCCCTGTACCGGCTCCTCATGAACGTGGTTCAGCGGGTTTGCATCACTTAACGGCAAATCGTTGACAAACGCTGGGACGTTCAGTGTTGTGCGCATTAAGCCAGACACCAAAGGGCATCACAGACCTGTTATTACTCGCTCAAGCATGGCTGAACAAAACCAGTCTCTACCACAAATTGGACCCAGACCTGCCCAGGGTCTCGTAAGTAGATTGCACGGAGGAGTAGAGTTCGTTATTGGAATTAACTGTGAGGGACTTTTAAACCTAGGCCTGTGTATGGCCTTCAATTGAAGCTGCTTCTGCTCCGCCACTCTGCCATTGGACTCTTGATAGTCGTCTCCCCACGCTGCTGCTGGGGGGACTTTTTAACATAGGCCTCTGTATGGCCTTCAATTTTAGCTGCTTACGCTCCGCCACTCTGCCATGGGCCCTTGTACCGCCTCCTCATGCTGCTGCCAGGCCCGTAATCTGCCATGGGCCCCTGTACCGACTCCTCATGCTGCTGCCAGGCCCGTAATCTGTCATGGGCCCCTGTACCGCCTCCTCATGCTGCTGCCAGGTCCAGAGTGTGTCATGGGTCCCTGTACGGCCTCCCATTGCTGCTGTCTCCATCGCCACACTCTGCCATGTGCCACTTTCAGGTCTCCTCACACTGCTGGTGGGTTCCATTTTGTCATAGGGTGCTGTATGGCCTCCCATTGCTGCTGCCTCCACCGCCACCCTGCGCCATGTGCCTGTCGTCTGCTCACGCTGCTGACGGCTTCCGCTTTTTAACCGAGGCCTGTGTTTGGCTTCCGAATACTGCTGCATCCACCGCCACCCTGCGCCATGTGCCTCTGTCGTCTGCTCACGCTGCTGACGGCTTCCGCTTTTTAACCTAGGCCTGTGTATGTCTTCCGAATACTGCTGCCTCCACCGCCACCCTGCGCCATGTGCCACTTTCAGGTCTCCTTACACTGTTGATGGGTTCCATTTTGTGATAGGGTGCTGTATGGCCTTCCATTGCTGCTGCCTCCACCGCCACCCTGCGCCATGTGCCTCTGTCGTCTGCTCACGCTGCTGACGGCTTCCGCTTTTTAACCGAGGCCTGTGTTTGGCTTCCGAATACTGCTGCCTCCACCGCCACCCTGCGCCATGTGCCTCTGTCGTCTGCTCACGCTGCTGACGGCTTCCGCTTTTTAACCGAGGCCTGTGTTTGGCTTCCGAATACTGCTGCATCCACCGCCACCCTGCGCCATGTGTCTCTGTCGTCTGCTCACGCTGCTGACGGCTTCCGCTTTTTAACCTAGGCCTGTGTATGGCTTCCGAATACTGCTGCCTCCACCGCCACCCTGCGCCATGTGTCTCTGTCGTCTGCTCACGCTGCTGACGGCTTCCGCTTTTTAACCTAGGCCTCTGTATGGCTTCCGAATACTGCTGCCTCCACCGCCACCCTGCGCCATGTGTCTCTGTCGTCTGCTCACGCTGCTGACGGCTTCCGCTTTTTAACCTAGGCCTGTGTATGGCTTCCGAATACTGCTGCCTCCACCGCCACCCTGTGCCATGTGCCTCTGTCGTCTGCTCACGCTGCTGACGGCTTCCGCTTTTTAAACTAGTCCTGTGTATGTCTTCCGAATACTGCTGCCTCCACCGCCACCCTGCGCCATGTGCCACTTTCAGGTCTCCTTACACTGTTGGTGGGTTCCATTTTGTGATAGGGTGCTGTATGGCCTTCCATTGCTGCTGCCTCCACCACCACCCTGCGCCATGTGCCTCTGTCGTCTGCTCACGCTGCTGACGGCTTCCGCTTTTTAACCGAGGCCTGTGTTTGGCTTCCGAATACTGCTGCATCCACCGCCACCCTGCGCCATGTGTCTCTGTCGTCTGCTCACGCTGCTGACGGCTTCCGCTTTTTAACCTAGGCCTGTGTATGGCTTCCGAATACTGCTGCCTCCACCGCCACCCTGCGCCATGTGCCTCTGTCGTCTGCTCACGCTGCTGACGGCTTCTGCTTTTTAACCGAGGCCTGTGTTTGGCTTCCGAATACTGCTGCATCCACCGCCCGCCCACTGCTGCTGCCAGGCCCGTAATCTGTCATGGGCCCCTGTACCGCCTCCTCATGCTGCTGCCAGGTTCAGAGTGTGTCATGGGTCCCTGTACGGCCTCCCATTGCTGCTGTCTCCATTGCCACACTCTGCCATGTGCCACTTTCAGGTCTCCTCACACTGCTGGTGGGTTCCATTTTCTCATAGGGTGCTGTATGGCCTCCCATTGCTGCTGCCTCCACCGCCACACTGTGGCTCCACACTCTGGTTTTGGCCCCGTGACTGCCCAAATGAGTGAAGTGTGCGGTGATTCTAAGATCGACGGCACTCATCTGCATGTCATACTGACTGACAGTATTAGTTCTCTTCCCCAGCAGACTCCAAGGGCATTTAAATTAAAGGTACAGTGTTCTGCACTAATATAAAGGCTCTCTGAAGCCTAGAAACACCCTTTTTATAAGTTAAATTCGCAGCGAATATATTCGCCTCGAATCGAATTTATTCCGCGAATTCGGCGAATCAGCCGAATTGAATTTTTGAATAATTCGCTCATCTCTAATCATAACCAGTATCCTGTGCACATAATCGCTTCCTGTTGAAGCCAAGTTGGTGAAGCGTGTAGAAGAACCTGAGTATGAGGATCTTGTTTAACATCATTAAACGGCATATATTGGATATACGTATACTATTGTACCAGTTACTTTTTTTTTGCTATAAGGGTTGAGGTGCTTTTGATATACATCTCCCACCTGCATATAGATTAAACTTATTGTTCACTAGAGGTTGAAGATCATCTTGTATAAATAAACTTCTATAAGACAAGCCATAGTGTGTGCAATGGTTGCAAGAAAGAAAATTGCTTGAATCTCTCATCAACACAGTCAGTGCTGATGGGGGAATCTCTCCTATAGAGCTATAGTATTCTCACAGTGGGGAAAGGTAGGAAACCTTCCCTACCTGGAGAGAACAATGATTACTATTAGCAGCTATAGCCGCTGGCAATTATCACATGCTAAAAATCCAACATGCTGGTTATACCCAAGGCGATCGATGAATCGACTTGGTTACAATCAGCCTGCTCATAGATAGATCAAATTTCTTCACTTTTGATACGTGTGTGTGCATGGGGCTTTAAAACATGACATTTGATGTAGTCTGTCATTAGCATTTACAATTAGCTTTTTTACCTATTGATCCTGCTGGATTTTTTTCAGCTTCCTTTAACAGATCAAGCTGGACAGCAAAAGTGGAAGCTTGAGACAAACCAATTAACTATGACAGGGATGCTTGCAATGGTCAACTTGTATTCATTTAGTTAAAATGTAAAGTCCATCTAATATTACCCTTTTTCACAGTGCTGCTCTTGAAGAGTGTCTCTATTGTGCCTCCATAGATAGAGGAACCACCCTAAGCCCCCTGGTCACATCAAAGCCAATTTTGAAATCGTGCAACTGACAGTGAAGTTGCACGATTTTAAAATCGGATGGCCAGCCGATTTCAGTTGTGATTTGCAAGACATCTGACACAGATGTCTATGCAAATCGCAACAAAAGTAGTACATGCACTACTTTAGAAATCGGTGAGGCTTCTAATTATGCAAATGTTTGAAAAATCTTTTATCCATCTATTACTGAGATTGTTTGTTTGGATTATTAACAGAGGTTTCCAATTTTAAAAATACATTATCTACATTTGACCCATTTTGTACATTCATATTTAAAAATGCTTATTCATAGTAAATTCCAGGTACATTAAAGCATTTCTACCATCATGTTAAATGTATCCAACCTTTTCTCCATAAACTCCTGTAGTTTCTGGAAAAAAATAGGAGTCAGCAGCTACAAATACTCTAGCGGCTGACTTTTATTAAGGAGGCACTTACCAACCCAGTGATCCATCACTGTACTCACCTGAGCTAGTTCGTTGCTAGTCTTCGGGTCCTCGGTGCCACCATCTTGGATATGGGAAGTCAGATGTGATTTCCTGGTGTTGCACACCTGACTGCCCACTGTGCATGCTCAAGACATGCTACGCTTTTATAATGGTCCCACAGTCTCCTGAGACATGTGATGTCTCTAAGGAGGTTGCAGGCAAGGGTGTGAACTTCTTCTCTGCTCACTTAGGCGAGCACAACAGAAGTTGGGGCAGTTACCCGTCAGAAATAGGTAACTGCACCCCAGGGAAAAAAAAGTTCACTATAATGAGAGGAGAAAAAGGGGAGGAAAAGGATGAGTGGAAGTTCACATTTTAGGTTTCACTTTTTTTACTCTGTAGAAAAATATGCAACATAACAAAGATTAGAGATTTTTTCAGCCATCTCAATTCTTATATTGGAGTACAAAACAATGATACCGGATGTGGTGAGGGGAAGGGATTTCGTAGTTTAGCAAAACAAAACAGGGCAGGACTGACACCATTTCTTGCCATTTAGTATAGCAAAGGCTACAGGTATTTTCTGTACTTGGACGGTCTTTAAAAAACAAAAACCTGGATGAATGTGTATGTACTGAAGAGATGCATACCTTTTTTGCCTTGACTTACCCTTCAAACAAGCAAATTGTACATTTATAGAACCTACCTTGCCATGCACTAATTATGCAGTATACATTGCCTTGTTGTCTTGTCATGTGGAGATCATGCAGTTTACATCATACAGCCATGCTTTCTTTCTATCAATGTAATTGGTTAAGAACTGTTTTGATTGGTTAAGAATAGTATTTGTTGCCTACTAAATATAATAAAGGCAATGCTCAAAACTTGTTAAGTCTCAAGCAGAGGCGGACTAACAACTCATAGGGCCTCCGGGCAATAAGGGATCATGGGGCCCCTGTGTCCTCACCCACACCCCAAAAAGCCTATGAAAAAGCCTATGAAAGGTTCCAGGGGCATCTCATGGGGCCCCCTACCGACCCCGGGCCCCAATATGCATTGTGATTCCATTGAATATTTCTTCATCTAAGCTCAACAACATTATCAGTTAAATACATATATAAAATAAACAGCATAGTTATGTAAGGTGACAGAGAAGCACATGCTTTAAAGTAAAATTCTGTTTCCTGATAAAGTGGCAATGTGTCAGTTTGATGTACAGTGAGCATGTTCAAGGACAATTCGAGTGACAATATAAGAGAAGTAAAATCAAACAAAGGCACTCTTCTAGCCTTCAGAGTTGTCATAGTGACAACACAATCCCATTCTATAGCTTAGCTTTATGAAAGCAATCAGAATAAAACAAAGAACTCAATAGAGAAAACAAAGCTGTAAATGTAAGTTGACTTCTGTTCTCAAACTGAGCACTGTTAACGCCCAGACAAGACCGAAGTTCCCAAAATGTATATTTCCAAATGAATGTTCAGATGTGAAAAATAATGATCTAAAACTTAATAGAGACGATCACATCTAATATTTGCTCCACAGTTGTTTTGCCCATCCACACTTTTGATCCATGTAGGTTCACATTTTTTCTTTTTAATTGCATAATTTTTTACTTTGTGGACAATCATAGAAAAATGTTCTGAACTATGTTCCAAAACACAGTATATATTACTCTTTATTGACCTTAGTACACAGCTAGTGAAAAAAAAGAAAACATTCATTTTTATGAGTACATTGCAATAGATGACAGTTTTTTTTGCCTAATAGCAGGACCATTAGCATTTGAAATTAACCCTTATTGCTGTCCATAGGCCAATGATACCTAGATGTCCAGGCTAGGTTTAGCAGCTTTGAAGTTAACTTGACCCCAAAATAAAACAAACTTGCCAACCTAATTTTTTTTCCATTTCTTACAGATATTTAATTTTTTTTTAAGAAGTTGACAGAGGGACAAAATGTGAATAAGTGCATATTACACTCAACAGTTTATAATATTAATAAAACATTTTTAAATTGATGTGCAAGGGGTGTTCAAAAAGGTTTCTGCACTTCTATACATATATATTTGTTAAAAAAAAATGTGCAAAAACTTTCTGAACAACCCTCGTATTTTTATAGGTGGTATCACCATATCACCATATCCCCGGCAGGGTGAGGATTGTCAATATACAGATTGTGGTCAGGAGGCAAATGTAGAGGCTAAATAATTAAATCTTCTGGCAGGGTGCAACAAAACCACAGAAAACATCCAAAAAAAAGGTAAAAACCAGAAGACCCAAAAGGGTAAATGGAACAATAAATAATACAAAACAATGTAAAAATGCAGTAGAACAAAAACTCATGGATTATGTACAAATCATACTGATAAATGATGTATAGGATGATGTATAGGTCATGGGAACCCGGGCACAAACAATTGAAAGTTGAACGAAACACAAAAAGTCTAATGCTGCTGGGTGGCATTGGGGGGGGAGCGCTGGATCATGCAAAAGATAAACAGCGAAAAACCAGTGAAAAGGCTAATGCATTAGTATTGTTTAAACAGAGTGTTTATTATAAAAAACAAACAACATGCACTCACAAGTACAGTCAAGGGGGCAAGGCGCATAACCAGTAGGGCGAAATGGACCACACAAGCTTTGCAGATACCAGAGACCAGGAAAGCTTGCAGGGATGGAGGGGGATGGTCACTCTGCAAGAGCTGAGACTGCTCCTTTTTCTTCAGCCTAAATCCCAACCCCTGGCACCACTCCATCAGCATTTCTTGCTGGTGGCACATTTCAGTTTCCCTTCTCATGCAGCTTGGCAGTCTCAGCTCTTGCAGAGTGTCCATCCTGCTCATCCCTGGGAAGTTTCCTGATCTCTGGTATCTGCGATGCCATTCCACCCTATTGGTTATATGTTTTGCCCCTGTACTTGTGAGTGCATATTGTTTGTTTTTTATAATACACACTCTGTTTTTGAACATTACTATTAGCCTTTGCACTGGTTTCTCTCTGTTTATCTAAATGTAAAAGAAGAGGACTAAGAAGTCAGTTATTCTGTTACTTAGAGACATTTGAACCTAGCATAAAAAGGGCATACATTTGAAAGCTGTTTAGGCCATCAAAACATAAATTTGGCCCCAGAAGAAATATAGAATAGTTATTTCATTACAAAACAGGAATCAGAGATATATTTAATTTCTGTTTTTAAAACAGATATTTGGATTTAAGTCAGATAAATGTTCAATTTATGAAGGAAAGAGTTGTTCATAAAAACAACGGCAAAAACACCAGCAGGTAGTCAAAGGAACAGTGGAAATAAACAACAAAACATGTATTTCCAGGCTTGTGGTAGCAGAATGATTGCATAGTATTACCAATAACAGTAAGGTAAATAAAGGATGTTACTTATTTTCAAAATATTTTGATTTTTTTAACAGTATTTTAAACAAAATATATATTTTTGGTTGTGAGTTAGCAACATGGCAGCAAACTAATCAAGAGCAATAGTCAGAAGATAGAGATCATTTCCTAAATGCCTTTTTATACATTTTTTTTTAAGAAAATCAAGTATTAAGAGAAATATGCTTCACAAAATTGGTAGCTGAATAGGGCTAATCCTGATACAATGGCTTCAACATTTTCTACTCTTCTAATCAGAAACAATTATGTAGGTCAGGAGTTCTGGTGGTTCTCTGACTTTACTTATTGTATGCTTGTTCCGGGACAGAGAGTCAAAGTACTGAATCCAAAGACAACCAGGCAATTAAATTTTTTAAAAAGGAGAATTACAATGCTGCAATCCTACAATGTAGATCAGGGGTCTCTAAACTTTCCAAACAAAGGGCCAGTTTACTGTGCTTCAGACTTTAGGGGGGCCAGACTGTGGCTGTTGGGAGTAGAAATTGTCCTGCCATCAGTGGGAGTAAACATTGCCTCTTTGGCATTAGGGGGAGGGATCGTGCCCCATCATTGGTGTCAGTGGGAGGAATAGTGCCCCATTGTTGGTGTCAGTGGGAGGAATAGTGCTCCATCATTGGTGTCAGTGGGAGGAATAGTTCCCCATTTATGGTGTCAGTGGGCAGAAAAGTACCCCATCATTGGTGTCAGTGGGAGGAATAGCGCTCCATTGTTGATGTCAGTAACAGGAATTATGCCTTATTGTCGGTGCCTGTGGGAAGAAAAATGTCCAAAGTGGAAAGCTAGTTCAGCTAGGAGTCTGCAACCAAAATGTCATTAAAATATGTGAACAGCAAGAAGAGTAATGCTCTGACATCAAACTAAAAATACAGCAAAGGCTCCAAAGTTTTTATGTGTACTTTCCAATCTATAGGCATCACATTTTCCTCAATCCTAGATGTGTATACTGAAAGTCAAATATTGTCAATATTTACTGCACTGTGGCCCCACTTCTTCGAAAAATGAGGTTCCAGAGTCTGGATTAAGAGTTAACAATGATTTATACACAAGGAAGAGGCACACAGGATGTAGTGAAAAGACTGAGGCCATAACATATATTGCTAGCTAATAAACTGGTTAACAATAGTATGAGATATGAAGGGCAAGGTACAAGACATGCAGGCACACAGGCTGATGGCAATATGGTTAAATGAAAACATCCAGGGATTTGAGAAATACACAAGACAAATATTGAAGAGGGATGACACAGTTGAAGAGGTGGGGGGCAGGATGCAAACCAAACTATCAAGTAAGTATGTATTACTATGTTTTTTTATTGCCAAATTGCAAGAAAATAATTTTTAAAAAATTCTTTATTCATCAATTTGCACATCATACAGGGATTATTGGGACTCGCAGGCTTCCATAACAACAAGTAGCCAGGCTAGGAGAAAGATACATGTATCAAAATAAAAGTCAACATTAAAATCACCACAGATAGACACACTTAAAACCCATTTAACTTAACTTTTCAATTACATGAGGAAGTAATTAAAAGACAGACCGAATGAAAGAAGAAAGAAAAAGAGAGTCATAGACATAAAAGGAAAGAGAGAGAAAAAAAAGAGTGTGGGGGGGGGGGTAAAGCGGAGGTGAGGGGGGGGGGGGAAGGTTGGGAGAAAATAATTGTTTTTAACCACATGAGGACTTTAATTATAGGAAATATGCACCAGAAAAAAATCTAGGGTGTATCGCTAGGTTGCATCAAGTGTTATTAAGTAATACAATGTAACAATTTCTTGATTGATTGATTGATCTGCATACGACATCAGTTAAAGCAACCTTAAAAGTAGTCTTATTCAACTCCTTATTAATCCGTATTCAAACTTAGTCTGTAATATCTCCCTTCTCCCTTTTCCCCTTAGTTATTATTTTCTGTTGATTTTTTTTTTCTATTTTTTTATTATTAATGTTTAATTCTTTAATTTGTTTTGCTTGTTTTTTTATTCAGTGCTACATAAAAGTGTGCAAAATTAAAACCATCTTTTATTTACAAAAAGGCTGTAAAAGCAATCATTTCTCCTTCTCTCTGGCTGCATTCTTACAGCCATTGAGAAATACTGTGAGAGCTGTGATTGGTCACAGCTTGTCACATGATACAAGGCTGTTGTGAATAGCCTTGTACCATGTGACCTCTGTGATCATTCACAGATTTCACTAGTAGTGAGCAATGATGTCATAAGTGACATCTTGCTTACTTCTATTCATGTGATCACTGATTGGCCAATCAGTGATCACATGATCGGGACCTCACACAGAGGTCCTGTACAGCGATCAGTGTTCGTGGTGCCGCGCGCTCCCAGGCAGTGGATTCGGGAGGACGTTTATAAGTGGCCACCCACTCCTGCACTGCTCCCGTCCGGCCGTTTATGTACATGGGCTGGACGGGAAGTGGTTAAATGCATTTCCTTTTTCTTGTCTATATAATGCAGAACAAAACAATTTTTGCAAGACAATATTGTAAAATGTTAACTTACATCAAAGCTTTCGCCAATTAAACAAGCTTAGAGCAGAAATGTAAACATTTCTCAAGTCATTAGGGGGTATAAAGACATGAAAGCTGTCTACACAAGTGATATTTCTTGCTCGGCAATAGTAATATATATATCATTATATATATCTATATATATCTATATCTATATATATATATATATAGATATATATATATCTATATATATATATATAAACTTTACTGCCGATCAGGCATCTGGATGGATCCTGACAATATGGTCAGGATCCTTCCAGATCCTGGAGTTGCTTTGTGACGTCAATTTACAGTGTGCTTTAGCCTGCTGTCAGTTGATTTTTGGTTATAGGAGAGCAAACACAAGTGAACTCTTATGACCCAGAAGAGAAGTATGACCAAAAAAGCTTTGGCCGTACTTCTCTTTTAACATGGCATCTTTGGGCCTCATATTTTATAATGGGGCAAAATCATATTTACTAGTAGCCTCCAGGTGTTAATATCTAAGGGCTCAGCATCACTGTTTTCCTGGCATAAAGGGGAAGGAAAAAGAAAAATGTTTTTTTAAATTTAATGGGCTCCAGATTGCCTACAAACAGCTAAATGGCACAATTCTGTTCTACATACATTGGGATGAAAAATTTCCGAGAAATAAAATCAGTGATCTGTGACCTAAGTGTTTGATTTTATCATAATCCTTTTCATAGGTAAAGAATCACCATCTGCTCTTTGACATTTGTGACAAGTAGGAGTGTCTCTTCTGCCCTTTTAAATAGGCAAGTAGGGCACTTATATGTCCAAGCTGCTAGAATTTCCATTTACAGAAGTGGAGATCCAATGTGGAATTCAGAGCCTGAAATTTGGGAAATGTCCAGGAAAGGATGTATTTGCATTGATTCTGCAAAATATTTAGGAATTTATTGACTCACTTCTTAACACACACTTTCAATTCTATAGAGGCAGACCATCCATTTTTGTCTCAGATGCCAGCTTCAAACATAATGGTAATTCCCAGACCTGGAAAGGACATCTCCCTTTGCAGTAATTATAGGCCAATATTGTTCCCTAACAGCAACCTTAAAAACATTTTCTAAATCATTAGCTAACAGCATCTCCCCTCATTTTCTGCACTTGATTCACAAGAAATAGGTCAGGTTCATCCCTGGTCATGAAGCTAAGGACAGCACTACTTAAACTATCCATCTCATCTCCTATATATATATAAAAACATAACTTCAAGCAGGCACCTTGTTCTTTGATGCAGAAAAGCATTAGACAGAGTTAACTGGATTTTTATGTCTCTGTCCTTAAAACAAATAGGTCTTGGTGTGAACCTTTTCACAAAATAATGTCCTTATATACATCTTCCTCTGCTAAAGTATTGGTCAATGGTATCCAGTTTGTTACCTATATTTACCAGCATGAGACAAGGCTGTCCCTTTCCCCCACTGCCTTTCATTATCACTACAGAATTAATAATTTGATTATCACCACAAAAAAAATATTTCTACTTTCTGGGAAGCTCTAGTAGTAATTTGTATTTAGGTATAGCCATGCAGGCCCATCTGATTAACCTATACAATCTTAATTTGCTTCCTGACCAAGATTTGTACGAAGCTACAAGTTGTGAGGTCTCATAAGACTTCATGGTTCTGCAGAAAAAGACACACAAAAAATGGATGTACTTCTCAAGTTCTTATACATTTTTCAGACTATCCCAACAAATACACCTCAGATGTACCCTGTGGTCGCTTTGCATCCAGCCCATCTAAAACTGTGGATGTACAAGCATATGTTACAAACTATTCTGCGAGCAAAAGCTTGCTGGAGGAACTGGCTCTTGTATATCAACTGTTTCTCTCATTTACCAATGAAAGCTTCTACAGCATTTGAACAGGAACGATCCTCCTTAGATCTTCAGGCACTCTCCTGGCTTCTTCTTAAGCTTTATTGGATGTGAACCCACTTATTTTAGTGACGTTAAAAAGAACGTTCAAGATTAACTGTACATCTTCTTTCCATATTGCTCCACTGAAACCCTCATTTGATAATATAGACCTCCCAAAAAGTCTATCTGTTCCTACTCTAGGCAGAAATATGGCCTCAAGGTAGAAACCTTGACACTTCTGGACTCTCTTTTTTTTACCATTGATCTGACCATTGGTTTACTGCCATAGAACTAGCTTCCATTAGCAAATCCTTACATACCGTAACACCAACCTTATATCCATACTCCCTATTACATTTCAGCAGTTGTACTCCCTACCAACACCAATTTGTCAAACTTTATCTCATATGTATAAGATGCTGTCTGCAAGAAAAACTGACTGATTACTTAGCTTCACTGAAGCCTAGTATAGATCTAGGTTGCACAATTTCTGAAGGGGATTGGGATACCCCTTCTTCTTCAATCACAACTCAACTATCTCCTGCTATGTTTGGGAAAAAAATATTTAAAAAAAATTATAGATGAACCCAGTCTCTCTGCATTGTTTATTTCCAAACATCCCGGACACTTGCTAGAGATATGAGGACGTGAGAGGTACATATTTACACATTTAATTGGAATGCTCTTTAATCCATCACTTTTGGTGTCTAATATCTGTCATCTACAATTACATTTATGGAGAAGACCTTACTTCCTCACCTGAAGTGACTCTTCTCTTCATGTTTTCATGTCCTAGGAACTCTCAGAAGGATTTGCTACTTAGGCACTTTATTGCAGTGTCAAGCCAAATAACTCCTATGTTTTGGAAATATACAGTACTACAATACCTTTCTTGTCCTGTTGGTTGAGCAGAGTTAACTATATCATGCAACTGGGAGAACTGCTTGTCTCAGACACAGACACCATTGATAAATTCCATACCCTATGGACTGCCAGAATGCTTTTCCCTGAATTAAATTCTTTACTTAATAGACTCTGACAGGGATACATTTATGTTATAGCTATTTTAAAGTGGTAGTAAAGTCAAAAGTTTAATTTAGCCCTACAGGCCCTGTAGGTGCTTTAAAAATGTATTGAACTCGTCATTTAGTACATATAGACATCAGCTCCAGCCGATGATGTCAATAGTGCATGTGCAGTACTCTCTTCATGCATGGTACACAGAGGGTACCAGGAAAGCAAATAATTTATATATTAAATAAAACATAGAAGAGAGTTGGGTGGGTCTTTGCACAAGCACCACATCCTTCATTATAAACTAAGCAAATACTGAAACCATATGGATTTAAATGGGGCCTCTAGGATCCACAAAACAAATTTTATATATACTGTATAACATGCAAAATGTTATTTCTTTTCTACAGTCATCATAATATTTGATAACAGTGATATAGAGTATACAATATTTCTCATTCCCTTTACATCTGAATCTCCCGAGTAACCAACACATTGATCTATCGGTATTTTGAATGTACATTT
This sequence comes from Staurois parvus, assembly GCF_062004578.1. Classification (NCBI taxonomy): domain Eukaryota; kingdom Metazoa; phylum Chordata; class Amphibia; order Anura; family Ranidae; genus Staurois; species Staurois parvus. The sequence continues at coordinate 2,209,712 of NW_028318357.1, forward strand.
GATTGTATATTGTTAGATGGGTATCCAAAGGGAGAATTCCTGTATATCTCTACACATTTTGTGAGATATAACCACTTCTTAAGGACAGAGGGAAACATAATATATCTACAATCGAACCTAAGATGTAACATAACATAAATAATGCATTATAAATACAAATGATCAAAAACAACATAAGAAAAGAAAACAATGGATTTCAATCACAAATTAAAAGTACTCACTGCTGTTAAAAACAAGACCCAGTGAATTGATGAAGGCCAATATCTCTGGCTCCCCCGAGGGCAGGCACAGAAGTATTCTACAGGGGAAGACCATGGAAGAAAGTAGATATAGCACCACAACATTCCATAGTCTCCCTAATAAAGACATTTTTGTACCTAAGCAACACATAGATTGTGATACCATTGGCATTGTATATTTGATGCTCTGCATTTGGGGTGTATTTTATGTCAGTAAAACTATAAGGTACTTGAGGCAGAGAATGAATGATCATGTGTACATTGCCAGTAATGTCAAGATGGTAACACCCATCAGTCAGCACATCGGCTTCCATCACAATTTTAAAGTTTCTCATATTTCATTCATGTCCCTGGATAGGGTCCCTGAAGACCCACATGGGGGACTTTGATAAGGCAGTATTACAAAAAGTACAAAATAGATTCAGAGACTGGAGGCCACTACTCCTCTTGGACTTAATGAAACCATCAGCTACAAACCTTTCCTGTAATAAAGAAATTTTGTTCTAAATACCTTAGTGGGCACATTGATTTATGATATATCCCTGATGTTCTGTATTGGCTATTTGCAGCCTCTAAGTAGGCTACTGGACACCCATGGCATGGTGTCTAACTAGTTAGAGATAAAAGGAGTTAGAAGATTGTAGATGCTAACTCTATTAGTTGTAATGGTACAATTAGGTTTAAATCTCCACTATAGGCAGGGGGTCCGGTTTAAATACAAATGCATAATTTTATTAAGTTTGTATTACTGGTAATAGTAATTTATGTTATTGAATCTGTGCGCATTTGTTTTGTAAAGGTAAGTGTTCACTTCTTGTTAGTGAATTTATGTTCGCGCGGACACATGGCTGCTCCTGAGAGTGTGGATGTATGATGTTATTGTTCTTGCCATTAAGGGGTGCACCCTTTCATATTGTGCCTGTTCCAGCACTTGGGATATTTCTCCTTCTCTTGGAGAATACTGGCACACCACTGTGCATACGCAGTGTGGAGCACCAGAACGGGATGACATCACATGATGATGGGAGGCCAGCAAGTGCACGCCCACTGAGTTTTTTTGGGGGGTTCAGTGACCTAATTATATAGGGGGTTAATTATTTAGTCTTGGATGTGATCTCTGGGCTCATTATTGGCTAATGTGCTGGTTTATATTTATGGCTATTATATCTTAGTATGATTATAGCTATGATGTGCATTGTTGGATTATGCTGTTACTGGTAAATTATATCATCATACTTTATTTTTGCATTTATTACAGCTGCCACAGACAATTTGGTGATGATATTATTTGAAATTATGGTGGTATATTTTTTTGTACTTACACCTAATGCTATAATGTGGAGATGACAATTATTCCCTTTGAGCTGAGTATTAGAAGCACTAGAAACCCTTGCTAACATAAAGTAAAAAGTGCTTCCTCAATAGAAAAGATCCTTCTTACCAGTACATCATTTATATTATTATTACCAGAATTGGCATGCAGGAAAAAGACGGCATGATGCTCCCATTGGTGCACATTATTTCAACAAGACAAAGAACCACAATGGCATGGTGAAAGAACCTAAGATGCCTGAAGTGGAGAAAAGCAAAAGTCTTCAATAGTAAATCAACATCAGTAAGGCATCAAAAGGCAAGCACAGTGAAAAAAGAGAACTGACGCCAAGAGTAGAAATAGTTTCCATAGGATATCAACAGATCAAAATGGCAGGATTCATAGGTGTTAGGTATTCAGAGGCTATGTAAGACTATAGTTCATTCCCAGAAAAAAGTGCACTGGACTCAATGATGGTAAGTGTCCAGTCAATCACTTACCTCTGCGGAAGTATTGAAGAATTAGGTTTTGCACTTGTCAGTCATTCACAGCTTAGCAGTATAAAACATGTTTGAAGGAATGTGATTTTCTCTTACTAGCATTAGTAAAGACTGTAGAAAAAGGAAAATGTGTTGCGCTGCTGTAAACTTAAAAAATAATCACCGTATTTTATAATCCATAAAGTGCATAGAGACAGAGAAAAGCATTTGCTAACCTTTTTATCTAATAGGTCATCATGTTAAGGTAAGGGTCCATTTCAGACACACGAGTGTGGTGGCGCACATAGAATGAATTGTACAGCACCGGGGGAAGTGGGTTCATTCACTAGCAGGAAGATCAAAAGATTATTGGAGGACTTTTGAATTTCACTGTGAACTTGGATTAGCATGTTTTAAAGACTGTGTTTTACATATATGGACTCACGTGTGAATATCTATGCACTTTTATGGATTATAAAATATGGTGATTATTTTGTAAATGTACAGCAACATAACACATTTTCCCTTTTCTATTTTCTATTTATATTTCTGTTGGACAACCACATTTAGTGATTGCAGCAGCTGGGGTTATATTAGTTTGTTGACACTATTTGGCAGCGCACAAATTACTTTTAATTTATTTATTTATTTATTAATAAACACTGATCTTTGTTTTTGAGTGGAGGCAGAAGAACTATGAAACACTGCAATATGGTTATTTGTAAATTTCACCCAGAGTCCAAGCAGCATGCAGGATAGATTAAAATGCAGAATCCTGGCAATGAGAGTCTAATAGCAGCTTTTGGAGAGACAGGACACTTAAGTATATTTCTATAATGAATAAGGGAGACAGTACAATGTTCCCCATAGTATGGTGTAAATAGTTGTAAACATATGAAAAAAAAATGAACCCAGCATATTCTCATATAAAGTATACTTGCCTCAAACCATAGGACCTCGTGTGGATACTGGCTGTGCTCTTTTTTCTCTGCTATCTGCATAAATCCCTTCTTACAGATTTCTCCAACAAATGGCAGTCTATGGTAACGACCTGCCCCAACCAGATGACTGACAATGATCCTAAGGTATGCATGTTTCACTATGAGACCATGTAGAGGAGGATGCATCCATTCCCCCCCCACTCAAGTGTCAGATTACACTCAGATCTTGGGGGTCAGTATGTTATTGTTAAAGGGGACTTTCAGACTTTGGTAAGCTCCCCACCTGCAGGCCCCCACAATCAGTGGGCCAAGGTTGAAGGGAAGAAACTCATGTCCTCATTAACAAGTTACCCTCACAGCTCGAGGGCATGTGGCCTGGTATGGTTCAGGAAGGGGTGCACTTTGCCCCCCCTGGCATTTTCCTGGCCTGTCAGGCTTCATGTTCTGATAAGGGTATGGTCTGGATTTTCCAGGGGGACCTCATACTATTTTTCTACTATTTTGGCACAAGGTTCCTCTATAAAATCCATACTAGACTTGAAGGTCTGATATAGAATTTTGGGAAATGACATGCCTTCTTTTTTATTGCATGGCGTCCTCCTTACACTTCATAATAGGTCTGACAGGCCAAGGGAACCTCATGCCATTTATGTGTGTGTGTGAATGTCCTCCATTAACATCCATAATAGACCCTTACCTAGCATAAGCGTCTGTTATAGATGCAGGGAATCTGTGTGTTTGTATAGAGAATGAAGCTGGGATCTGTCATTTTGCTGGAAATTTCTTTTCTATGCAAATTTCAGCCTTGCTGCAGTAGGTTGCATACTTGCTTACATGCATCATTTCACAGGTAGGGTCAGGGTATCCTCTATACTTGTTAATTAATGGAGTTTTGCACTTTAAATGTTCTACCTTAACCTTTATTTTAATCACTGTTCACAGTCAACATTTTTAATATTTTTTTTTTTGCTTTGGTCACTAACATAAAAACATGGCTCGTTGGCCAGTAGTTGGACAATACAGAATGGGAAGGGGGGGGGGGTAAAGACAGGGGTAGAGAGAGAGAAGGTGGGGGGAGAGATAAAAAAAGGGAAAAGCAGGAGGAGGAGAGCAGAATCATCCCTCCTCGGGCCCAAGATACTTCTAGATCGACTCACTGGGAAAATGGCAGTATGTTTAAGTACAAGTCAGTATACACAAAATAGTTTCATGGCCTCCATATGGCGGTGTAGGACTCTTCCATATTGAGCAGGGTGGTCATAAGTTATTTTATATCCCAGAGAACATTAACTCTAGCGAACCAAAGAGCTTTCAAGGGGGGGTTAGTGTTCCTCCAGCAGAGCGGAATACACGCCTTAGCTGCATTAAGGAGCTGTATTGTCAGTGAGGATTTGTACTTTTTGATAGGTCTGTCTGTCAAGTGCAACAGGCAGGCTGCCGAGTTGTCATGCAGATCCACCGCAGTAAGTTGTTTGATAACCGAAGTCACATTGTGTCAAAATGATTGGATTCCTAGGCAAGACCAGAAAATATGAAGCATGGTTCCACCTGCAGCACCGCAGTGCCACCAGGTGTCTGGGATCTGAGGAGAAATACAGTGCAGTAGGGAGGGAACCCCCTCCATCTGGTAAGGACCTTGTAGCTAGGTTCTTGAACCTTCATGGCTATAGAAGACTTTTGGGCAAAGTGATCTGATTGGGAGTGAAACTCATGCCAAGCTCCGATTCCTATTTCACAAGAAAGGGAGGTGTGTAATCCTTGCCAGGGTGTATGAGAATAGAGTAAAGAAGGTAGAGTGAATGGTGGACCGGTTTTCCCTTGTGACACATCAATTAGAATCCAATTAGAGGGCGATTAAAGCCCAGAAGGAGAGAGAGCCAACTGAGGAAATGTTGCAGCTGTAATCTACTCCAGAAGTCCAGAGGGGGGTCAACCAAGCAAGTAAGATATGTGGCAAACAACCACCCTCCAGATGTTAGCAAGCCATTTGTTTTAACAATCCCTTGCCTAGTAGCCTGGAAAATGTCCACAAGTGCTTTTTTTTAACAATTAGCTACTATTGACTTCAAGGTATGTCTGGCTCGTCACTACTTGCTATGGTCTGCAAGCTATAAACATTGGTACTTGCTGTGATCAGCACCTAGAAACAATGGCACTGACTGTGACCAGCAACACTGGAAACACCACCAATGGATATATCATCTTAAAATCCGCACACTTTCTTCACACTGTACAATCTAATATCTAAATCTAATACACTAAAGGGCAGCACAGTCGGTTTCCTCCCACACTCCAAGGACATGCTGGCAGGTCAATTGGTTCTTATCAAAATTGGCACTAGTATGTGTATGTATGCATGTCAGATAGGGAACTTAGACTGTAAACAGCTCTTTATTTCATCTTTACTGCATTTTGGGGGGTTCTATCTGCTTTAGTATAACACCAAGGAAGTGTCTCGCATGCAACCTGCTGATTGCATCAGATTGAAACTTTTATGTGCATGGCCTTCCTGGTAAATTAGGGTTGTTATAGTTCTGTCTTGATATTTTAGGAAGAAGATAGGTCTTCCTGCAGATTTATACATTACATAAGACTTGTAGATGGCCAATTAAAATAGGTGGACATTTTCGTACCAAACTTTGATCTCGGGGTTGTCAGGCAGGACTTTATCATCTGGTCATTTACATTTTAAAGGTGTCTCAGCTGATAGATGAAAAGATATAAACATCCCATTTATCTTTCTACTAGTAAGTTTAGTAAGTGAGAAAAGTTCCTCACTATGCAAAGTTGCTGGCTTCCCCCTTTTCATCTTAGTGTTGACAAGACTGAAGAAATCCTTGCAATCTGATTTAATTGAAAGTATAATAGTAAACTCGTGTGCTGCTACACCAGAAATATAATAGAAAAAGGAAGAGATTGCTGCACTTACTCTCTAAGTGTACTCTCACTCAAAATAAATAAATAAGCACAAATGTGCTGCGCTAACTCCCCGTTAAAATAGAAAAAGTTTAAACAAACAATGAAGATTGAAATCCTCAATCAATCAAATAAAAATAAAATAGTCCTATTCAACATGCAAAAAAGTCCTAGTAATGCAATCTCATAAATTCCACATCGTGCTTGTGTGACTAATCCACTCCCTGCTCACCTTAAGATTTGACCTACAGATTATAATAGGTCAAATGCACTTTTAAATGGACTGTGTAGCCTCCAAATTGTGGTCCCTGTGATACTTCTTCCAGACACTATATCTTCTTTAAATCTTGACTCCAAACCGTGTATAAAAAATAAAAAATATTCCATAGTGCAACACCGTTTAAAATGAACTATGCTCTAAATAAACTAAGCATATGAACTCACATTAAAGAAAAAATATACAAACATGCTCCAAAATAAAGTGATCCAGTATTCATATTATTTCATCGTAATGAAATAATAGGAATGGTGAGCACAGACAAACCACACATTTGAAAGGAATCAGGGTAGGAAAAGCTCTGCAGCAAGGAGTACATACCATCCTATTGAGAAGTCTGGAGTTCGGTCTTCTAAAGGACCAGCATCAATTAAGTAGCCACAGAAATTTAGCAGTGGATGAGTTAACTATTGCTTCTAAGTGTTTATGACCTTTTTTATAGGTCTAGGAAGGAGGGGAGTGCATGGTACACTTATTTGGTGATGTGAACCACCATGAAGTAGTAGGTACTGTGAAATAATATGAATACTGGATCACTTTATTGCAAGGGGGCTTTGGGCTTCAGCAAAATGGCGGTCTCTAGCATGACCAAATTGGAGCAATTCTAAAGGTCATTTACAGCACACACTAATTTTGGAAGCATAATTATTAATGAGGAATGTATGTTCCTTGATAAAGAACATTATTTTTTTTATCAAGTTGTTATGGATTCCAATTTAAATGTGCACACTTCATCATTTTCTACATCTCAGTGCTGCTGATATCCTGAAGCATTGGAACACTGTGTGGGCCCTAAGACAAACTGCAGTAACAAGTTTCTTAGGGTTAAGAAATGGAGTGTGCTGCAGGAACACATATTATTTAAAGAGTATTTAATGTTTTCTTAGAAAGAGGTTGAAAATCCCTGACAGTTTTGTTCTGTCTTTTTGGGATTTCTTTTCCCTTCCTGCCATGGAGGCACAACAGAATCTGAGAGGAAATCTCACCAGTTGTCATGAGAACAGGTGTCACTATTGGAACATTTTCCCTACCCTTCTGTTCCAGAATGAACTGGAAAAATATTGGATTTCCCATCACTTTCTTCCCCAGGACAAACAGAGAGGATAAATCTCTGCAGGGGAGACCTAGACAGAAACAGAGACCTGATTAAGATGTGAATCCTTTCACACTCTGTCTAAAATAAAAAAAGTGCTGGCTTTAGATATTGTTGAGTTGTTAGTGTGTCAAAATGTATCCCTATCAATCATACAACTTCATGTTACTATATATTATATTTTAGTTTTCCCTCATCTGAAAGTAATATTCTGTGATGGTATAGTGATACTTCTATATTTTCTTGCGCTCATAAATCAAAAGTAAAATATGTAAAAATGGTACATTTTAATGTATTTTTTAAAACTTTAGGTAAGTATGAATTAATGCAAATTAATATACTGTATTTTCCTTTAGAGTTAGCAGGTAGAACTCCTTTCATCTCCATGGCTCATCTCAGCTCCTCGAATGAAAATGCTAAAGTTTTTTTTTACAGAGCGCAAAAGCTTAAAGTGGTTCTAAAGGATGCAGGTTTCTTACCTTAATGCATTCTATGCATTAAAGTAGAAGTACTTCTTTGTGTAGCTCCCCCCCAGACCCCTTATACTTTCTTGAGCCCGATCTCGATTCTGCACAGTGCTGAAGAATAGCAGCTCTCTCCTCTCTCTCTCTCTTTACTGGCCATGGAGGCAGCAGCAGGGACCACTGACTCCTGCTGCTGTCAATCACAGCCAGTGAGCAGAGAGCAGGGGCAGGATCGAGCTGTGCTCTGTCTGTCAATAGACACACATAGCGTGGCTCACGATCCAGCCTGCATCAGTGCCCCCATAGGAAAAATATTGCTATGAGGGCACTTGACAGGGGGGGGAGTAGCCAGGAGTGCCAGTGGGGGCACCCCAGAAGATGAGGATTTGGAATCTTCTGTGCAAAACCATTGATATAATTTTTTGTGACCCCAGTGTAATGGTTGCACCCTGCATTAAATGTTTATTTTTTAAAAAACAGTGAGTTTAAAAAAAGACCAAGATTAAAAATGTCTGGGACTTTTAGGTGCTCAATTTACTAACACAATCCATACACAGTAAAAATGCTATCTTTTTATTGAGTTTGAAGAATAAAAATTATTTAAAAGTAAACACACAGTTATTTCTTTTCCATTGCCTACATGTATCCCATCAGTTTGTACAATAAATATCATCAGGTATATATTTCCTAACCATCAGCCTTAATACAAATACAGCTAGACATAATCCAACTATGTAGTGTATCAAAGCTTGTCATGTCAGTTGATGAATGAACTGCTCAATGTGTTTCATGGGGCAAATGTCATGACTCTTAAGGAAGAACACAGCAGTAGAAATCTGTAATATAAACTATATTCTGAGTATGTGATCCATCATATGTGTCAACCTTGTACATCTACTATATACAAATTTATCTTTTTGAATGGCATCAAGACTGGCAACTGCACTTCAATCCATCAAGCAGCAAGCCAAAGGAGGGGAGGGGAAATGGGGAAAGAGAGGGGAGTGGGAGGAGAAGAGCTAGCCCAAAAGGATAGATGTTGTAGTGACCTGAAACGTATTGCAAATTGTGACTGTCTATGTCTTAAAGTTGTTCTAAAGGCTGAAGGTTTTTTACCTTCATGCATTTTATGTATGAAGGTAAAAAGCCTTCAGTGTGCAGCTCCCCCCGGCAGCCACCCCAATACTTACCTGATCCCCATCTCGGTCCAGTGATGTTCAGGAGAGCAGTGGCTCTCTTGGGACTCTCTCTCTCCTAATTGGCTGAGACACAGCAGTGGGAGCCATTGGTTCCTGCTTCTGTCAATCACAGCTTGTGGGAAAGGAGAAGGGGAAGGGACTGAGTCACAGTCTATATGTCCCATAGATACACAGAGGCAGCTCGGGAGCTAGCATGCATGCACAAGTGCCTCCAGAGCTAACAGTGTGCTCTGGGGACACTCGGCAGGGGGGTAGGGTCCAGAAGTTCTGGCAGATGACCCAATAAGAAGAGGGTCAGGGCTGCTCTCTGCACAACCATACCACAGAGCAGGTAAGTATGGTGTGTTTATTATTTTAAAGAAAAAAGAACAAGCCTTTAGGACCACTTTAATATCTTCTTAATAAGGAAAAAAAAAGGTAAACTCTGTAATATGTCTACGCTACTATATACTGACCCATAAAAGTTGAGCCTATGCCTGGCTAGGTCTAAGAATCCATAGTTATAAATGGTAGGCAAAAATCCTCTATCTCTTGAAGTTGTGAGAGTATGGGAAGTAGGAAAAGTATTACACAAACTGATGGGATATATGCATGTAATGGAAAAGTACCAAATCTGTTCATGTTTACTTTGAAATAATTATTATACTTCAAATACAATAAAAACTATTGAATTTTAACTATGTATCTATTATGTTAGTAAGCTGAGTACCTAAAAAGTCCCATAAATTTGTAGTCTTGGTTTGATTTATTCAGTCTGGGAGATGTTGGCCCTTAAATGGATTAAATATTTATGAAACCAGTAGTTTTGAAATGTATCTGAATGATTTTAAGTAGTAAGAAACAGATATAAAACATATTTTAAAAATGTAAAAAAATAAAATAAAATTAACTCCAAACCACTTTCACTTCTCTTTTTTTAAATAAAACTTTACTAATGCAGGTGGTAAAGAAAAATTGTGCTTAGTGCAAAATAAAATAATCTACCAAATAATGTGTACTACAACACTCAAAAAACATCAAAATATAGATTCACAATGAATTCAAAATAAACAATTATTGTGCTGTCCCTTTAAGTAGAATAATACATGTGAATCACATACAAACACCAAGAAGTGTAATTAACAAAGTCCATTCCATGCCCTAAGTGATACTTCACATCTTCTATGACACCTTGTGAATTCCACCACTATAAATAGCATCAGCTGCTTACCAGAGATAAAGACCCCACATTATAAGAGGTTTATAGCACTCAATATATGTTAGAGAGCCTCCATAATAACAAGAAAATAGTTTAATATGTTCACCTAACACTTGTTCCGAACCCTGCCTGATTGCATATATTGGTTCTAGTTGAAGCTGGGTAATCACATGTGACATGATTGACCATGACCATCCATGGACTGTATTTAGCCACAGTAACTGATTAGCTAGCTAGGTAGAGACAACTAATCTGAGTCCAAGCTTGAATGTAATTTCTAAATGACAACATTGCTCATATGTGTCCCCAGCCATGTATTGATTGGGGATTTGCAGCTAGACAGCAAATGTTAGGTGAATATAAGAAAACCTTTTCCTGTAGATAAGGAGTTAGGGCATCAGTTCAGTCATTTCAAGTTTATCTAAACCCAAGAACATAAATGTAATATATTACATCTTCCCAGTCCTTATATGTGCTGGCTGCATTAGTTTTCTTATTTATGCTAAGTACCTTTTTTCAAGTGCATATTCCTGTTAATCCTGCCAGAAATCAAATGTCCTTAAAACATCTTGTGCACTAATTTGAAAAACAATGTCATCAGCTTTCCCCATTATCTTCTGTCAAAATCAAAACACTTCCCCCCAGGGGCGGACTGACAACTCATGGGGCCCCCGGGCAATAGGGGATCATGGGGCCCCTGTGTCTTTGCCCAAACTCAAAAAAGCCTATGAAAAAGGTACCAGGGGTATCTCTTGGGGCCCCCTACTGACCCCGGGCCCTCGGGCAGTGCCCGAGTTTCCAAATGGTCAGTCCGCCCCTGCTTCCCTCATGCTAGGGATATGATGAATGGGGTGGCGTTTGTAGCCTAAATAAGGAGAGATGTACAAGGTGACAATGTTGTTCCCCATAGATAGAGTACATTGCATGAGTGTTTTCACCCAAGGACAGAAAATGTGTTACTGGTAGGATCAGCAGGTAAAAATAATGAAAAAAAAAATGGAGAAAGAAAACAAATGCAGCCACCACATCTATGGATTAGTATGCTGTAATATTTTACATTTCTTGGGTTTAGATACTAATAAAGGCCTTCTTTAAAATGTACATATTGCCCAAACTTTCCTTTTTTGTTTTGGATAGAGTAGGGAAGGGTTAAAAATGATTTTTTTCATTATGTATATATAGTTTTACCTACACATACCATTTAAAGAAATGTAAATGCAAATAAGTACATATGTAAATAAACATAAATATACTTGTATTGCTTTGATAAAAAGTAATTTAAAAGCAATTGCTGATTTCAGTTGTCAACATTACACAGATGGTATAGAGGAGTTTGCTAAATATAAGAATTTACTGCAGGACAATAAAGATGATATATGCACTGATAAAATAAACTCAAATTTGCGATATTGAGAATAAAAACTGACATTCTGAGATGATGCAATGTGGAAAATAAAAAGCAACGTGGAAAAACACATGATGGAAGACAATAACAAGATGTTATGATATTATAAATATAGTTATAAAGCATAAAGGGTAGAATGGGAACATCTTGCTTTCAGAACTGAATCAATCCATGATTTCTTCCAAGAAAATGCTTTTTCTGTCTATATTTTTGGATAATAGCTTTGTAATATTAAAAGCTTGACTATTAATCCATAATATTGTAGAAGGGATGACAGTTCAAGTTTATTGATCCATGCTCTTTCTAAAATACTGTAAATATGCATTTTGTGCTATTTAATGGCGACAGGCAGGCTGAACTGTAAATATTATTTCAGCTTTTTGTGTATTATTTCATCTTATTTAATATGCACAAATTGTCATAGAATTTTTAAACTGCTTATGCTTGGATCATGCTGATTCATATGGCATGTCTAAAGGCATTACAAACATAACATTTGAATGAGGACTACAAAAATAAGATTACTTTCAACTCCATTTTATGTTCTATAGTGAAATTAAATCAGGATAAATTAGAATTTTCTGTAAAAATACCACATACACAATACATCTGGGTTAGAATTCTGTCTAGGCAATTGGTCATGTCTGATTACAATTCGTAACTAATATATTTTTACATTTCATAAATTAAATCATGCCCATTTTTGGTTATTTATAATAAGATCATTTTAGTTTAACTTAGTTTAACTACGTAAAAAAGCTGAATAATTTGGGAATTTTTTTTATGCAATTATACTGTACGTAAGATCAAACTGGAGGGAGTTGATCTTTATAAACTGTCGCTACCACATGTGTAATTTCTTTACTGCATGACAAGGAACCTAGCAAAGCAAAAATCACCTTGGGACATAGTTATAAAGCAGTGAATGTGACTTTCACAAAAATGTACTGGTGGTGAATCAATCACTATCATTTAAAACTCATGAATCTGAAAGATTCACCTACAGTAAATGTTTGGTAAATGTCAGACACTGCTTCACTATAGATATGATCTTTGAGATGTTTGCACATTGTGTTTGTACTCTGCATTAAAATGTTTAGATACATAGTTTTAGGTTTCAGTGCTTAATGTATTCATTTCTTGATGTGGTTTATGCTGTACATATTTCATGTTTTTTTTCTGGGATTATTTATATTTTGTAGTGATGCTCCTATTGGGAGCTTTAGAACAACTATTTGCTTTGATCTTTGCCTGTTGTGCACTTGTAAGCCTTACCCTATGAAAAAGATTGTGATCTTAACAGTGATGCCCTAACATGGAACCACCAAGCTCAGTCACTTCCCAAAAGATCAAAATTTGGAATGGGTATGGATAGGTATTGAATGGATGCAAATGAGCTGGTGCTGGCTGCTGTAAGTGCATTACTTATAATATAGATATATATAGTCTTAGGATATGTAGTTTATTTAGGTGCTCACATTTTATAGGTCATCACGTGAAGCAGCTCCCCCTTTTCTTTTTCATTAGATTTAAAACTGAAGTACAGGTATTTAATTATATTCTTTTCTTTGTAGTTTGCTTTCCAATTACATGCATATTGGATGCATATTATTATTGCCTAGCCTGGAGTTCCACTTTAATAAGCATGGCTGTATTTCATTTTGCTTCTGTCATTGTTTCTACCTATTTTGCTGTAAACAACTACTTGTTCAGAAGACACAACAACTATGATTGTGGTGCAAGATGCTGCGTCTTTTCCACGACAAGAGCAAAATCTAAATTTAGTGGGTTTTCTACATTGTACTTTCTGAGCAAAATGTCATCCATCCACTCTGGATAACAAAGCCCTTCACACTGATTCTTTGATGCACATCTGATACTACCTCCTAGCTTGATAGCCTGAAAGCACATTTCAAGGGCTTTGATCTGAATAGCAGTCTCCAGTAGAGAGAGAGGAATGTTATCACTGCTCATTCTCAAACATTTTTAAAGTATTTTAGAGGAATCACAAGGAAATATACAGTTCTTAACAAAGAACAAGCATGGGACATTTGTTTTGAGTGAATATATTAATTATTTATTGACAGCAAAACACAATTGTCTTACATATAGACACAATTGTCTTAGATATACATACCATAAAGGAAACATGCAGATAGGATGCATTTAATTTAAAGTACATGTTCAGTCAAATGCTATCTAAGCTTAATCCTGTTCCCACTGCATTCTACGCCCTATACCAACTATCCTGTTAAGGAAAGATGCTCAGTCCTGTGATCTCCCCAGTGGGTGGCTTCAGAGACGAGGAGAGATCACCAACAACAGATGGAATGCCTATGTGGTAACATCACCCACAGATTACTATGGGGCATACATTGCCCCCTTTCCCTCCTCTACCCTGGGAGCCAATCATGTGAATGGACCACAGCACCATCAGAATAGGTAAGCATAGCCATCTCTCCTTTACAAGGTAGCTAGTATAGGGCTTATAATGTGGGTGGGAGCAGATTTAAGCTTAGATAATATTTGGCTGGACATCTACTTTAAGTACTCCTCAGGTCGCTCGGCAAGCACACTAAATCTGTAGGTTTTTAACCATATGGTTTTATGCACTGTGTATAAAACAAATGCATGCAATCTCCCTCTGATGCAATATTAGATCTGTTACTGGCAATTAGGTTCACGTTTTCTCGGCCATGGACTTGCAGCAAATCCTGCATGTTCATGGTTTGCAAATTAATACAGAAACTCACCACAGTAACCATAATGCATTGCCTGACTTGATCTTGAGTCAGCTGGTTTTGAAGAGCCCATGAGGGGGCTTTTAGATAAGCCAGGCCTCTCACCTTAAAATAGTTCATTCTCAGCAGCTCTTTAGCTTTTATTTAAACATAAAACAATGAAAAATAGTATAAGTAAAGAATAAAATTTACAAAAAAAAATGCAAAGACCCCTTGCACATACACATACTTACAGTTGCAAGAAAAAGTATGTGAACCCCTTGGGATTACGTGGAGTTTTGCATGAATTGAGCATAAAATGTGCTCTGAACGTCATCTAAGTCACAACAATAGAAGAACACAGTCTGCTGAACATAATACTACACAAACATTAGATGTTGCCATGGTTTAATTGCACATAACATATAAACATTCACAGTGCAGGGAGGAAAAAGTATGTGAGGCCCTAGCTTAATGACTTCTCCCAGAGCTAATTGGAGCCAGGAGTGAGCCAACCTTGACTCCAATCAGTGTGATGATATTGGATGTGTTGCTGACAGCTGTCCTGCCCTTAAAAAACACACACCTGTTTTGGGTTTACTGGTTTCAAGAAGCACTGTCTGATGTGAACCATGCCTCGCAGAAAAGAACTCTCAGAAGACCTACGATCAAGAATTGTTGACTTGCATGAAGCTGGAAAGGGTTACAAAAGTATCTCCAAAAGCCTTGATGTTCATGTGTCCACGGTAAGACAGACTGTCTACAAATGGAGAAAGTTTAGCACTGTTGCTACTCTCCCTAGGCGTGGTCGTCCTGTAAAAATGACTGCAAGAGCACAGCGCAGAATGCTGCATGAGGTAAAGAAGAATCCCAGAGTGTCAGCTAAAGACCTACAGAAATCTCTGGCACATGCTAACATTTTTGTTGACACATCTACAATAAGGAGAACATTAAACAAGAATGGAGTACATAAGAGGACACCACGGAGGAAGCCATTGCCGTCCAAAAAGAATATTGCAGCATGTTTGAAGTTTGCAAAAGAGCACCTGGATGTTCCACAGCACTACTGGCAAAATATACTGTGGACAGATGAAACCAAGATTGAGTTGTTTAGGAAGAACACACAACACTATGTGTGGAGAAAAAAAGGCACAGCACACCAACATCAAAACCTCATCCCCACTGTGAAACAAGGCGGAGGGAGCATCATGGTTTGGGGCTGCTTTGCTGCCTCAGGGCTGGACGGATTGTTGTCATTGATGGGAAAATGAATTCCAGAGTTTATCAAGACATTTTGCAGGAAAACGTACGACCATCTGTCCGCCAACTGAAGCTCCGCAGAGGATGGGTGATGCAACAGGACAATGACCCAAAGCATACAAGTAATTCAACAAAACAATGGCTGCAACAGCACAGAATACGCCTTCTGGAGTGGCCCAGTCAGAGTCCTGACCTCAACCCGATTGAAATGCTGTGGCATGAACTTAAGAGAGCGATTCACACCAGACATCCCAAGAATATTGCTACACTGAAACAGTTTTGTGAAGAGGAGTGGTCCAAAATTACTCCAGATCGTTGTGCAGGTCTGATCTGCAACTACAGGAAACGTTTGGTTGAGGTTATTGCTGCCAAAGGAGGGTCAACCAGTTATTGAGTCCAAAGGTTCACATACTTTTTCCTCCCTGCATTGTGAATGTTTACATGTTATGTGCAAATAAACCATGGCAACATCTAATGTTTGTGTAGTATTATGTTCAGCAGACTGTGTTCTTCTATTGTTGTGACTTAGATGACGTTCAGAGCACATTTTATGCCCAATTCATGCAAAACTCCACGTAATCCCAAGGGGTTCACATACTTTTTCTTGCAACTGTACATAAACCTACGTGCTGCAGGTGCCTACATATTGAAAAGACAAGGGCGATCATTCACAGTTAACTCTAAACTAATGATTTGTAAGGGCTTTTAAAGTGTCGCCTAGCTAAAATGTTTGATACCAAAGTTTGTTGCCATTTTACATATTCACACAGTTTTAAGACCTACCATGTTTAATATCTATTCATTGAAGCATACTCATCCTTTATATTTTTACCAACAAATGGGTAATGTATTGTTTCTTTGTGCACTAAAATTAACATTATTGTATTTTTTCATGAAAATATGCATTTGAAAAACAGTTGCACCACAATCCTGTGACATACATTTTTCAAATACCGTCATTTTATTCTCCAGGGTCCCTGTTTGCAGAAAATAAATAATATTTTGGAGTTTTACCTAATCTTTAAACTTAAAATATTAATTTGAATGTAAAAAAACAACTTTGGTAGTGAAAGGGTAAAATACCCTACAGAAAAATACCTATCGATCTGTTGAGGAAACATGCAAGAGAAGTCTTTAACATCATCGCAATAATTAGTACTCATGAATATGGAGGATGTTTGCACAAGTCACACAATGCATTAAAACATACAAAGGGCAAAAGGAAGAGAACATCATGTCATACAGAGATGCATGGAGTTATGGGGCTTCAAAAAAATTCACAAAAGCAATGTACCACTATGGTTGTCATACTCAACCAATTTAGTTGAGCCAGGTGCTAACATGATCATCCATAGTACATTTAAGCTGCATTGCAGATGGTCTAGTTAACATATTTACACATATGTTTGCAGACTGGTTGGTAAGTGAGCTGGTAATTTCTCTTTGTTGTTGTTTGACATGTGTTTCCCTTCCATTTGCTGCCTGCTGCAAAGGCTAGTTATAGGTTGGGGCAGTTGCCGTTTGTTTGTACTGTTGGTATTTTAGTAAGGGGGTGCACTGGACACCTTCGTTCCCAGTGTCCAGTGTGCCCTGTGCCTGTAAGGAGGGGTGGGCTCCCTCCAGGCATACCTGCCCTTAATCTATCCATTATTTTATATATATATATATATATATATATATATATATATATATATATATACTGCTACTATGGAGGCTCTCAAAATTAGGCGTGCAGAACACTAGGGTGCTGTGAAGTGGCCCTGCAGCTTATACATATATTTGCAAATGTGTGAAAATGAAACCCCTGGTTTTAACGTGAACTGTTAGACAGGATCCTAGATGCATATCAGGAACTGGATAACAGTAACAAGAATGAACACAATTGATCAGAAGGCTAGTGCAGAGTTCAGGTTTAAACAGTCCCCAAGTCCATGAGTGCACAGTAGTACAGGCAAGCAATGATGTACATGCTGTCCATCTTCTATGCACATAGAAATGTGCACACTTATGCACATGGGCATTAGCCAGACAGCTTAGTCAGACAGCATGTCTTAGCCTGAATGTTGGCATTGTGTTCCTGACACTAATTTACCATGCAAACGGCATTGCTAAACATTCTTATGTACTTATGTATTTGTGCTCCTTTTTACCTGAATGGTTTTTAACGAAGTACAGCTAACAGGAAAGCAGATAAGTAAAAACTGATTTGCAAAACATTGCCATAGCACCTTTTTAGACCTATTTAACTTTGAAATGGGAAGGAGAAGGAATGAATATACACAAGAACCATAATTTTGCACATGTACCTTGCAGCTAGGCATCACAAAAATTGCATTTTAAAGGTTTTATGTCAGCTTAGATATAACTAAATTCTTAGAAGAGTTCTTCCTAATGCTTGAAGTTCTTCCTAATAAATGATTTTGTATATTTTGTATTTAAATGCCTTGTATAAACACATACCAAATATGTGTTTAAATGTGTTGCCAAAAAAGCAGAATCAGTCATCTGCAGAATACCTTTTTTTAACATTGTCTATTTTAAACCATAGGAACTATGTTAAAAAGGATAAAAAAGTACATTTCTCCATCTATAAATATGCTGCTTACTACTAGAGAGACTAAAAATATCTCAGCAGCTAACCAAGAATAGTTGATGCCTGACACAGGGCGTCATAAGGCTGCCGTCATACTCTGTTTCACATTTAGAAATGCTGTTTTAGCTACTGGATTACTAATCCTATGTTAAATTATGACAGTCAAGTGTTAAGGTTTAAAAAAACAGAATCATGTGTAGTAAAATTAGTGTCATGACTCATTACTGGAGTCTGGAAATATGTAGTAATTATTTTTTCCCATGTGTACTTCAACAATGTGTTGCAGAATACTATAAACAAAATACTTATAGTCGTGTGAAAAAGTAAGTACACCTCATGGGAACTAATGACTTTTTAAACATATTTGAAAATACAAACATTGTATTTTTATTCACTGTGCCCACAGATAAAGGTCAAATACTTAAATAAAAACACAAGGAAAGTTTGTTTTTTTCTTGTACCAAGAGTGCTTTTACAACGTTGACTCCTAAAGTAGAATCATAAAGTGTGACACAAATTTGCCAAGTGAAACACATGCATGAAGTATATGGTTAAGGTGTGGGCCTACACAAGGGCTAATTAGATAGTGATAACAATAAAACAAACAAAAAAAAGAAAAGATCATAGATCATATGTTGGCAACATGGCATCGACCAAAAACTATATTAACCACTTGTCCTCCTGAAGATTTACCCCCCTTAATGACCAGGCCTCTTTTTGCTATTCGGCGCTGCACTAATTCAACTGATAATTGCGAAGTCATGCAATGCTCTACCCAACCAACAAAATTTATGTCCTTTTTTTCACCCAAATAGAACTTTCTTTCAGTGGTATTTGATCACCTGTGTGCTTTTTATTTTTTGCGCTATAAACAAAAGGACTGAAAATTTTGAAGAAAAACAAATTTTTTTACTTTCAGCTATAAAAAATATATAGTAAACTCAAAGCTAGTCATAAATTTAGGCCAAAATGTATTCTGCTACATGTTTTTGGTAAAAAAAGTCCCAATAAGTGTATATTGATTGCTTTGTGTGAAAGTTATAGTGTCTACAAACTATGGTATAGATAATGCAATTTACGCCATTTTTTGTTATACAGCGCTGCACTAGTTTAATGGACAATTGTGCAGTCATGCAATACGGTACATAATTGAAATGTATGTCCTTTTTTCACACAAATAGAGCTTTCCTCCGGTGGTATTTGATCACCTGTGCACTGTTTTCATTTTTGGCACTATAAACAAAAAAAGGCTGACAATTTTGTCATAAAAAATATCCAAAAAACTCAAATTTCATTATAAATTTAGGCCAAAATGTATTCTGCTACATGTTTTCGGTTCAAAAAATCCCAGTAAGTGTATTGATTGTTTTGTGTGAAAGTTAGAGCATCTACAAACTATGGTATAGATAATGGAATTTACACAGCTTTTATTTTGACTGCTCATCACATTTCTTGAGGTGCTAAAATACCAGGACAGTACAAACACCCCCAAATGACCCCTTTTCAGAAAGTAGACACCCTAATCTATCTGCTGAGAGGCATATTGAGTCCATGGAAGTTTTGTTTTTTTTCCACAAGTTTTTAAATTATATATTGCTCACACAAGCCATGAGTATATATGGAATTAAACCCCAAAATACATTCTGCCTCTTCTACCGAGTATGGAGATACCATGTGTGAGACTTTTTGGGAGCCTAGCCACATACAGGAGCCTGAAATCCAATGACCACTTTGAAAGCCTGAAGGTGTGTAACGTCCTCATTTCACTTTCACACTACCTATCACAGTTTTGGAGACCCTGAAATGCCAGTATAGCACCAAACCCCCTCAATAGACCCCTTTTTGGAAAATAGACACCACAAGGAATTGAAAAAGAGGCATGGTGAGTATTTTCCAGTTCTCATTTTTTCTCACAAGGTTTTGAAATATAAAAAAAAATGGAAAAAATATGTTTTTGTTTTCTTTCTTGTGGTAACAAACAAGATCTGCAAACTACTCACCATGCTTCTTATCAAATTCCTTGGGGTGTCTACTTTCCAAAAATGGGTCATTTGGGGGGGTTTGGTGCTATCCTGGCATTTCAGGGCCTCCGCAATTGTGACAGGTAGTCAGGAATTGTAATGAGGAAATAAAGCCCTTTAAAAGCCTAAAGGTGCTTATTGGATTTTGGGGTCCTGTACTTGGCTAGACTGCCAAAAAGTCTCTCACATGTGGTACCCCCATACCCGGGAGAAGTAGCAGAATGTATTTTGGGGAGTAATTCTGCATATACCCATGGCATGTGTGAGCAATAAATCATTTAAGTGACAATTTTGTGAAAAAAAAAAACATGTTTTTTGTCATTTTCCAAAAATTGTTTCTATTCCAAAAAAAATTCTTCTATTGACTCAACATGCCTCTCCGCAAATAGTTTGGGGTTTCTACTTTCCAAAAAGGGGTAGTTTTGGGGGGTGGGGGCATTTTATGCCCAGAATTAGAAGTTTATGCCACACATCTACTAGGCTGCTGGTGCTCACCAGTTCATCAAAAGGTAAAGCGGCGCAGCACTAGTACTGGCACTCTGCTGAATATGAGAGTCATCAAAATTTACCAGCAAGTGCTAACAGAGATCAGGCCTGATGCTGCAAACACTGCGTTTTTTTGTGCAATGTATCAAGTGACAGTGATATACTGACACTGCACTTGCTGGGGGAGAAGGGGGGGTAAGCATAGGGGCTAAACGCAAGTTTTGGCAGGTGTCGGGTCTGATCTCACTAACACTGTGTTTTTGGGGACACTATACTAATGTGAAAGCTGGTATAGTGCTGATCTGATCAAAGATATTGATCTGTTCAGACATTATAATAGCAATGGAGGTTTATTGTGTATGAGAGTCTTTCTGTCAATCAAGGGGTTAAATGTGATTACTGGTGTACTGATGGGCAATCTGACACTATCTGGGAGGGGCGTGAAAACCACAGGAGATAAATATACATGATTTTGCGCACACATGCCTCCCTGTAGCAGTATTTCTGTTATGGGGCAGTCAGGAAGTGGTTAAAGAAATGGTTTGCATTACGGTGCTGCATTAGTTTAACTGACAATTGCGCGGTTATGCAACGCTGCACCCAAATGAAATGTACGTCTTTTTTCCCATGAATTGAGCTTTCTTTCACTGGTATTTGATCGCCTGTGTGGTTTTTATTTTTTTGCGCTATAAAAAAAAGAGACAGACAATTTTGAGAAAAAAACAATATTTTTGACTTTTTGCTATTAAACATGTCTAGTAAAAAAAATTTAGAAAATCAAATTTCGTCATAAATTTAGGCCAAAATGTATTCTGCCCCATGTATTTGCTAAATAAAAAATCCCAATATATGTACATTAATTGGTTTACGTGAAAGTTATAGCGTTTACAAATGGTGTTATAGATACTGGAATTTTTTTTTAAATACGAATAATGGCTATGATCAGTGACTTATGGCAGTGATCAGCGACTTATGGTGGCGATCAGCGACTTATAGCAGGACTGAGGCAGTTGTGTCACTGACATCCCTAGTGACACCAATACAGTGATCAGTGCTAAAAAAAAACACTGACACTGTACCACTGGCAATGGGCAGGAATGGGTTCACATGAGGGGCAATCAAAGGGTAAACTGTGTGATGGGAGTGTTTTACTAGTGGGCGGGGGGTGTTCTTCACTGCAAGCACACTGCTCTGGATGGCTGTGCTCAGCCATCCAGAGCAGTGTGCCCAAGCTGACAGGGAGGAGGACTGTTGGTAAACAAAGCAGCCCTCCTCCCTGTCGGTGATCACCGGTAATCACAGGGCGCCGGGATCCGGTGATTGACACCTGCGGCCGCGAATGGCTCGCGCGTGCCTCCTACCCGGAAATGCAAAATGACATTTATATACGTGATTTTGCACACAGGGGCCGCCCTGTAGCAGTATATCTGCTATAGGGTGGTCCTTAAGCGGTTAATTCATCTCTGGTGTAAGATCATGCAACCTGGTCCCTATGGTGTACGTCAACAAAAAATAGTAAAAGAATGGAGGAGTGGGACTTTAAACTTGCAGATCTGGTAATATGAGTATAAGGTCATAGCAATTTAAAAAGTATGTTAGAGTGCTTTAAGGGATTATCTAGGCACAGTAATGGAAAAAAATCTCTTGAGAAAGAAAGAAGGCCCCTGAGTCACAAATAAAAGAGGCCCTTTTGGGAATCACACCAAGTAATGAGTGAAAGAAAGAACAGGAAAAAAGAAAAGAAGGGAAGGAAAAAGAAGCGGGGGTTCACCATGGAATAGCAGCAGTTGCCTTTCTTCCCTTGAAGGGGCAAGAAGTGAATAAATTAGAAGGAAGAGGGGATTCTAGCATGCAGGAGTCGAAAATGAAGTAGCTACATTGTGAAGCAAGAGAGTGGTGAAAATTTTGTTTTTTCAATCATTTATTCAACAAAAATATTAATAGTTCTCATCTTGTACAATGAAAAAATAAGGTACATCTTTGGCCTTAGAATCTGGCTTTACAAGAAATGGCCATTCCTACTTGCAAAATTCATTACAAGATGTTTGTGGGTTTCTCTGCATGAACTGTTGGTTCCAAATACCTCCCACTACAACATTTAAAAAGCATTCAAATCCGACTAGGCCAGTTTATAAACTTTCATTTTTAATTTTAGAACAGTTCTTTGGTAGATTAAGTAGTGTGTTTCAGATCAATATAGCTAGAGATGAGCGAATTATTCAAAAATTCGATTCGGCTGATTCGCCGAATTTGAGGAAGAAATTCGATTCGATGCGAATTTATTCGCTGCGAATTTAACTTATAAAAAGGGTTTCTAGGCTTCAGAGAGCCTTTATATTAGTGCAGAACACTGTACCTTTAATTTAAATGCCCTTGGAGATGAGGAAGGAGAAGGAGAAGGATGAGAAGAAGGAGAAGGAGAAGGATGAGAAGAAGGAGAAGGATGAGAAGAAGGAGAAGGAGAAGGAGAAGGATGAGAAGAAGGAGAAGGATGAGAAGAAGGAGAAGGATGAGAAGAAGGAGAAGGATGAGAAGAAGGAGAAGGAGAAGGATGAGAAGAAGGAGAAGGATGAGAAGAAGGAGAAGGAGAAGGATGAGAAGAAGGAGAAGGATGAGAAGAAGGAGAAGGATGAGAAGAAGGATGAGAAGAAGGAGAAGGATGAGAAGAAGGATGAGAAGAAGGAGAAGGATGAGAAGAAGAAGGATGAGAAGAAGAAGAAGGATGAGAAGAAGAAGAAGGATGAGAAGAAGAAGAAGAATGAGAAGAAGGAGAAGGATGAGAAGAAGAAGAAGGATGAGAAGAAGAAGAAGGATGAGAAGAAGGAGAAGGATGAGAAGAAGAAGAAGGATGAGAAGAAGA
Source organism: Staurois parvus (assembly GCF_062004578.1). NCBI lineage: Eukaryota > Metazoa > Chordata > Amphibia > Anura > Ranidae > Staurois > Staurois parvus. The sequence goes on from NW_028318357.1 coordinate 2,233,175, forward strand.
AGAGGGATGAGAAGAAGGAGAATTCCAAGCCGGCAAAAAGTGTATCTGCAGAGCTCCGCTATTTCTTAGCGGAGCTCTGCAGATACACTTAGCGGAGCTCTGCAGATACACTTTTTGCCGGCTTGGAATTCCTCTTATTTTCATCCTACTTCTTCTTCTTCATCCTCATCCTCATCCTCAGAAGAAGAAGAAGAGGATGAGGATGAAGAAGAAGAAGTAGGATGAAAATAAGAAGAATTCCAAGCCGGCAAAAAGTGTATCTGCAGAGCTCTTCTATTTCTGACAGATACACTTTTTCCCGGCTTGGAATTCTTCTTATTTTCATCCTACTTCTTCTTCTTCTTCATCCTCATCCTCTTCTTCTTCTTCTGAGGATGAGGATGAGGATGAAGAAGAAGAAGTAGGATGAAAATAAGAATTCCAAGCCGGCAAAAAGTGTATCTGCAGAGCTCCGCTAAGTGTATCTGCAGAGCTCCGCTATTTCTGACAGTTCTCTGACATTCACATTTACAGCGGTTGAAACATTGTATCTATTTGTTTCCATAAATGGAAACAAATAGATACAATGTTTCAACCGCTGTAAAATGTGAATGTCAGAGAACTGTCAGAAATAGCGGAGCTCTGCAGATACACTTAGCGGAGCTCTGCAGATACACTTTTTGCCGGCTTGGAATTCTTCTTATTTTCATCCTACTTCTTCTTCTTATTCATCCTCATCCTCATCCTCAGAAGAAGAAGAAGAGGATGAGGATGAAGAAGAAGAAGAAGTAGGATGAAAATAAGAAGAATTCCAAGCCGGCAAAAAGTGTATCTGCAGAGCTCCTCTATTTCTGACAGATACACTTTTTCCCGGCTTGGAATTCTTCTTATTTTCATCCTACTTCTTCTTCTTCATCCTCATCCTCATCCTGTTCTTCTGAGGATGAGGATGAAGAAGAAGAAGAAGTAGGATGAAAATAAGAAGAATTCCAAGCCGGCAAAAAGTGTATCTGCAGAGCTCCGTTAAGTGTATCTGCAGAGCTCCGCTATTTCTGACAGTTCTCTGACATTCACATTTACAGCGGTTGAAACATTGTATCTATTTGGTTCCATAAATGGAAACAAATAGATACAATGTTTCAACCGCTGTAAAATGTGAATGTCAGAGAACTGTCAGAAATAGCGGAGCTCTGCAGATACACTTTTTGCCGGCTTGGAATTCTTCTTATTTTCATCCTACTTCTTCTTCTTCTTCATCCTCATCCTCAGAAGAAGAAGAAGAATGAAAAGAAGAAGAAGAAGAATGAAAAGAAGAAGAAGAATGAAAAGAAGAAGAATGAAAAGAAGAATGAGAAGAATGAAAAGATTCTTCTTCTTCTTTTCATTCTTCTTTTCATTCTTCTCCTTCTTTTCATTCTTCTTCTTCTTTTCATTCTTCTTTTCATTCTTCTCATTCTTCTTTTCATTCTTCTCATTCTTCTTTTCATTCTTCTTTTCAGTCTTCTTCTCATTCTTCTTTTCAGTCTTCTTCTTCTTTTCATTCTTCTTTTCATTCTTCTCATTCTTCTTTTCATTCTTCTTTTCATTCTTCTTCTCATTCTTCTTTTCATTCTTCTTCTTTTCATTCTTCTTTTCATTCTTCTCATTCTTCTTTTCATTCTTCTCATTCTTCTTTTCATTCTTCTTCTCATTCTTCTTTTCATTCTTCTTCTTCTTTTCATTCTTCTTTTCATTCTTCTCATTCTTCTTTTCATTCTTCTTTTCATTCCTCTTCTCATTCTTCTTTTCATGAAGAAGAAAAGAAGAATGAAAAGAAGAAGAAGAAGAATGAAAAGAAGAATGAGAAGAAGAATGAAAAGAAGAATGAAAAGAAGAATGAGAAGAATGAAAAGAAGAAGGAAAAGAAGAATGAAAAGAAGAAGAAGAAGAATGAAAAGAAGAAGAAGAATGAAAAGAAGAATGAAAAGAAGAAGAAGAATGAAAAGAAGAAGAAGAAGAATGAAAAGAAGAATGAAAAGAAGCAGAAGAATGAAAAGAAGAAGAAGAAGAATGAAAAGAAAAAGAAGAAGAATGAAAAGAAGAATGAAAAGAAGAAGAAGAATGAAAAGAAGAAGAAGAAGAATGAAAAGAAGAATGAGAAGAATGAAAAGAAGAAGAAGAAGAATGAAAAGAAGAATGAAAAGAAGAAGAAGAATGAAAAGAAGAAGAAGAAGAATGAAAAGAAGAATGAAAAGAAGAAGAATGAAAAGAAGAAGAAGAAGAAGAAGAAGAAGAATGAAAAGAAGAATGAAAAGAAGAATGAGAAGAATGAAAAGATTCTTCTTCTTTTCATTCTTCTTTTCATTCTTCTTCTTTTCATTCTTCTTCTTCTTCTTTTCATTCTTCTTTTCATTCTTCTCATTCTTCTTTTCATTCTTCTCATTCTTCTTCTCATTCTTCTTTTCATTCTTCTTCTCATTCTTCTTTTCATTCTTCTTCTTCTTTTCATTCTTCTTTTCATTCTTCTCATTCTTCTTTTCATTCTTCTTCTCATTCTTCTTTTCATTCTTCTTTTCATTCTTCTTCTCATTCTTCTTTTCATGAAGAAGAAAAGAAGAATGAGAAGAATGAAAAGAAGAATGAAAAGAAGAATGAGAAGAAGAATGAAAAGAAGAATGAGAAGAATGAAAATAAGAAGAAGAATGAAAAGAAGAAGAAGAAGAATGAAAAGAAGAATGAAAAGAAGAATGAGAAGAATGAAAAGATTCTTTTTCTTCTTTTCATTCTTCTTTTCATTCTTCTTCTTCTTTTCATTCTTCTTCTTCTTTTCATTCTTCTTTTCATTCTTCTCATTCTTCTTTTCATTCTTCTCATTCTTCTTTTCATTCTTCTTCTCATTCTTCTTTTCATTCTTCTTCTTCTTTTCATTCTTCTTTTCATTCTTCTTTTCATTCTTCTTCTCATTCTTCTTTTCATTCTTCTTCTTCTTTTCATTCTTCTTTTCATTCTTCTTCTTCTTTTCATTCTTCTTCTTCTTCTTCTTTTCATTCTTCTTTTCATTCTTCTCATTCTTCTTTTCATCTCATTCTTCTTCTCATTCTTCTTTTCATTCTTCTTCTCATTCTTCTTTTCATTCTTCTTCTTCTTTTCTTTCTTCTTTTCATTCTTCTCATTCTTCTTTTCATTCTTCTTTTCATTCTTCTTCTCATTCTTCTTTTCATGAAGAAGAAAAGAAGAATGAGAAGAATGAAAAGAAGAATGAAAAGAAGAAGAAGAATGAAAAGAAGAATGAAAAGAAGAATGAAAAGAAGAATGAGAAGAATGAAAAGAAGAATGAAAAGAAGAAGTATTCCAGTCCAGCAAAAAGTGTATCTGCAGAGAGCTCCGCTATTTCTGACAGTTCTCTGACAGTTCCTTCACATTTACAGCGGTTGAAACATTGTATCTGTTTCCGAATAAAAACATCTGTATCCTAAATGGAAACAAATAGATACAATGTTTCAACCGCTGTACATGTGAAGGAACTGTCAGAGAACTGTCAGAAATAGCGGAGCTCTCTGCAGGGACACTTTTGCCGGCTGATCGGGAAAAATCCGATTCGCGCACCCGAAGTATGCTAATATTCGGATTCGCCGCGAATCAAATTTTTCCTGAAATTCGAAACGAATTCCACTTCGCCTGGTTCGATTCGCTCATCTCTAGTTATGATGCCTAAATAATTTGTTTAAGTGTCATAACGACAGAGCTAATTTTTTATTTACAAACAATATGGTGTGTGAACAATTTAAAATGATATTAATGAATTTTAAGTATGATGTGTAAACTTTCAACTTCTTTCAATGGAATGGAAACAGCTCATTCAAATGCAACAGGATGGATCATTGTAAATATTGACTGCATTATATGCAGTTAAACTAATACTGTATAATTCTATCCTTTTTCAAATTTAATGTTACTATGAACTTATACTTCCTAATTCTGATCTCCTTTGTATTCACAGTTGTAGTGAACTAATGTTACATACTTTTTTCAAATTCAATATTCAATATTGCTATCAATTGTTACTTCAAAATCCCATCTCATTTAATGTAACCATGCTAGGCCAATCTACTTTATTCTGATTATGAATTTATATTCCCCTAAGTATATATATTTTTTATATTCAGCTTTTAAGCAAAAACATTACATGCAGTACTGAAACCAAAACTAATTTGTTAAAAGAAGATGATCTGTAATCGATATGTAGAAGGTTGAAAAAAGTTCAAGTTGAAGAGTTATGGCTACCATTGAGGGTCATCTTCCATGAACTCTAACCAATCAACAATCTGTAAAGACCAGAGATTGCTCTGAACTGTAAGGAAAAAGAATGATACTATCCTTACATCATTCCGGATATCTTTATATATTAACTTTTCAACTCCTTTGAAGCTCTGCTTGACAATTTCACCATAGTTAGCAGCTGGCAACTTTATAGTATTAGAAACTGAGTAATTTGACCATTTAATATTTTTCACAAGGCACATGCCTAAGTTATGACTGGGCTTATGCAAGAATCTAAATTTTCTACTTTCAAGTGAAGCTAAGTCAAGTATATAATTGTATATCCTAATTGAAATGCATTAAGTTTGTTAAAGTACTGTAAAATACAATCCCCCTACAGGCCTAGAAGGATTGGAATACTTAAATCTTCAGTGAAGATACTTCACTACAATGTAAGATGGAGGCAGACTCCAGATGAGCTCCTTCCTTGATAACAGTATGATCCTGTTCTTAATGCTTGGCACAAGCACTGGACTGGACATTGTTGCACCATTGGTTGCTAAAACCAACCAACAACAGAGGGGGGGGGGCTTGCCCTGGAGACTGCAGGGGGAGACACAGAGACCACAGACAGCTCCTGTTGACCTAAATCCCAATGTGTTCAGTCAATGAGTGCACAGTGGGCCCTATCTCCATGTACAGTCCCCCCCCCCCCAGCCAAACATCATGTGGCCTTCAGATTACCATAACAACAGTGCGTAGAGATCTTCATGGAATGGATTTTCATGGCCGAGCAGCTGCTTCCAAGCCTTACATCAGCAAATGCAATGCAAAGTGTTGGATGCAGTGATGTAAAGCATACCACCACTGGACTCTAGAGCAGTGGAGATATATGCTCTGGAGTGACCAATCACACTTCTCTGTCTGGCAATCCAATGGACATATCTGGGTTTGGCGGTTGCCCGGAGAACGATACTTGCCTGACTACATTGTTTCAAATGTAAAGGTTGGTGGAGGGGGGCTACGATGCAGGGTTGTTTTTCAGTTGTTGGGCTTGCCCCCTTAGCTACAGTGATGGGGAATCAGCATTAGGGCGTCAGCATACCAAGACATTTTGGACCATTTCATGCTCTCATTTTTATAGGAACAGTTTGGGAATGGCTCCTTCCTGTTCCAACATGACTGTACAACAGTGCACAAAGAAAGGTCCATAAAGACATGGATGAGCGAGTTTGGGGAGGAGGAAGTTGACTGGCCTGCATGGAGTCCTGACCTCAACCCAATATAAAACCTTTGGAATGAATTAGAGCTGAGACTGTGAGCCAGGCCTTCTAGTCTGACATCAGTGCCTGATCTCACAAATGCGCTTCTGGAAGAATGGTCAAACATTCCCATGTTGCTCAACTATTAGACACACGGAGAAGAGAGATCAAACAATAAAAGCTGAGATGAATTACAGTAGTGATATAGTACAATCTAGAGGCATGTCCGTGCTATGAGTAACAAGAAAGTTGAGGCCAGACAAGCCACAGATACTTGACTGGTAAGCAAACTAGTAGCAATAGTGGTGTAAAAACAGAAAAAAAACCCCTTATGATAAAAGCTTTACACCATCAGGGTGAGTGAGGAGAGAGTGAAGGGGGTCTCCAGTGGCATCTAGAAGGTTGGAGTGGTGGGCCATAGCTGGCATGGGGCCATTACATAAGAACAATGAATGGCGCTGGAGTGACAGATAGCATCTTACAGGTATTAAAAGTCCATATGTTCCATATATAGTAAGAGTTCACCAGGAGATATGTGTAACACTAGTGGCAGCACCCCTTAGAGTGAAGCTAACAAAGTAGAACATACAAAGGGGCACCAGACTAAATGAAGTAGTAAATAGTAATGGATTTATTAAAATAGCCAATTGGTAACTTACATTAAAGTAAAAAGGCATATCTTTATAAAACCTGCCATGGTACTTGATTATCCTGATGTCATCTGCTGGATCTTGGGATATGTGAAGCTGCTATTGCTGGTGTGCAGGGAGATGGATGGTGCGGTGCCAATGAAAAGTGGCGGTAGCCAGCATGGAACACGGAAACCACTGGACCGGAAGTGACGTCAGCAGGAAGTCAGGGAAGCCGCTGGCCAATAGGGTGATAGGGTGTCACATACAGCAGTCTTATGTGGAACAACCAAGGGTGGGAGGCAGGCCCTGGGGAGGGACTGGCAGAGATTCCTTTCTTAATAAAGCAACACTATTAATAAAACATTTATCCAAAAACAATAATATATAAAAAGAACAATAGTACACCAAGGAGTTTCACCACTAATATGCATATTTAGAGTATAAAGTAATGGTTTGGATAAACATGTGTGTGTATATATGTATATACACAGCACAAAGAGTACATAACTAAATAATTAAAAATATCTGGAAGAGATATATAGCAAATAAGGATGTTATTCTGAAAATGATGGTAATAAAAAGCAATGTGGGATAGTAATAGAAATGGTAATACACATTAGTATAACAATTAGCAGCTACCCGTTATACAGTAGTTATCATGTAGAACATTTATAGCGCACATCTAAAAAAAGCTGCCAGCATTATGATAAATAGAAAATAAATAAATGAAAGAAATTAGAAAATAATAAATACATAAAAAGGGTTAATGGGTGAGAGGACATATAAGGGAATACAAGCATACATAAGATGTATGCAAGTGCATCCATGCAAATCGATCCCTCTATATAACTGAAGGAGGACTAAAAAAAAGAAAAAAATGCACAAACTGTATTGGAGGGGTAAAGACAGAAATTATATGGGATATCTACTCTATATATCACTACTTAACACCCAGAGTGGAATTTTTTTTTCTATGGCCATTGCTGAAACTCAATCTCTCCGTCTCTCCAAGATATCAGGTAGATCATCGTTGTCACAGAACGCTACAAGTTGTCTTTTGTTGCATACTTAGAGATGGAATGGACATCCCCATCTGTAGGAAATGTTTCTATCCCTAAGAGCTTCTAGAAGATATTTTTACTAGTGAGATCAGTTAGCAGGGAAATCTGGGCACCATCAATGTCATTTGTTCATTGCTGTCAGCAGCCATGATCTTCTCCTTACTGTGAAAATAATGTACCCTGCAAATTACATCTCTTGACCTAGAGGGACCTGTGTGCTTGATCCAAGAGGAGATCAGCAGTTGGTGTTAAATATACCTTGCAGCGTGGGCATTAGGTCCTCCAGGACCAGTGGCTTCTAGTAGTCCTCTGACTCTTACATTGTTCCACTGATTCCTGTTCTCTAGATCATCTAAAGTGTTAGTGGCATAGTTCAGATGGTGGATGTATTCACAGTGCAGGGCCTCTAATTGTGAAAGCCTGTAAAGCCTTTTTTCTAAGGCAGAGGTTCTAGTTTCTAGCTCGTATACTCTTTCCTGAGTATGCTGCAGGGATGTCTTAAATGCAACTCAGTTTTATAGGAGGTTTCCAGCCTATGCAAATACCTGCCCATGTTTTACCTTGTGGGCGAGGAACAGATGTGTGTCTGAATGCCTCATTCTCCATCCAAAAATGCTGTGGAGCCTCTGGAGCTGGGGCTAGATCCACCATGTTGGCTGCATCAGGTGGAAGCGGGGGCTGCTGAAAAAATTATATAACCACTTGCCTACTGACCACTTTTACCCCCTTTCTGCCCAGGCTGCACTGATGAGGTGGCACTGATGGGTGGCACTGACTGGCAGCACTGACTGGCAGCACTGACTGACAGCACTGACTGGTGGCACTGTCTGTTAGCACTTCTGGGTGGCACTGATGGGTGCAACTGCTGGGCGACACTGATGGGCAGCACTGCTGGGTGGCACTGCTGAGCACTGATGATCAGGGCACTGATCATCAGTGTCCTGATTATCAGTGCAGATCTGCTTTGTGACATTTGCTGGTTATCGGCAGTACTTTCCTCACAATGTGACAGCCTGAGGAAAGTTCTGCAGATAGCCAGAAACTGTATTTACTTTGTGATCTGCTGTGTCATTGGACATAGCTGGTCACGTGCTAAAAGGCTGCTGTGGTTGACCTTTTACCTAGTCATGTGATCAGCTGTGTCCTTAGGACACAGGTGATCACTGACAGCACCGCCAGGTGCGCGTAGGGGGTGCGTTCGGCAAGGACATCATATGATGCCCTCCCAGAACTGGACAACCACGCTGTAGCCATCTTTTGGCTATAGCGTGGTTGTAAAGTGGTTAATGTAGGTGGGTTGTGATCATGCATGTCTTCTGGTGGTCACCGAGGGTTCCTATTTCTTATCCAATTGTGGTAGGGGTGGGGGCAGTTTTACAGGCATGACAGAGGTCTGAGCAAGGAAAATAGCTGCCTGGTTGGAGCACAGAGAGAGAGAGAGTGTCTTCAGTGAGCCATGTGCAAACCATGCCCCCCATACTGCTTTTTTTTATGATATCTCACTGGTTCAGGATAGGTGAGTATAAAGCTGGCCATATACAGCTCAAATTTCATAAATTCACTGGAACTGTCTGAGGTGATTGTAGCCGTATTAGTGCATTTGCGACAGAAACAATTGAGTACTGTCTGTGATACTTTTTTTATTTGCACTAACATACAATTTTGAGGACAAGCTTTCGGGGTATGTCCCCTTCTTCAAGGTCTAAGCAGTACTATTACAAATCACAAAGTTTAAGCAGAATGTTAGAAGGGATTGAGAAAAAAAAAAAAAAAAGGGCTACAGATAAGATACATCAAAAGCGAGGGGGGGAGGGGGGGAATACTACACTCAAACAGAGGGGGTCAAGCTTTAGCTAATAGATAGTCATAAAGCTGTCGGATAATGGTTGAGAAATCCCATGTCCAAATTAAGGCCGTTATCTTTTGTGTCAAATAGAATTATCATTCTTAGTTCAAATGTTTTTCTTTCCTGGATGGATTTAAATTTTCCTTTCAGAACTAAAATATTGAGGTCTTCCATATTGTGGCCTGGTTGTGAGAAATGGTGTCCTACAGGTGTGCAGAGGTCATCTTCTTTATGTTCCTTGATGGTATGTCTGTGCAAATTCATCCTTGTTTGCAACTTCTGTCCTGTTTCACCAATATAAGATCCTTTGCTGCATTTTCTGCACTGGATAAGGTATACAACATTACTGGAGGTGCAGCTGTATGATCCGGAAATATTGAAGATCCCTTTTGAGTGTCTGACACTTTTTGATGGATTGATTTGGTTGCACAGCTTGCAGCGTTTTTTATTGCAGGGTTTGCTTCCATTATTTGTGACATCATAATCAGAAGGAAGTTTCCTACTGATTAGTTTATTTCTGTGGTTTGGGGGTTGTCTGAAAGCCAGTATTGGGGGTTGCTGGAATATTTCTTTCAGAGTTCCATCCTCTGTTATGATGGGTTGTAAATCTTTGATTATTTTTCTTATTCCCTCTAGTGCTGGGTTGTTTGTGGTTACTAGAGGTACACGGTTGTTTGTTTTTTTCTCTTTGTACTGAAGTAGATTTTCCCTTCGGGTTCTCAAGGCTGTGTTTATGCTGGTGTTGATAGTTTTGTCCTTGTAACCCTTCTGATGGAAGGCGTCTGCTAGTGTCCCGAGATGTTTATCTCTGTCAGGGCTCCCAGGTATGACCAGAGATGTGTGACTGACGCAGGGAAACGCAGACTTCAGATATGGGATAAACAATATAATTTATTAACACTAACAATACAAACATAAACGCAGTGCAATACTAAACATAATACAGTGCAAACAAACCAAACCAACCACCCACAAATAACAGTACATACAAGCAAGCGTCGTGAGGCAGGCCGGGTCAATATCAATTGGGCAGGTAGGTACAGGGGGAGCAAGCGGAGAATGGTCGGGGTCACAGGCCAGGTTCAGCAGGTAGCAAGCAGCGTAGTACAGAGGGTCAAGCAGAGGGATGGTCAGGGTCACAAGCCAGGGATCAGAACAGGTAGCAAGCAGCGTAGTACAGAGGGTCAGGCAGAGGGATGGTCAGGGTCACAAGCCAGGGATCAGGACAGGTAGCAAGCAGCGTAGTACAGAGGGTCAGCAAAGGACCAGAAACAGGATGCAGGACAGATACAGGGCCCAGGACAAACACACACCAAGGCAGAGTCTGTGGGTCTGGCCATCCCTTAAATACCCCAGCATAATCAGTTCCAGGTGTTAGCTGGCTGCAAAGTTGAGTCTCTGATTGCTGGGAGCACCCGCTGGCCAGCCCTGGTACTGCAGATCAAAAGGCAGGTGAGTCCCACCATTGCTGGCCAGTCCATTCCTGACAGTACCCCCCCCTCAAGGAGCGGCCTCAGGACGCTCCAAACAGTCCTAGCTGGGAAAAATGTTCCACCGCCCGGGTCTGGTAACTGGCGGGATATCAAAGACTGGCACACCTGGCAGGACTCCGGGCAGCGGTACACCAGGCAGAGGCACATCGGGCTGGACACCGGGCAGAGGCACATTGGGCTGGACACCGGGCAGAGGCACATTGGGCTGGACTCCGGGCAGAAGCACATCGGGCAGAGGCACACCGGGCTGGACTCCGGGCAGAGGCACACCGGGCTGGACTCCGGGCAGAGGCACACCGGGCTGGACTCCGGGCAGAGGCACATCGGGCTGGACTCCGGGCAGAGGCACATCGGGCTGGACTCCGGGCAGAGGCACATCGGGCTGGACTCCGGGCAGAGGCACATCGGGCAGGACTCCGGGCAGAGGCACATCGGGCAGGACTCCGGGCAGAGGCACATCGGGCAGGACTCCGGGCAGAGGCACATCGGGCAGGACTCCGGGCAGAGGCACATCGGGCTGGACTCCGGGCAGAGGCACATCGGGCTGGACTCCGGGCAGAGGCACATCGGGCTGGACTCCGGGCAGAGGCACATCGGGCTGGACTCCGGGCAGAGGCACATCGGGCTGGACTCCGGGCAGAGGCACATCGGATTACCAGGCGAAGCAGCAGGCAGCGGGTCACCGGGCGGAGCAGCAGGCACCGGGCCCCCGGGCGGAGCAGCAGGCACCGAGCCCCCAGGTGGGGCGACCGGAATCGGGCCCCCAGGCGGATTGGCGACAGGCATCGGGCCCCCAGGCGGAGGGGCGACAGGCATCGGGCCCCCAGGAGGGGCGACAGGCATCGGGCCCCCAGGCGGGGCGACAGGCATCGGGCCCCCAGGCAGGGCGACAGGCATCGGGCCCCCAGGCGGGGCGACAGGCATCGGGCCCCCAGGCGGGGCGACCGGCATCGGGCCCCCAGGCGGAGCGGCGGGTGCCGGGCCCCCAGGAGGGGCGACAGGCATCGGGCCCCCAAGCGGGGCGACAGGCATCGGGCCCCCAGGCGGGGCGACAGGCATCGGGCCCCCAGGCGGGGCGACAGGTCTCGGGCCCTCAAGCGGAGCGGCGGGCGCCGGACCCCCAGGTGGAGCGACAGGTCTCGGGCCCTCAGGCGGAGCGGCGGGCGCCGGACCCCCAGGTGGAGCGACAGGTCTCGGGCCCTCAGGCGGAGCGGCGGGTGCCGGACCCCCAGGTGGAGCGACAGGTCTCGGGCCCCCAGGTGGAGCGACAGGTCTCGGGCCCCCAGGCGGAGCGGCAGGCGCCGGACCCCCAGGTGGAGCGACAGGTCTCGGGCCCTCAGGCGGAGCGGCGGGCGCCGGACCCCCAGATGGAGCGACAGGTCTCGGGCCCTCAGGCGGAGCGGCGGGCGCCGGACCCCCAGGTGGAGCGACAGGTCTCGGGCCCTCAGGCGGAGCGGCGGGCGCCGGACCCCCAGGTGGAGCGACAGGTCTCGGGCCCTCAGGCGGAGCGGCGGGCGCCGGACCCCCAGGTGGAGCGACAGGTCTCGGGCCCCCAGGCGGAGCGACAGGCCTCGGGCCCTCAGGTGGAGCGGCGGGCGCCGGACCCCCAGGTGGAGCGACAGGTCTCGGGCCCTCAGGCAGAGCGGCGGGCGCCGAGTCATCTGGCACGACAGTGGGCTCCGAGTCAACTGGCATGACCGCTGGCACTGGGTCAGACATTGGATCGTCTGGCTGGACAGCGGGCATCGGGTCACCCGGCATCAGGTCATTTGGCTCGACCGCGGGCACCGCATCATCTGGCAAGGCAGTGGGCTCCGAGTCAACTGGTATGACCGCGGGCACTGGGTCAGACATTGAATCGTCTGACTGGACAGCGGGCATCGGGTCACCAGGCATCAGGTCATTTGGCTCAACAGCGGGCACCGCGTCATCTGGCAAGGCAGTGGGCTCCGAGTCAACTGGTATGACCGCGGGCACTGGGTCAGACATTGGATCGTCTGACTGGACAGCGGGCATCGGGTCACCAGGCATCAGGTCATTTGGCTCAACAGCGGGCACCGCGTCATCTGGCAAGGCAGTGGGCTCCGAATCAACAGGCACGACAGTGGGCACCGGGTCATCAGGTACCGGATTGTCTGGCTCGACAGCGGGCACTGGGTCACCAGGCATCAGGTCATTTGGCTTGCCAGCGGGCACCGCGTCATCAGGTACCGGATCATCTGGATCAACAGCGGGCATCGAGTCAACTGGCCTAATAGGATCATCAGGCTGGATCAGTTCATCATGCTGGGTAGAGGCATCAGGCTGAATGCCGGCGTCCGGCTGAGTAGAGGCTTCAGGCCGAGTAGAGGCTTCAGGCCGAGTAGAGGCATCAGGCCGAGTAGAGGCATCAGGCCGAGTAGAGGCTTCAGGCCGAGTAGAGGCTTCAGGCCGAGTAGAGGCTTCAGGCTGAACCATGGAAGGCAGGTTCACCAGTTTGGATACTGGCAGGATGGTATTGGTTGGAAAGAATTTTCGCTTTTTTCTGGTTTTAACTACTGGAGCACTGCAAGTAAACGCAGGTCTGCAAACGAATGGAGCAGCTGGAGACAGAGAAGAACTGGAGGATGGAACAGGTGAGGGAGCAGTTGCTACAGAGGGCTTTTTTACAGGGTTAAAGGCAGGATAGGTGCAGCGAGTGGGAACAGGGTACTGACATGCGGTAGATAGCCAAGTATACTGGGCTGTAACTGGAGGAGCTGGTGGGAATACAGGAGTAGAGTTAGAAGCAGGACTGGGTTTTTGTAAGCTGACTGAGGCTGGGTGCAACAAGTCTGTCCATGTCTGCAGTAGGGGTTGAACAAAGCTGAGCTTACACAAAGCCTGTCTGGTCAATGACTGCACTGCGTTTATACAAACTCTTAGTGTCTGTGGTGAACATGTGGAATAACGCTCCAGAAAGTAACCCACATCATCCTCTAATAACCACACCAGGGACTCTACCTGGTCTGCACTAAATGGTGGCAAAAATTCATCCCTGCATTCGGGGGAACCAGATGAAACCAACTCTGCACAATCCTCAATCAAAGGCTGCACCTCAGAGAACTCTGTGCCCTGATCTACTAGAACATGAGCGAGCCGTATACATTCTAGCAGTTCATCCCGGGGATACTCCTTCAGAGTTTGATAAGCATACTCCCTGTCATCAAACACTAGCAGAGATAAATACTCAACCTCATCCAGATCCATCCTTCCCATCAACAAACCAAGATGGCTTCCCTGTGCAGCCACTTCTGGTCAGGATTGGCCTTGGTGTAATGTCAGGGCTCCCAGGTATGACCAGAGATGTGTGACTGACGCAGGGAAACGCAGACTTCAGATATGGGATAAACAATATAATTTATTAACACTAACAATACAAACATAAACGCAGTGCAATACTAAACATAATACAGTGCAAACAAACCAAACCAACCACCCACAAATAACAGTACATACAAGCAAGCGTCGTCAGGCAGGCCGGGTCAATATCAATTGGGCAGGTAGGTACAGGGGGAGCAAGCGGAGAATGGTCGGGGTCACAGGCCAGGTTCAGCAGGTAGCAAGCAGCGTAGTACAGAGGGTCAGGCAGAGGGATGGTCAGGGTCACAAGCCAGGGATCAGAACAGGTAGCAAGCAGCGTAGTACAGAGGGTCAGGCAGAGGGATGGTCAGGGTCACAAGCCAGGGATCAGGACAGGTAGCAAGCAGCGTAGTACAGAGGGTCAGCAAAGGACCAGAAACAGGATGCAGGACAGATACAGGGCCCAGGACAAACACACACCAAGGCAGAGTCTGTGGGTCTGGCCATCCCTTAAATACCCCAGCATAATCAGTTCCAGGTGTTAGCTGGCTGCAAAGTTGAGTCTCTGATTGCTGGGAGCACCCGCTGGCCAGCCCTGGTACTGCAGATCAAAAGGCAGGTGAGTCCCACCATTGCTGGCCAGTCCATTCCTGACAATCTCTGTCTCTTGGGTCAGAACATATTCGGTGGTATCTAATGGCCTGACTGTGTATGATGGCACGTTTCGTGTGTTGGGGGTGGAAGCTAGAACTGTGGAGGTAGTTGCATCTGTCAGTAGGTTTCCTGTATATTGAGGTGTGAAGCGTATCATCCCTGATGTATACTGTGGTGTCTAGGAAGTTGACGTGTGTGTTTGAGTATTCCATTTTTAGTTTGATTGATGGATGAAAAGTGTTCATCAATGAATAAAATTGTTTTAGATTTTCTTCACCTTCTGTCCATATGATGAAAATATCATCAATATAGCAAAAGTATCTGTATGGTTTTTGTTCCATGCTGTTCAGGAATTGTTCCTCCATGTCAGCCATAAATACATTTGCATATTGGGGTGCCATTTTACTTCCCATCGCAGTGCCCATACATTGAAGATAGATGTCTTTATTGAAAACAAAGTAGTTGTGTGTAAGTATGAATTCAATGAGCTGTGTAATATCCTCAGCAGTGTATTTGTTGTTTGGTGAGGATGATAAGGATCTGTGACATGCAGCTAATCCATCCTTGTGAGGGATATTACTGTACAGGGATACTACATCCATAGTCACTAGGAGTGCATTAGATGGTAATTGCTGTATGTTGTTGATCTTGTTCAGAAAGTCAGTTGTGTCTTGCAGGAAACTAGCAGTATTCATGACTAACGGTTTTAAAAATTTTTCTACAAAGCCTGAGATTTGTTCGGTGAGTGAAGCCATTCTGCTTAAACTTTGTTATTTGTAATAGTACTGCTTAGACCTTGAAGAAGGGGACATACCCCGAAAGCTTGTCCTCAAAATTGTATGTTAGTGCAAATAAAAAAAGTATCACGGACAGTACTCAATTGTTTCTACAGGAACTGTCTGAAATTCAAGCCATTGGTGTTCCTGCCAACACCATCCAGCTTTAAAAGCTTTGACTGAGAAATTGAAGGAGCTAGGCTGAAAATAATCATCTAAAGAGTGACTACAGCCAACTACCTGCAGTCACTTTTTGGGTATTCTAATAGCAGTGGGTGCCGGCTATCAGAATATATTACCCAGCATCAGGAGATTTGCCAATAGATGCTGATTAGCATGGATCAGGGAACCTTAAATTTTATGTGTATAAACTTTAAAAGGGGGCTGGAGCCATGGTATGTTACAAAATAAGTATCAGCTGGGGTTAGCATAGTATTGGTGAAAGATTACCCTATTTGTTCATCTAATAATAGATCCCCTGTCACCATAGACTCTCTGACCTCTTCTTGCATTTATAGCACTACCATCTCTAAAGTCACAAAAAAGATATGTAGTCAGATAGAAAAACTCAATTTTCATAGACGTATCTCTACTTTTCTTTTATTGCACATGTGCACAAGTCCAAATATGACTGTGCAGTCTAATAGACATCAAAGTTAGATCTAGTGTTCACAGTAATTTTTAAAGCATTTGCCAGACATGTAGCCTCCCCTTCTCTATAAAAGACATGTATGTAACAACACTTGTACTGGCTGTTACGCAGCTCCTAGTAGATCACCACAGTGAAAGTATAGGAAGTAGCATTTTATATTGTGGGGAAAATTTTTACTTTAATGGCATTCTAAACTTTCAAACTTTTGTTGTTTTAACTAAGTATTGGTGTAGTTATATTCCCTGTGTTGGTTGGTTGCCTTACCTTGCAATGATGAACTC
Organism: Staurois parvus; assembly: GCF_062004578.1. Classification (NCBI taxonomy): domain Eukaryota; kingdom Metazoa; phylum Chordata; class Amphibia; order Anura; family Ranidae; genus Staurois; species Staurois parvus. The sequence continues at coordinate 2,249,371 of NW_028318357.1, forward strand.
ACATCAATGTGACTGCAGGTTGTTGTGTCATGGCTGATCGATTCCTCTATGTCCATGTATTAAATGTGCTAGCTTGTGTGAAGGGACAGGCAACTTCTTGTTCTGCGTCACACAGTGTGCAGTGTTTTAGATATTACTATTAAACTCTCACCTGTAGAGCACCAGGCTAAGACACCCAGAGATTATGGGGTATGCAGTTTGCAGGAAATATCAGGTCTCATACTACAGACAGAGGTAATGCATTAATCTGTACAATACAATGGACAACACAAACAGAAACTTCTGAAAAAGGAATTTGAAGTATAACTCTACTACAATCTGTGCATACAAGGTGATGCCACAATACTACATGTTCAGTATGCATCGTGTGCAGTTGAAAAGTACAAGGTGCAAGTAGCAGTGATTAAAATGTCTTTAACCACTTCCAGACCACCGATGTACCCCTACGTCGCTGGACTTTCGGTGGTTATACCAGACTGATGCTATCAACCCGGTACTGTTTTTTAGAGCTGGTGGTTGGCTCTCTTTTACAAGCAATCAGAGTGGCTAACTAGTACCTGTCACAGACATGAATCTCTTGGTACCAGACACTAAGGTTGGAGTTTCCATATTGGGCACTCCTTCCTCAGTATGCAGACTGGTGCATGGTAGACAATCTTTGCAGTAAGGGTGGGCACTAGTTCCCCATCAAGTCTGCCTTGCTGTTGATTGACAATGCATGGGTGCATCCATAGCCACTATTTAGTCCAATAGTGGCTTTCTAATTCTACTACTGTGCGCTGCCAATCAAAAGTAAGATGGAAATGATAGGAAACTAGTCTTCAATTTCTCATCAGGCTCCATCCACCCAGTGACACAAGCAATTTCCCAAATATAGACATTTTCATCACCACTATCCACAGCCTCTTTGCTTACATTTATCTTTTGGCCAGGGTATCTAACCGCTGAATGGGGCCTGGGATAGAGCCTTGTGCGGTAGGAATGATACGACAGTTTGGTCTGTACCTAGGTTTGGACCAAACATTGGCTATATAGCTATTCAGATGAATGTCTGAACCTTAGCCCTTTCGGTGGAAGCCATGCATAATTTCTACCACTTCTATATATGATAATTTACCTCTGTAGCAGTTCCTAAGGAAACCATGGGTAATTGCAACCAAGATGTTCCTAGGAACCACTGATATTACAGGGAACCCACACTTGGTAAAGAAGTGAGGATATTAGTGACATCACTGCTCAATTTTGGTCAAAAATGTCACCACTATCCCCTCCCCTTCCCTTATGAAGCTAATGACAACTCGGGGAGATGCAATTCAGTTAGTTTTAGCATTGGTATGGGTTGCGTGCTCTGGGTCGTTAGGGTTTTTGTTTAAGTGAATCTTCAGGTGATAGGTATCAGGAACCCTCGCATTTTTAAAGGGGATTTCTAGGCCCACAGCATCCCATAACCACAGGGAAAGGGGTGTGGGGAAGAGGCCCTTGTTCTCATCAACATGGAGACAAGATGCTTTGGTTTGGCAAGGCGTCCGTCCCTCATGTTAAGGGCATGTGCTATGGGAATGTGGGCTACATTCTTGTCCCCCCTTTCCAGGCCAGCAAGGATTCATGGTATTGATTTGTAGGGGGGCCTCTTTCATTTTTTGAGTGAGTTACCCCCTTAAAATCCATAGGTACCTGTATATAATTTGGAGCACCTTTGTAAGGTGCACCCTTACAAAGGTCTTCAAAAATACATAGCAAGCCCTTTGAGGGATCTGTATACTGTGTTTTCTTTAAAAAAAAGCGTCAGGGCTGCTGCATAACATTCTGTAAATCACAGAGATGAACCCCTTCACTGTTGATTGGGACACACCCAGGCATGCTATTTAAAGGAATTTGGCATTTTAATGCTTCACTTAAATAAACTGAAAAAACTTTTATTGAACAGTTTTTTTCAGTATAAACATTGTCAAGAATGTACAGAGCATAGGGAGTCTGTACAAGCACACAATATGTTGGGTACTAGTCAGGCCAGCCATAGACAGATTGAACTTTGACTGGTTCAACAGGGTCTGGAAAAATTTTGATTCATCTATTGGCAGGCTGCTTGTACTGAAGTTGATCTATAAATTGACTTCAGTACAACCAGCCTTTTGTTTTTTTTGTACGATCACTGCCACTGGCTATAGCTAGCAGCAGTGACCATTGTACTCTGACAGTGGTAAAGCTACTGCTGTCAGTGGGAGGGATTCCCCCATCATTACTAATGTATGGCTAGCCTTACTGAATCCAGTTGGTGTCCCCTGAGTACAACATTGCAAAATGCAAACAATGCACATTAGTATATGTTCTCCAGGGCAATGCCCCCCATTCTGTTTTTGACACCCCCTTGCCTATTAAATAATGGCATTTTCATTTTGACAGATTCTGCTCCCATTAATCTCAGTTGGCATAGTGTTCAGCATACAAATTTCTTTGAGGTTCACCCAACCCTGCTTGGACCAAACCCAGTTCACTACTGTGCTGAGGTCTTTCATATACATGACAGATAGACCAGTTCAGAGTTCATTACTGCCAGTTTCCCAGTCTGCTAACTGGCAGTAATTCTTTAAGAATGTATAAGGAAGAGAGACAAGCAATGCCTTCTGAGTGTAGAAGGCACAGAATTTATTCATCAACAAATTGGGAACTCACAAAGGTAGAAGTTTGAAACCAGTCTGTATCCACTGTGATTGATCCCAGTAGCCCTCGGCTGTGTTTGTGGTTCCCAGCACTTCTTGGATGGTCCAGGTTCCTTGAGAAGTGGCATAAGAACCAGAAAACTAGGAAAACTATAAGATCTATGCTCTTAAAACAGAATGATAAGAAATTAAAGAGAAATGCCTGTGTTAGTAATGTTACTTAAGCTGGCACAAATACTTGTCTGAATTAGCCACAGGTAGTTCTAAAGGAAACTACTGCTAGCAAAGTGCTGTTAAGGCTTTCTTCAATTCTCCAAACACATTTTTATATAGATTTTAGTTATAGTTTGTGTATTGAGTGGGGTAGAGGTGTTATCAAATTTCACATTTTTTGTACTTTGGAACGTACACATTTCTACATACTTTTTATTTTTATTTTGTATGTGTCTGTTTGGTGAATTACAATACACAATTTACTGACTGGGGCCAGGTTCTCCCAAGGCTCTATTTAAAGAGGAACTACACTGCATCTGAGCAGCATAAACCAAAAACACTACTTAATTAATTTTTTATATTCAAATCAAACTCTCCCATCCATCCAAGTCTCCATGCTTTATTTAGCTGAGAAATCTCTTTGCAAAACAGCTCTCTAGCATTTCTGGCTGTGGCCATCTTAAACAAGGGCAGATGAATTTACTTACTGGAATCTTAAATTCATCTGCCTTAGCCGAGAAAGCCACTCTTCCCTTCCTGAAGACTCCTGGAATGTATGACATCATTTGCCTAGGCATGGAAACCAGGAAACAAATGAAGAAAGGTAAAAAAGTTCAAGACATACAATATACTTTCCTATCTATTTACTAATGGTAGCATAATAAGGATTAAAATGAGTCAATGTTGATTGAGAGAGTGAAGTTCCACTTTTAATTTCCCTGAAGGATGGTAACACTATATAAGAGACTGGTATACTGACACTTTTTTGGAGGCGGTTTGTATGTTTTTATCTTTTTTTTTCTCTGATATATGTCTGATGGGTGTTGTACATTTTTATCATCATGTCTTTTATAATAAAGTTATTTTTCAATTTTTCATGCAGTATTTGTGATGAAGACTTTTTTTTTCATGCTGTAATCAGTGTAGGTTTTAACATGCACAGAAAGAGATAAAAGATGTAAGACTTCAACTAAGTTTTAACAAACATTCGCAATATCAGCCAAACAGGCATACTAGGATGTGTGTTTATGAATAGTATCTCTGACCCTCATCCTAACATTTTCTATCCATATTATGTTTACCTACAAATAAAAAGGTAGTATATATTTTAAAAAGTTCAACATGTATGGTTTCTTGTAAATCAGCAAACTATAAATCAAGGGTGAGTCTCAGTAACAGGCAACTAGTAGCTTGTACATCAGATTTTGGTGATGAACACATAAATAAATTGAGAAGTTACTGTATTGTGGAGCATTTGAAATGATCCTGCATTGCTATTGAGATTTACATATGCAGATGTCTAAGAGTGTTTGTTTTTATTGTTCAATTGCTTTTCTTGCATAAATAGTAATTTACTGCTCCATATATATTCACGTGTGCATGCTCAATAATGACATTTCAGAAAACAAGCTAACTAGAACAACAAAAACAACCACTAGATTTTTTTTTAAAATGAAGGTTAATCATGCCATTATGTTTAAGCCTCTTCCAACTACCTAGCGATGTACACTAATCATGATTTGGAGTAAGCTACTAAGTTTATCCGCAAGTTGAAACATAAATGGTTTCTTATACCTGGTGGTGTTGACTGCATGTTGCCTTCTTTCTCATTACTGACAAAAAAAGATGTTCAGTGAAAAAAGCTATTCTTCTGTCGGCGCATAATGTTCCCTATAGCTCAGCTGAGAATGTGAGGAGTGCAGCTTAATGAAGCAAGGTGAGAAGGTGAACCTGGCTAATGAGGGCTAGCCTCTGTATTCAGAGATTACTTAGATATTGTAGATATACTGAATGAGCACTTTGTGTCTGAAGGTCAAATGTAGCTCTCTCCAGATATCATTGTTTTTAAGGGATCTGAATACTTCTCCATTAATTGTACTTCACTCTGTCTTTCCCTCTGATAAAACTATATTATACTTAAAAAGAGCTGACTTCTGATCATGTATGATAAGTTTAGGGCACGTGAAGCCTTGCCTCATGTATGGTTATATATAGAAAATTTGTTTAAAATATAGTCTGTAAATGAATATTAAATATATCCCAAAGTTGACAATAGTACTGTTTCTGAAGTTATCATGCTTCAACATAGGAGGTGTGAATATTTTCTAGGTGTGCTGTGAAAGTTTCCCAGTGTCCACAGGAGTTTAAATTAAAAAGTGAAATTTTGGTAGTGATCACAATCTTTTATCTCCCTCTGCATTGGCCTATTTGTGGGCCTGTCTGGGACCAAGTCTCTTTAGAGGTGTCTAGAAGATCCTGAAGATGTGTGCCATGTACCAATTTAAAATCAGAGAGCCCAGCTAAGGACTGTAGCACTCTTCTAATGGCAACCATACGATTTGGGGTAAATTTCCAGGATTTGAATTTGGGCAAATGTATACTTTTATTTCTTCCAGGCAAATTTTGCAACAGACTATAATGCCGTGTGACCCTTTTAACCATAGTCAATAAGAAAAGCCAATGACGTGAGATTTATAATGCAACCCATCACTATAAGACCCCTTTCACATGGGCCGGAATCTGCTCAGTCTTGCGCAGAGTAGAGCAGAGCTGGCAGATGCTAGGTCCATATCCACTCCATTTACGCAGAGTGGACACAAGCAGAGCCTGCTCTGATCTATGGTTTGTTGGATATAAACAGACTGCCCTCCAATCCAATCCACCTAGATAGAGGGGGATGGATTCCCTTCCATTTCTTTTTAGTGAATTTAATCAAATTGAGGTAGGCAGGTATAAACAAAGACATAAAATATATAAAATAAAGTGAGCGCTCATTAAATAAGAGAAAATATCAATGAAAAAATAAGCAGCTAATGGCACAAGAGGGGATCACAACCTCCTCAGACTGTATAAATAAATAAAGTGCAGCGCTAAAGCATATCAAAAAAGTTCGTTCTTAGAAATTCGTTGTCAAAAGTTCATGAGATATCTCGATCAATACAATGGTATACACAGCTAGAAGGATCCAGTGGAAATGAAAGAAATGCACACTCACCGACCGCGCATAGGAAATGCGCATTTGTGTGTTAAAATCACAGGTGTCGAACTCCCTCAGGACGAGGTGTCATCAGGCAGTGATCTGCTAGGCTCACAGGACCTCCTTAGGATCAGGATTAAAACGGCCAGGTGAGGGCTCCCTCCTCCAGATGTAGCTGTGTCTGCCAGTCTGATAACCCCTCAATAAGGGGTAAAAAATGGGAAAATGCCCATAGTGTAGTATTTCAAAAGTTTATTTTATAACAAATATAACAGGACAGGTCAGTGTTAAAACTGGCAAACAGCCAGAAAGTGCAAGGTAAAAGGTACTCCCCTCTGAAGATGTGCCTTAGCGCGAAAGGCCTCAGGAGGAACTGACAGCTTGTGACGCCTCATCGCAGCCCAGACCACGAGGAGGTCTGGCGGCCATTTTACTCTAGGTCAGTAGAAAGGAGAAAAGAAAAGTGAAAAATTAGATTGATTATACGTTCCCGCCCCAGACCACCCCGTCCACTAGAGAGATTGGAGGTATCTGATCCAGGGATTCCATATCTTTCCAAATTGAAGATGTTTGTCCTGGAGGATGCTGGTCAATTTCTCATTGATCATAATCCAGGAAATTTTATGTTTGACTAGCACAAGATTAACCACAGGAGTTTTCCACGCTTGCGCCACAGTGATCTTGGTTGCCAAAAAGATATAGAAGACAAGAATTCTAAAGGTGTTTGGGTAGCTTGCTCAACAGGTCAGAGAATAGTGCCATCTTGGCATTTTTAGGGCCATTCAGCCCAGTCACTGAGTAAAGTATATTGAATATTCTGGTCCAAAACCGTTAAACCTTTGGACAGGTCCACCTGATGTGGAACATAGTGCCCTCTTGCCCACACCTCTTGAAACATAGCGGCGAGGCATCAGAATAGATCTTAACCAACTGTGTTGGAATGAGATACCAATGGGACAGCACTTTGTAATTCGCCTCCATCAGGGGCTCCATATTTGACCATTGGGACCAAACTTCCTCCTCTATGGCTTCCCCTAGATCCAATGCCCAAGCCGTTTGATAAGAAAGTTTAGGGCCTTGGTCTGCAAAAGGGGAGTATAACTCCAAAATTCTGCCGCGCGTGCCCGGACAATGAAGGTGTCAACCATGTTTCTTAACATTAGCATACTCTTGAGAAGCTTTTAAAAACAAATCCTTTCCTGTGTGAGGGTTACAGATAAGTATATAGATGATTTATATTTTGCAGTTTACACAATCGGTATATAACCTTAGCCATAAAGGGCCTTGGTGATCCATCAGAGCCTCTTTAGGGATGGCTGCGTGGCTGTACTTAACTACAATTTTATTGAAGGTGATTTCTAAAGAGACAGCATCAGGAGATCGTGTAGAATGATTCATGACCACAAGAACATACTGGTGTTCTCTAACAGATTTTTTCCACAAGCCAAAAGCTGTCTTACCAGTTTATCCATAATGCAGATTGAGAACTTGCACCAATCTTGCAAAGAAAACCAAAAGACCAAGACTGGATACTCTTAAAGCAAGGAACACCCCCACTTTGGTGCAACATAAAAATGTTCAATATCATTCTTTGAGGCCACCTGTTGTTAGATTGCAAATGGACAGTTTTTTCATAGCAATGAATATTAATGTATGTTTCACAGATCTGCCTACACCTTTAAAAGTAATTTGTCTTTATTACATTTTCAACAGTTTAACAATACAAGGCATGAGAAAAAATGAAAACAATTACAAGTAGACATTCATAAGAAAAGCTATGCATAAATGTGACAATGATCCTGTCAGGGCTCCCAGGTGTGACCAGAGGTGTGTGGCTGATGCAGGGAAACGCAGACCTCAGATATGTTATAAACAATATAATTTATTAACACTAACAATACAAACATAAACGCAGTGCAATACTAAAACATAATACAGTGCAACCAAACCAAACCAACCACCCACAGATAACAGTACATACAAGCAAGCGTCGTCAGGCAGGCCGGGTCAATATCAATAGGGCAGGTAGGTACAGGGGGAGCAAGCGGAGATTGGTCGGGGTCACAGGCCAGGTTCAGCAGGTAGCAAGCAGCGTAGTACAGAGGGTAAGGCAGAGGGATGGTCAGGGTCACAAGCCAGGGATCAGAACAGGTAGCAAGCAGCGTAGTACAGAGGGTCAGGCAGAGGGATGGTCAGGGTCACAAGCCAGGGATCAGAACAGGTAGCAAGCAGCGTAGTACAGAGGGTCAGGCAGAGGGATGGTCAGACAAGCCAGGGATCAGAGCAGGGTCAGCAGAGAATCAGACAGGAACAGAGAGCAGGAACAGGATACAGGGCCCAAGAGAACACAACACCAAGGCAGAGTCTGCAAGTCTGGCCATCCCTTAAATACCCCAGCATAATCAGTTCCAGGTGTTAGCTGGCTGCAAAGTTGAGTCTCTGATTGCTGGGAGCACCCGCTGGCCAGCCCTGGTACTGCAGATCAAAAGGCAGGTGAGTCCCACCATTGCTGGCTAGTCCATTCCTGACAGATCCATGTGAATAGGTGAAAATGGTTTCATACAAAAAAAAAAAAAAAAAGAAAAATGGAAGAATCAATAACATAATAACTTTTTAGCAATTAATAGAGGAAAATTTGATCGGGGTCATATTTATCCGTGGTAGAGGAAATAGGAGTAGAGTGTATCACCAATGGTGCTCTGCCAAACCGTCCCCTACTCCCGAGGAGAGAGAAAAAAAAAGGGGAGGGGGGGGGAACAATAAAATCTAATATATATAGATGAACTGGCTAGGTAACATACAGTGTGATACTATGTAATACACTGAAGGCCTAGGTAGGGAACGTCAGAGGCGCATGTATCCGATCCCGACCCAGGTCTCCCGCAGGGAAATAAAAACCAAGAGAAAGGCCACTCTCAGTGAGGATGACCCCCTCCCATAAAACATGTTAAGTAAACCCTCAAACAGGCATGAGACCACAAAAAAAGGGAAGAACCCCTAGCCCCCCCGATAATAGACATAAGCATAACCCAGTAATGACAGGGAGTGAATAAACCAAAAAATAAGAGGGCCAAGGACATCCAAGACTATGGCCAAAGGCATCCCCGTCCACCGCAGAAAATGTCAGCAGCGGAACCCAAGGACCAGCCCCAAGCCACAGCCCCAGAGCCCAACAAACAACTGGCTTAAGTATAAGGCACAGGTCCAAAAAGAGCAACCAACAGGTTACATCAAAAACTTGAAGAAAAAGGAGGGGAGAAACCTCCCAGTTGACTCAGAAAGGGAATCAGCCCTCTGGGATCTGCTGGGAGGAGGATCTGGAATGTTTCTTCTTCCTGCGATCAGACCGCTGCCAGGAAAATGGAAGGCCTTGGGTCAGGAGCCAAAAGGGCCAATCCGGGAGGGACACTTGAGCAACTCGAACACACTGAGAATGTGGGCAGGTCCCCAAGAGTACGTAATTATACTGAATTTCTATTCTGTGAGGCGTTTAGTTGAAACGGGGACCGCCACTGGTAGCGAATATGCCTCTCCTGTAACATCTGAGTGAGAGGACGCTGGGCCCTGCGCATGGCTAGTGTCTGGAGGGAGAAGTCAGGGAGGAGCATCACCTGCTGTTAGGGATACTACCAGCGGTAGCCTCTAGCACTCCACAGACCGTAATCCCCCAAGACGCAGAATCAAAGCCTCAACCTGCTTGTTCACCAGGGCCCCTGATGGTGGGGATGGACTTGGAGCAGGTCGAGACCAGGTCGTGGCCCCTGGGTTCACCCAGCTGCGGTAGAAGCACTGTTGGAGGTGTGTAGCAGGTGAGAGCCTGATGTTAGGAGGTAACAAGAGCAGCGTCGGGCAGGCCGGGTGTATGATCAAACCCGATCCCCAGGGTGTATGATCAATTCTCCCTTTCTCCTCCTGTCACAGAACTTTTTACTGTCTTCCTGGGCCTTAGCCATTGTTTCCTGTAATAACTTGTTATTGGTAGTAAAGAATTCTAAGGTGTCCTGGGCTGCAGGGACTGAGTTATCTGGAACCAGGTCTGGCAGGAAGGTAGGGTGGAACCCATAGTTGGCGAAGAATGGGGATTGGTTGGTGGCGGAATGATTCGCATTATTATATGCGAATTCTGCCATTGGTAGAAGTGTCAGAAAGTCATCTTGTAGGAATGATGTATAACATCTCAGATATTGCTCGAGCGTCTGATTAGTTCACTCTGTCTGCCCGTTAGTCTGTGGGTGATATGCAGACGAAAAAGATAACTTAATCTCCAACCCCTCACATAACGCTTTCCAGAATCTGGATGTAAATTGCACTCCCTGGTCCGATACAATCTCTTTTGGCATTCCGTGAAGCCTCACAATTTCTTTAATGAACACTTGGGCTGTTTCAGAGACAGATGTCTTTGCTAGTGGAAGGAAATGGGCCATTTTAGAAAGGCGATCCACCACTACAAAGATCACGGTGTGATCTTGCGAGGGTGGCAATTCTACGATAAAGTCTAAGGAGATCATACTCCAGGGTCGGTCAGGTATTGGTAAAGGTCTCAACAGGCCCCAGGCCTTATGTCTGGTGGGTTTATTCCTGTTGTAGATGGGGCAAGATCTCACGTACGCTTCACAATCCTTGGCCATATTTGGCCACCAAAATGTGGTCGTGCCAATTCTATAGTCTTATGTATCCCAAAGTGCCCCGCTAGGGGATGGTCATGACTAGAGATGAGCGAATTATTAAAAAATTCGGTTCGGCTGATTCGCCGAATTCGTCGATTAAATTTGCTTCGTGCCGAATATATTCGCTGCAAATTTAACTTATAAAAAGGGTGTTTCTAGGCTTCAGAGAGCCTTTATATTAGTGCAGAACACTGTACCTTTAATTTAAATGCCCTTGGAGTCTGCTGGGGAAGAGAAATAATACTGTCAGTCAGTATGACATGCAGATGAGTGCCGTCGATCTTAGAATCACCGCACACTTCACTCATTTGGGCAGTCATGGGGCCAAATCAGAGTGTGGAGCCACAGTGTGGCGGTGGAGGCAGCAGCAATGGGAGGCCATACAGCACCCTATGACAAAATGGAACCCACCAGCAGTGTGAGGAGACCTGAAAGTGGCACATGGCAGAGTGTGGCGATGGAGACAGCAGCAATGGGAGGCCGTACAGGGACCCATGACACACTCTGGACCTGGCAGCAGCATGAGGAGGCGGTACAGGGGCCCATGACAGATTACGGGCCTGGCAACAGCATGAGGAGTCGGTACGGGGGCCCATGGCAGATTACGGGCCTGGCAGCAGCATGAGGAGGCGGTACAGGGGCCCATGGCAGAGTGGCGGAGCGTAAGCAGCTAAAATTGAAGGCCATACAGAGGCCTATGTTAAAAAGTCACCCCAGCAGCAGCGTGGGGAGACGACTATCAAGAGTCCAATGGCAGAGTGGCGGAGCAGAAGCAGCTTCAATTGAAGGCCATACACAGGCCTAGGTTAAAAAGCGGAAGCCATCAGCAGCGTGAGCAGACGACAGAGACACATGGCGCAGGGTGGCGGTGGATGCAGCAGTATTCGGAAGCCAAACACAGGCCTCGGTTAAAAAGCGGAAGCCGTCAGCAGCGTGAGCAGACGACAGAGACACATGGCGCAGGGTGGCAGTGGAGGCAGCAGCAATGGAAGGCCATACAGCACCCTATCACAAAATGGAACCCACCAACAGTGTAAGGAGACCTGAAAGTGGCACATGGCGCAGGGTGGCGGTGGAGGCAGCAGTATTCGGAAGACATACACAGGACTAGTTTAAAAAGCGGAAGCCGTCAGCAGCGTGAGCAGACGACAGAGGCACATGGCGCAGGGTGGCGGTGGAGGCAGCAGTATTCGGAAGCCATACACAGGCCTAGGTTAAAAAGCGGAAGCCGTCAGCAGCGTGAGCAGACGACAGAGACACATGGCGCAGGGTGGCGGTGGATGCAGCAGTATTCGGAAGCCAAACACAGGCCTCGGTTAAAAAGCGGAAGCCGTCAGCAGCGTGAGCAGACGACAGAGGCACATGGCGCAGGGTGGCGGTGGAGGCAGCAGCAATGGAAGGCCATACAGCACCCTATCACAAAATGGAACCCACCAACAGTGCATGGAGACCTGAAAGTGGCACATGGCGCAGGGTGGCGGTGGAGGCAGCAGTATTCGGAAGACATACACAGGACTAGTTTAAAAAGCGGAAGCCGTAGGCAGCGTGAGCAGACGACAGAGGCACATGGCGCAGGGTGGCGGTGGAGGCAGCAGTATTCGGAAGCCATACACAGGCCTCGGTTAAAAAGCGGAAGCCGTCAGCAGCGTGAGCAGACGACAGAGACACATGGCGCAGGGTGGCGGTGGAGGCAGCAGCAATGGAAGGCCATACAGCACCCTATCACAAAATGGAACCCACCAACAGTGTAAGGAGACCTGAAAGTGGCACATGGCGCAGGGTGGCGGTGGAGGCAGCAGTATCCGGAAGACATACACAGGACTAGTTTAAAAAGCGGAAGCCGTCAGCAGCGTGAGCAGACAACAGAGGCACATGGCGCAGGGTGGCGGTGGAGGCAGCAGTATTCGGAAGCCATACACAGGCCTAGGTTAAAAAGCGGAAGCCGTCAGCAGCGTGAGCAGACGACAGAGACACATGGCGCAGGGTGGCGGTGGATGCAGCAGTATTCGGAAGCCAAACACAGGCCTCGGTTAAAAAGCGGAAGCCGTCAGCAGCGTGAGCAGACGACAGAGGCACATGGCGCAGGGTGGCGGTGGAGGCAGCAGCAATGGAAGGCCATACAGCACCCTATCACAAAATGGAACCCACCAACAGTGCAAGGAGACCTGAAAGTGGCACATGGCGCAGGGTGGCGGTGGAGGCAGCAGTATTCGGAAGACATACACAGGACTAGTTTAAAAAGCGGAAGCCGTCAGCAGCGTGAGCAGACGACAGAGGCACATGGCGCAGGGTGGCGGTGGAGGCAGCAGTATTCGGAAGCCATACACAGGCCTAGGTTAAAAAGCGGAAGCCGTCAGCAGCGTGAGCAGATGACAGAGACACATGGCGCAGGGTGGCGGTGGATGCAGCAGTATTCGGAAGCCAAACACAGGCCTAGGTTAAAAAGCGGAAGCCGTCAGCAGCGTGAGCAGACGACAGAGGCACATGGCGCAGGGTGGCGGTGGAGGCAGCAGCAATGGAAGGCCATACAGCACCCTATCACAAAATGGAACCCACCAACAGTGTAAGGAGACCTGAAAGTGGCACATGGCGCAGGGTGGCGGTGGAGGCAGCAGTATTCGGAAGCCATACACAGGCCTAGGTTAAAAAGCGGAAGCCGTCAGCAGCGTGAGCAGACGACAGAGGCACATGGCGCAGGGTGGCGGTGGAGGCAGCAGCAATGGAAGGCCATACAGCACCCTATCACAAAATGGAACCCACCAACAGTGTAAGGAGACCTGAAAGTGGCACATGGCGCAGGGTGGCGGTGGAGGCAGCAGTATTCGGAAGCCATACACAGGCCTAGGTTAAAAAGCGGAAGCCGTCAGCAGCGTGAGCAGACGACAGAGACACATGGCACAGGGTGGCGGTGGATGCAGCAGTATTCGGAAGCCAAACACAGGCCTCGGTTAAAAAGCGGAAGCCGTTAGCAGCGTGAGCAGACGACAGAGGCACATGGCGCAGGGTGGCGGTGGAGGCAGCAGCAATGGAAGGCCATACAGCACCCTATCACAAAATGGAACCCACCAACAGTGTAAGGAGACCTGAAAGTGGCACATGGCGCAGGGTGGCGGTGGAGGCAGCAGTATTCGGAAGACATACACAGGACTAGTTTAAAAAGCAGAAGCCGTCAGCAGCGTGAGCAGACGACAGAGGCACATGGCGCAGGGTGGCGGTGGAGGCAGCAGTATTCGGAAGCCATACACAGGCCTAGGTTAAAAAGCGGAAGCCGTCAGCAGCGTGAGCAGACGACAGAGACACATGGCGCAGGGTGGCGGTGGATGCAGCAGTATTCGGAAGCCAAACACAGGCCTCGGTTAAAAAGCGGAAGCCGTCAGCAGCGTGAGCAGATGACAGAGGCACATGGCGCAGGGTGGCGGTGGAGGCAGCAGCAATGGAAGGCCATACAGCACCCTATCACAAAATGGAACCCACCAACAGTGTAAGGAGACCTGAAAGTGGCACATGGCGCAGGGTGGCGGTGGAGGCAGCAGTATTCGGAAGACATACACAGGACTAGTTTAAAAAGCGGAAGCCGTCAGCAGCGTGAGCAGATGACAGAGGCACATGGCGCAGGGTGGCGGTGGAGGCAGCAGTATTCGGAAGCCATACACAGGCCTAGGTTAAAAAGCGGAAGCCGTCAGCAGCGTGAGCAGACGACAGAGGCACATGGCGCAGGGTGGCGGTGGATGCAGCAGTATTCGGAAGCCAAACACAGGCCTCGGTTAAAAAGCGGAAGCCGTCAGCAGCGTGAGCAGACGACAGAGGCACATGGCGCAGGGTGGCGGTGGAGGCAGCAGCAATGGAAGGCCATACAGCACCCTATCACAAAATGGAACCCACCAACAGTGCAAGGAGACCTGAAAGTGGCACATGGCGCAGGGTGGCGGTGGAGGCAGCAGTATTCGGAAGACATACACAGGACTAGTTTAAAAAGCGGAAGCCGTCAGCAGCGTGAGCAGACGACAGAGGCACATGGCGCAGGGTGGCGGTGGAGGCAGCAGTATTCGGAAGCCATACACAGGCCTAGGTTAAAAAGCGGAAGCCGTCAGCAGCGTGAGCAGATGACAGAGACACATGGCGCAGGGTGGCGGTGGATGCAGCAGTATTCGGAAGCCAAACACAGGCCTAGGTTAAAAAGCGGAAGCCGTCAGCAGCGTGAGCAGACGACAGAGGCACATGGCGCAGGGTGGCGGTGGAGGCAGCAGCAATGGAAGGCCATACAGCACCCTATCACAAAATGGAACCCACCAACAGTGTAAGGAGACCTGAAAGTGGCACATGGCGCAGGGTGGCGGTGGAGGCAGCAGTATTCGGAAGCCATACACAGGCCTAGGTTAAAAAGCGGAAGCCGTCAGCAGCGTGAGCAGACGACAGAGGCACATGGCGCAGGGTGGCGGTGGAGGCAGCAGCAATGGAAGGCCATACAGCACCCTATCACAAAATGGAACCCACCAACAGTGTAAGGAGACCTGAAAGTGGCACATGGCGCAGGGTGGCGGTGGAGGCAGCAGTATTCGGAAGCCATACACAGGCCTAGGTTAAAAAGCGGAAGCCGTCAGCAGCGTGAGCAGACGACAGAGACACATGGCGCAGGGTGGCGGTGGATGCAGCAGTATTCGGAAGCCAAACACAGGCCTCGGTTAAAAAGCGGAAGCCGTTAGCAGCGTGAGCAGACGACAGAGGCACATGGCGCAGGGTGGCGGTGGAGGCAGCAGCAATGGAAGGCCATACAGCACCCTATCACAAAATGGAACCCACCAACAGTGTAAGGAGACCTGAAAGTGGCACATGGCGCAGGGTGGCGGTGGAGGCAGCAGTATTCGGAAGACATACACAGGACTAGTTTAAAAAGCAGAAGCCGTCAGCAGCGTGAGCAGACGACAGAGGCACATGGCGCAGGGTGGCGGTGGAGGCAGCAGTATTCGGAAGCCATACACAGGCCTAGGTTAAAAAGCGGAAGCCGTCAGCAGCGTGAGCAGACGACAGAGACACATGGCGCAGGGTGGCGGTGGATGCAGCAGTATTCGGAAGCCAAACACAGGCCTCGGTTAAAAAGCGGAAGCCGTCAGCAGCGTGAGCAGATGACAGAGGCACATGGCGCAGGGTGGCGGTGGAGGCAGCAGCAATGGAAGGCCATACAGCACCCTATCACAAAATGGAACCCACCAACAGTGTAAGGAGACCTGAAAGTGGCACATGGCGCAGGGTGGCGGTGGAGGCAGCAGTATTCGGAAGACATACACAGGACTAGTTTAAAAAGCGGAAGCCGTCAGCAGCGTGAGCAGATGACAGAGGCACATGGCGCAGGGTGGCGGTGGAGGCAGCAGTATTCGGAAGCCATACACAGGCCTAGGTTAAAAAGCGGAAGCCGTCAGCAGCGTGAGCAGACGACAGAGGCACATGGCGCAGGGTGGCGGTGGAGGCAGCAGTATTCGGAAGCCATACACAGGCCTAGGTTTAAAACTGGAACCCAGCAGCGTGAGCAGACGACAAAGACGCACATGGCAGAGGATGGATCTGGCAGCAGTATGAGAAGGCGGTACAGGGGCCCGTGGCACAGTGTGGTGATGGGGGCTACAGCAACTGGATGCCAGAAAGTGGCCGATAGGGCTATATACTGCATGGAATTATAAAGTTGTAAAGACAGCGGCCTATAAGGCTATACACACTATAACAATCATGACTTGATTGACCATTGGCCTATAAGGCTATACACAGCATGAATATCATGACTTATTCTGAGAGTGGTTTGGAAGGCTATATACAAAAAGTAATTCATGAGCTGTCCGGACAGCGGGCAATAAGTACATATATACAAATCAATTCATCAGCTGTCCAGCCAGCGGCCTCAAAGGCGACACATATAGAAAGCAATTCATGAGCTGTTCAAACAGCGGCCTCTAAGGCGACAGATATACAAAGCAATTCCCGAGGTGTTCAGGGAGCGGCCTGAACGGCTAGGTTATTAGGTCAGTTGTGTCAGGAACTGGGGGTTTGAAATCCAGACTAATCCACGCCTGATTCATTTTCACAAACGTGAGTCTCTCCACACTTTGGGTGGACAGTCGTGTCCTCCGCGGAGTTACAATACCTCCTGCCGCACTAAACACGCGCTCCGATGCCACGCTACTGGCCGGGCATGACAGCCTTTCAAGGGCAAATTCAGCTAGTTGGGGCCAAAGGTCAAGTTTCGTTGCCCAGTAGTCAAGGGGATTGTCTACCTCGGTTGGCAGGGTGCTGTCCAAGTAGGCCCAAGCCTGTTGTTTGAGGTCCTGCTCCAGGTCCACCTGATGCAGCTGCTGCTGCGGCTGGTTAGTAGTTTCCTCACTGCGCTGGTGAAGAAAGCTACTCATCATCGACTGCAGACTGAGGCAGCCGCTGCTGGTGGAGCTGCCACTGCTCCTACCACCCCTCCCCTGCTGCCATGGCAGCGGAACGCGAGCGCACAGGGCCCACAGTGTCTGAGGATGGACGTTGGCGCAGAAAGGCAGAGACCAACTGACTACATAGGTGGTTTTTATAGTACTTTATTTTGGCCTCCCTCTCAGCAGGTGTGAAAAAGGCCACCATTTTTGAACGGTAGCGAGGGTCCAACAAGGTGGACAGCCAAAAGTCATCCCTCTGTCTGATGGTTCTTATTCGGCTGTCACTACGCAAGCAACCGAGCATGCTATGGGCCATTTGTGCCAAGGAATGTGAGGGACTCCCTGCCTCCATCTCCACAGCATACTGCCACGGTGCGTCTGGGTCCTCTGTCTCCTCCTCCTCCTCTACCAGATGCTCCTGCTCCTCCACTCCTGTCCGCTGAGTGGAAAAACCACCCATTTCACTCAATAATTCCTGAGCACCAATGTCCTCCTCTACCTCCTCCTCTTCTTCCTGTCCTGCCCCCACAGGGGTCATGTGGCGTTGAGATCTGTGCGCCACGTCTACCGCACCCTGACCAGCCATTGTTAACAGCATTTGTTCCAGGACGTGCAACAGAGGAATGACGTCGTTCATCCCATAGTCCTGCCGACTCACGAATAGCGTGGCCTCCTCAAAGGGCCTGAGCAAGCGGCAGGTGTCACGCATGAGCTGCCAATGGCTGACATCTAAGTTACACAGGGGAGTACCTTTATCCGCTTGTAACATCAGGAAATCGGTGATGGCCTTTCGCTGTTCGTAAAGGCGGTCTAACATATGTAGGGTTGAATTCCACCTTGTTGCAACGTCGCAGATCAGGCGATGCTGTGGAATTCCGTTCTGCCGCTGCAGCTCAAGGAGGGTGTGCTTTGCGGTGTAGGAATGGCTGAAATGCATGCAAAGTTTACGTGACATTTTAAGGATGTCTTGCAGTGGGATGGTGGATTTTAGGAACCGCTTGACAACCAGATTGAACACGTGAGCCATGCATGGCGCATGGCACAACCTTCCTTGACGCAGAGCAGACACCATGTTCTTTCCGTTGTCGGTCAACATGGTTCCGATTTTCAGTTTGCGCGGAGACAGCCATCTGTCGATTTCTCTGTTCATTACACTCAGAAGTTCCTCCCCTGTGTGACTACGTTCGCCAAGGCATACCAGGTGCAGCACAGCGTGACACCGTTGCGCCCTGCACATGTGATATGTCGGGTAATGGGACTTGGCACGGGGGTGGCGGCTGAGGACACGGCGGAAGAAGAGGTGGTAGAGGCGGACATCTTTTGTGGACCAAGGACGTGCAAACGTGGAGGCAAAAGCGGCGTGACCTGTCCAAGTTGCTGGTGCGGCTGTGCCGGCACCACGTTCACCCAGTGGGCCGTAAATGACATGTACTGTCCCTGACCGTAGTTACAGCTCCACACGTCGGCGCTGCCGTGCACTTTGGCAGAGACTGACATGCTGAAAGACTGGCCCACCATCTCTTCTACATGTGAATGCAGGGCTGGCACTGCCTTTTTGGCGAAGAAATGCCGGCTTGGCACTCTCCACCGCGGCTCGGCACAAGCCATCATTTCTCGGAAAGGTGCTGAGTCCACCACTTGGAAAGGGAGGGACTGCAGCACCAGCAACTTGGACAGGAGGACGTTCAGCTTCTGCACCGTCGGGTGCGTGCTCGCAAACTGTTGTCTCTTGGAAACGGATTCCAAGAAAGACTGCTGACGGAATCCGTGAAGAGGAGTAGCAGGAGAAGGAGCATCTGAACGAGCGGAAGATGCCAACGAGCGACAACTCCCCTCAGCAGAGGTGTTGGAGCCTTGACTGGCTGATAGAGGGCGATTGACGTCGGGTGACGGAGCAAGTAACGGAGCGGGTGATGGAGCGGGGGCTGGGGCAGGCAGAACCGCCGTATCTTTATCACGGTTTTCCCAGGCCACCGAATGGCGACGCTGCATATGCTGACGCAACGCTGTAGTCCCAACATTGGCCCCCTGGCCACGCTTGACTTTCTGGCCACATAGTCGACATACAGCTACGTTTACTTCCTCGGGCGGCTTGACGAAAAATTGCCACACCGCCGAGTAGGAAACTTTGCCCCCGCTACTCCTCACTGGCTGACTGCTACTTCCTCCGTGCACACCGGCACCACTACTGGCCGTGGTGGTAGGCTGCAGTGGAGCTGGTGCTCTACTCCGTGGCCGTTTGGCTCCACTGACACTGCTGCGACCCTGCTGCCTCCTGGGCAACCCACCGACTGTTTTGCTCGCTGGCAAGTTGGCACCCTCTTCTCCTGATGATGCGGAAGCAATAGCCTGATGACGACGAGGCTGCCAAGTGCGATCAGCCTCATCATCATCAATTAGGGTCTCCGTGTCACTACTAGCCCCCTCGGCTGCGTGTGGGTCAGGAGACAGACCTGTCTCTAGACCGGCTACCGAGCCACTCTCCTCGCCAGTACTTCTTCGCCTGGCTGCTGAAGAGGCGGATGTCTCCCCCCGTTCCTGACCGCCCTCTGTTAGCTCTTCCTCACTGTACAGTGGGGCTGAGCCCACAGCATGCGATACTTCGCTTGGTGAGGGAACACCAAAGGACAGGGGCAGGTAGAGGACACGTGATTTCAGTGGGCTTGCTCCCGGGCCATGCCAACTAACAGTTGTGTCTGACGTACCCACCGACCGTTGGCTGTAGGTGTCAGAGGTGACCTGGGAAGAGGAAGACGACCGAGTCAACCAATCGATGACGGCAGGGTTGTCGGTGGAGACACGACCGCTGGATGACACCGGGAGCACTGGCCTCTGGCTGCAACTAGTGCTGCCTCGACCCCTTCCTCTGCTGCCACGTCTGCTCGCTCCTGAAACATTGCCTCCTCTGCCACTCCTCTGCGTGTTGTCTGACATACTCTTTAATTCAATAAGCACCCCAAAAATAAAACCGGATTTAACTCTTTGAACGTACAATAGTGGTTGTGAAGCAGAAAGTCAGTTTATTTAGCACAATCGGTCAATTGCAGCTTGCCGTTGGCTGGAAACTGTACGTTTATGTCACTGGAATGCACTAATCACCCAAAAAATATTACCGCCACCCGGCGTGTAAATGGATCTAACTCTTTGAACGTACAATAGTGGTTGTGAAGCAGAAAGTCAGTTTATTTAGCACAATCGGTCAATTGCAGCTTGCCGTTGGCTGGAAACTGTACGTTTATGTCACTGGAATGCACTAATCACCCAAAAAATATTACCGCCACCCGGCGTGTAAATGGATCTAACTCTTTGAACGTACAATAGTGGTTGTGAAGCAGAAAGTCAGTTTATTTAGCACAATCGGTCAATTGCAGCTTGCCGTTGGCTGTAAACTGTACGTTTAGGTCACTGGAATGCACTAATCACTCAAAAAATATTACCGCCAGCCGGCGTGTAAATGGATTTAACTCTTTGAACGTACAATAGTGGTTGTGAAGCAGAAAGTCAGTTTATTTAGCACAATCGGTCAATTGCAGCTTGCCGTTGGCTGGAAACTGTACGTTTATGTCACTGGAATGCACTAATCACCCAAAAAATATTACCGCCACCCGGCGTGTAAATGGATCTAACTCTTTGAACGTACAATAGTGGTTGTGAAGCAGAAAGTCAGTTTATTTAGCACAATCGGTCAATTGCAGCTTGCCGTTGGCTGGAAACTGTACGTTTATATCACTGGAATGCACTAATCACCCAAAAAATATTACCGCCACCCTGCGTGTAAATGGATCTAACTCTTTGAACGTACAACAGTGGTTGTGAAGCAGAAAGTCAGTTTATTGTACACAATCGGTCAATTGCAGCTTGCCGTTGGCTGGAAACTGTACGTTTGTGTCACTGGAATGCACTAATCACCCAAAAAATATTACCGCCAGCCGGCGTGTAAATGGATCTAACTCTTTGAACGTACAATAGTGGTTGTGAAGCAGAAAGTCAGTCTATTTTGCACAATCGGCAAACTGCAGCACCAACTGTGCACGACAGCCACCAAAAAAAAAAAGGGTGTATGTCACTTTAAATTTTCGATTCTTTGATAGCTGTGGCCCTGAGTAACAATTCTGTGTCCCTGAGTAACGATTCTGTGTCCCTGAGTAACGATTCTGTGTCCCTGAGTAACGATTCTGTGTCCCTGAGTAACAATTCTGTGTCCCTGAGTAACGATTCTGTGTCCCTGAGTAACGATTCTGTGTCCCTGAGTAACAATTCTGTGTCCCTGAGTAACAATTCTGTGTCCCTGAGTAACAATTCTGTGTCCCTGAGTAACGATTCTGTGTCCCTGAGTAACGATTCTGTGTCCCTGAGTAACGATTCTGTGGCCCTAAAGTCTCTGTGGCCCTAACTCTGTCCCTTAATACAGACAGGTCTGTCTCTCTTGAATGACCGGAGGCTAATGGAGAATTCTAAGATGGCCGCGATTTATAGCTCCACCATTACACAGTGCTGGCTGGCTGCTGATTGGCTAATGCGATCACATGTCATGATTCATGACTCATGAATGCATTATGGGTCAGCGCGCCTTGTCTGCGCGCCTTCCCAGAGATCCCCGCCCCATCTTCTCTGTCCATTTTCTCCTGTCGCCACACATGTCGCCGCCATTTTTGGGAAAATTCGATTCGTGCATCCGAAGTTTGCTAATCTTCGGATTCGTTGCGAATAGAATTTTTCCAAATCTTCGGAACGAATTCCACTTCGTCATGTTCGATTCGCTCATCTCTAGTCATGACAATAGCCTAACACCAGGGACTGGACCTCCTTGGGTACCAGGATCTGTTCCCCCCCTCCAGAAAAGACCTTCCTTGTCCTGTAGTGAGATCCCCGGCAGGTCAGGAATCCGGGTGGAGGCAGCCTGCAGTTTAGACAACACGCTCAGATTGAAGCAATAGGAAGCTACCTGCTGGCAGGATGGTATCTGGCTGGGGTGTCTCTCTAGGGTCCTCAAACATCCGGGAAAGAGCATCTGGCTTAATATTTTTTGACCCAGGACGATAGGTAATATGGAGACTAAACCTTGCAAAAACCAGTGCCCATCTGGCCTGGCGTGGACGGAGGCATTTAGCTGTTTTCAGGTACTCAAGGTGTTTATGGTCGGTATAGACCAGAATGGGATGTAGGGCTCCCTCTAGCAGATATCACCATTCCTCCAGAGCTGCTTTAATGGCCAATAATTCCCAATCTCCGATATCGTAGTTCCTTTCCGAAAGGGAGAGCTTTCTAGAAAAGAAAGCCACTGGATGCATCAGCTCCTTGTCCCCTACTCTCTGTGACAACACTGCTCCTACAGCCACTTCTGATGCATTTACCTCCAGTATATATGGCAATGATGCATCAGGATGGCTCAGAATGGGAGCTGTTGTGAACAGCTTTTTCAAAAGCAGCCTGTGCTGCTGGGGTCCATTGGAAACGTACTCCCACCTTGGTGAGCTGGTTAATAAGTGGTTAATAATCCCAATCATTTGCACTCGGCATACAGTGCAAATATATTATCTCTTGAATTAGTTGTTTTTACGCGTAAGGTGGAAGTTACACTATATAACTTCTTTGAAGGTCTTTGGTACATGAAGTTAATCTGAAAATGCAAGTGATTTAATTGTTAAACTAAAAATTTGACAGATAAAAACAAAATATTCAAACATGTCAAAAGAAGACACAATACATTTTCCAAGGAAAATGTTAACAAAAAATGCAGGTAGAATATGATTCGCTTAAAGTATATGATTGGAAGAAAATCAGTACTCAGTACTGATTGATGAAACATAAAAAGAGCTCTATATGGAAAATAATGTTACACTAGAGGATTGTACTTGACATCTATATTATTACAAAGATCTGTTCCATGGTAAAAGTGCAGAATTTTAGAAGTTAGTGTTGGTACTTGGCAACGACTGTAGTGCTACAGTTGTCCAGTAAAATTTCTTACAGTGTTTCAGTGTTGTTTAAACTGCCTTGGGGAATACTGAAACTACAGTATATCAGAAGACTGCAATTTCTATATTTGAAATATAGGTAATGTATACATATTTTTATCTTAATGTTCTGCTGCAGCAGTATAACTCATCTTGGCAATTGTTGCCTGTTTAGGCTTAAAAGTGATCTGTAGTCAAGCAGTTAAACATGCAATTGAGATGTGTATACTTGAACATTGGAAATGTTAAATTTATGTGTCATTTATTTTAATATATATATATATATATATATATATATATATATATATACTATAATGCCAAAAGTATTCGGACACCTGTCTTTACACGCACATGAACTTTATTGGCATCACAGTCTTAGTCCATAGGATTCAATATGGAGTTGGCCCACCCTTTGCAGCTATAACAGGTTAAACTCTTCTGGAAAGGTTGTCCACAAGGTTTAGGAGTGTGTCTATGGGAATGTTTGACAATTCTTCCAGAAGCACACTTGTGAGGTCAAGCAGTGATGTCGGACAAGAAGGCCGGGCTCACAGTCTCTGCACTAAGTCATCCTAAAGGTGTTCTATCAGGTTGAGGTCATGACTCTGTGCAGGCCAATCAAGTTCCCCCACCCCAAACTCGCTCATCCATGTCTTCACGGACCTTGCTTTGTGCACTGGTGCTCAGTCATGTTGGAACAGGAAGGGGCCATCCCCAAGTTGTGAGAGTGAAATTGTCCAAAATGTCTTGGTATACTGACACCTTAAGAGTTCCCTTCACTGGAACTAAGGGGCCAAGACCAACCCCTGATAAACCACCCCACACCATAATCCCCCTCCACCAAACTTTACACTTGGCACAATACAGTCAGTCAAGTACTGTTCTCTTGGCAACCACCAAACCCAGATACATCCATCAGATTGCCAGACAGAGAAGCATGATTTATCACTTTAGAGTATACATCTCCACTGCTCTAGAGTCCAGTGCTTTACACTGCATCCGGCGTTTTGCATGGTACTTGGTGATGTAAGGCTTGGATTCAGCTGTTTGGCTATGGAAATCTATTCCATGAAGGTCTCTATGCACTGTTGTTATGCTAATCTGAAGGCCACACGAAGTTTGAAGGTCTTTAGCGATTGGCTCTGCAGACAGTTGGTGACTTCTGCGCACTGTGCGCTTCAGCATGCGCTGACCCTGCTCTGTCATTTTACGTGGCCTACCACTTTGTGACTGAGTTGCTGGTGTTCCCAGTTGCTTCCACTTTGTTATAATACCACTAACAGTTGACCGTGAAATATTTAGTAGCAAGGAAATTTCACGGATGGACTTATTGCACAGGTGGCAACATTTCATGGTACCACGCTTGAATTCACTGAGCTCCTGAGAGCGACCCATTCTTTCAAAAATGTTTGTAGAAGCAGTCTGCATGCCTAGGTGCTTAATTTTATACAACTGTGGCCATAGAGGTGATTGGATTACTTGAATCCAATGATTTGGAGGGGTGCCCCAATACTTTTGGCAATATAGTGTGTGTGTGTATACAGTTGTGTTCAAAATAATAGCAGTGTGTTGAAAAAAGTGAATAAAGCTCAAAATCCTTCTAATAGCTTTTATTTCCATACACACAAATGCATTGGGAACACTACACATTCTATTCCAAATCAAAAGATGAAGAAAAATAGATCAAATTTGTGTTGTTCCTCTAAATAAATTGAAGAAAAGTGAATATTAGACTGTTCAAAAAAATAGCAGTGTTTGTATTCTTCTTTACAAACTCAAACATTCACTATATAAACTGAAAAATGAAGATTTTGCTTTCCTTTGAATCACTTAATGAAAATTTAGTTGTATAAGCACTGTTTCTGAGAACTGCTGTACATCTGTGTTGTATGGAGTCAACCAACTTCTGGCACCTGTGAACAGGTATTCCAGCCCAGGATGATTGGACTACATTCCACAGTTCTTCTCTATTTCTTGGTTTTGCCTCAGAAACTGCATTTTTGATGTCACCCCACAAATTTTCTATTGGATTAAGATCCAGGGATTGGGCTGGCCACTCCATAACGTCAATCTTGTTGGTCTGGAATCAAGATGTTGCATGTTTACTGGTGTGTTTGGGGTCGTTGTCTTGTTGGAACACCCATTTCAAGGGCATTTCCTCTTCAGCATAAGGCAGCATGACCTCTTCAAGTATTCTGATGTATTCAAACTGATCCATGATCCCTGGTATGCAATAAATAGGCCCAACACCGTAGTATGAGAAACATCCCCATATCATGATGCTTGCGCAACCATGCTTCAGTGTCTTCACAGTGTACTGTGGCTTGAATTCGGTGTTTGAGGATCATCTGACAAACTGTCGCCGGCCACTAGACCCAAAAAGAACAATCTTACTTTCATCAGTCCACAAAATGTTGCGCCATTTCTCTTTAGGCCAGTCAATGTGCTCTTTGGCAAGTTGTAACCTCTTCAGCACATGTCTTTTTTTCAACAGTGGGACTTTGCGGGGGCTTCTTGCAGATAGCTTGGCTTCACATGGTGTCTTCTAATTGTAACAGTACTCACAGGTAACTTTAGACCTTCTTTGATCTTCCTGGAGCTGATTGTTGGCCGAGTCCTTGCCATTTTGGCTATTCTTCTATCCATTCGAATTGTAGTTGTTCGCTTTCTTCCACGTCTTTCAGGTTTTGGTTGCCATTTTAAAGCATTTGTGATCATTTTAGCTGAGCATCCTATCATTCTCTGCACTTCTTTATATGTTTTCCCCTCTCCAATCAACTTTTTAATCAAGGTATGCTGTTCTTCTGAACAATATCTGGAATGACCCATTTTTCTCAGAATTTCATAGAGAAATGCACTCTAACCAGCATGTACAACATTTGCTGCCTTCCTTCCTTAAATAAGGGCAATAATTGCCACCTGTTTTTCAAACAATGAATGACCTCACTAATAGAACTCCTCACTGCTATTATTTTGAACATGCCCCTTTCAATTAGTGATTCAATTACACAGAATCAGCAGCATGCATGTCATGACTCTTGGGTCTGTTGGATTTCTATTACTCTACTACACCTGCTAGTAAATTATTTGCCATGCAGAAATATCATTTCTACCAAAAACAGTGACTGATCAGGTTAGTGATGTCTGACTGTTATTATTTTGAACACAACTGTGTACTGTGCTCATCCTTCCTATAAACATGATTACATGATAATTATGCAAAATGTCAGGAGCATCTAGTGCTCCTGTTCCATCACAGTTGCTGGTCTCATTGCAGTATCTTGGTTTTGGCTATGACATCCTCCCTGTCTGTCTACGTGCAAAGTGATTGTTGTGGCGAGTCTCTGGGTGAAGACCAAGCCTGAGTTAAGCCAGCCAAGTCTGCAGTCTCATGCTTGTGATAGTGTGTGTAATATGTGCTCAAGCTTAGTGACGGGACAAGGTCAATCAGTGCCCAGGGCAAAGATGCCAAATTGCTCCCCCCCTTGCCAGACACAAGAATTACCCACAGCATTGGTGTCAGTGGACACCATAACAGCTCTCAGCATTGGTGTCAGTGGACACATTAATAATCCCCAATATTAATGTCAGAGGACGCATTAATAACCCCCAATATTGATGTCAGAGGACACATTAATAATGCCCAGCATTGGTGTCAGATAATGCATTAATATTCCTCAGTACTGGTGTCAGAGGACACATAAATAAGCCCCAGCATTGGTGTCACAGGATGCAATAATAATCCCCAGCATTGGTGTCAGAGGATGCATTAATAATTCCCAGCATTGGTGGCAGAGGACGCCATGATAACTCCCAGCACAGATGTCAGTATTATTAACCCCCACCCTCCACATTGGGGGTCAGTGGCATTGAATTTTTTTTTTTAACAGAAGCATTGAAATTGAACCCCTCCCATGACCACCAATGGGGGGGGGGTTCATTTTTACTGACATTACCACAAATGCCACAAATGCAGAATGGGGGTGGTGGGTTACAAATTCACTGCCATGAGGACCATTGCAGGTGGGGGATGAGGGCTAACTTTCACTGCCACTAACCCCCCCTCCATCTGCATTGGTGTTCATGGCATTGGTAACCCCTTCCTCAATTCCAACCTGCTCCCTGTCCCATTCCCCTAGTGTTCTGGCATTGGACATGGAGCAGGCTGGAAATTCAGCCAGCTGAGCTTACCTAAGCTTACATCTCCCTCTTCCAAGAGCACAGGCAGGTGGGCGGTTCAGGTAGACAGGCAGCAAGTTCACTGGGCTGGGTGGTTCAGGTAGACAGGCTGGTGGGCAGTTCACTCAGGAAGACAGGCAGGCAGTTCACTCAGGAGGACAGACAGGCAGTTCATTCAGGAGGGCGGGCAGCTCAGGTAGACAGGTGGTTTACTCAGGAGGACGGTTGAGCAGTTCAGGTAGGCAAGCGGTTTATTAAGGAGGAAAGGCAGGCAGTTCAGGTAGGTGGGTGGTTAATCCAGGAGGGCAGGGGGGCAGTTCACTTAGGAGGACAGGCGGGCAATTTGGGTAGGTGGGCGGGTGGTCCACTCAGGCAGGCAGACGGGCATAGGTTCAGGTAGGCAGGCTCGATCTCCGAAGCTTGCCGCATCCCCATCCCGCCCATGCAACAAGCAGCCTACACCAGGGCCTGAAACTGCCAGAGGAGATCCAGTTCCCTAGCTTCAGAGGCGGAGCAAAATCCTCCCTCTAGCAGATATCGAAGCCTGCACTGTGATCTATGCAAATGACAGGAGTGAAGGCAGTGTCACTCCTGTCACTCATGTAGCTGGAGAGCTGGGCACTCATCTGCGCTCAGCACACACTCTTCACATGCAACCTCTGCGCCCAGAACATGTGCCCCTTCCACCGACTCCTTGTCCCAGCCCAAGCTCAAGCTCCCTGTCTGTCAGTCCTACTCTGCTGTTTGGATTCCCTTGTTTTTGGTACAATAGGAAAAAGAGGGCCCTGCTCGTTAGAGCTTACAATCTAGGAGGAACGGCTGAGCGATACAAAAGGTAATAGCTGAGGGGGGATGAGCTGATGGAGGAGATAAAAGGCAGTTTACTAGTTAGAAGCAGGATAGGCTTCTTTAAAGAGAATGGTTTTCAGGTGGATAGATTAGGAGATAATTGGACAGATTGGGTTAGGGAGTTCCATAGGATGGGAGAAGCTTGGGAGAAGTCCTGGAGGCAGGCATGGGAGGAGGTGACATGGGAACTAGAGAGCAGAAGGTCTCGGGAGGATCGAAGAGAGCAGTTTGGTTTATATTTTGAGATCAGGTTAGTGATGTAGCTGGGGGCAGAGTTGTGGATGGCTTTGTAAGTTTTTAGTATTTTGAATTTTATTCGTTGGGTGAGTGAAAGCCAGTGGAGTGATTGGAAGAGATCTATAGTGCCTGACCACCTGCGTTAGGTTTATGCATGACACAAAGCAACAAAACCATTATTGCCACACTTTACTTCCCCTTGCTCTCCCAGTGTGGGGGCTGCTGGGCAGTGGATTACAGATGTGTGTCCTTAAAGACTTGTTCAGGTACCCGCACAAGTTCTATTTGAAAATTAATTCATTATTTTGAAGCCCAATGTTTGGTTCAACAATCCAAACCACCAATGACCCCTTCCGTCCAGAGACACCCTTGGCTGTAACTTTGCTTTTCTATTACCTTTTTCAGATGTCTTCTAGCTGGTCATGTGAGGCACAGAGTTTACTTTCTCTTTAGATCTTCTCTGTGGGTGGTCCTCAGTAATGCTGCTCTCTTTACCAATCATCATGAGTGCAGAGATTCATGGGGACATTCCCTCTGGGAGTTGGTCCATAACATACTCATAGGAAGTCCTCATTCTACTGGGTGTAATCTCACTGGTTTTCATTCAATGTGGAAGTCTGAGAACATTTAGTGGCAGAAATGAATTGCTGCAGGGAACAACGAGAAAGAGGCGGTGAGCATTGCAGAGAGAGCTGATTTTTTGTTTCAAAAGGCACCTGGGGGACCCCTTAAAAAACATGTTTGTCCAGAGTTGGGCTTTGAATAAGAATTTGCCCAAAAACAACTGTTTCTGTATACAAGATGCTTAAAATGGAGATTTTACTCTTAATTACATGAATGTAGTGCATTATATGAAACTTTTTCCATATCTTGAATGTTGTTATACACTTACAAAAGGAAAGATATGCCTGTTCTTTGCATAAATACTGTATATTAAAATGAAATTAGAAAATATGGACACCTAGCAAGGTTGTTTCCAATATACAAATGAATAGGTTTGATTTCATACAAAATAAATAAATACATACATAAATCAAATAATTAACAAAAAAAAAAAAAATCACACCCTTCCCTCATCATAAAACACACTTAGATATAAGATTTTGTATTTAATTACACGGGTCTCTTGCATTCCGTGAAATTATTTCTTATCCTAAACTTTTTTAAACACTTAAAGTAGGAAAGTTATTTTTGTTCTTTCCCATCTTGTACACTGCACCGTGCAAATTATTTATGTTCAAAGAAAAATGCACTTTGTCTAATATGTATTATTATTATTCTGTGTCTTAAATTAAAAGAAAAACACAAATAGGTATTGTTAGGAGTTGTTCTATTGCCTCCATGCTTGTTTTCAATCCTTGACCTGATAAATACTAAAGGATGGATTAGCTTGAACACTTGGCAGCTTATTCTTTTAAAAACAAACAAACAATGGAAGCTCCTAATTTTCTCTTTTCACTTGCTTCCCCTGTAAAAAATGTGCCTAAAACATGGAAGCACAGACTGCTTCCCCAAAATTAACAATTGTATAAAAGTGCCTCTGGGATAGATTTGCGAAGTCCCACATTTTCCCCATTGTGAATTCTTCACAGCACTGTTAAAGCACCACAGTTCTGCCATGTTGGATTCCTCTGAGAGAGGAATCTGCATGTTGTACCATAGCAACTAAACACAAAGTCAGAGCTGATCAGCACATTCCCTTGATAGCATATGTATGCAGGGAGATCATATGAGAGTAGAAAAAAGCTGCTAGGGAAAGGTTGCTGTCTCACAAGCAGGAGGGGGAATGAATAGGGTTAGAAGGGCATCTGAACAATGCAACTTGAATTCAAGTCACTCTGACCATGATGTTTCACACAGAATTACTTGCAGTGCCTGCAATGACTAAAGTCAGAAACAACTTTTTTTTCTGCAGTGTAATACTTTGCGTGCAAATAAACATAGTTAGGTATCCATAGTTTAGACACAAGATCACTTTAAGGTAAAGTGACAGAGACAGTCTCTTTACACTATTAACTAAATATACCTGTTTTGCCATATATTACACATATTAGGATCAAACGAGTTAGATGTTTAGGGATGCAATATTCAGCTGATGCTGTATCAGACACACACAAGTGAAATCTAAAACAGATGTTGAATTTTATTAAATTTATTATTTTATGAGTCCAATTAGTGAATAATCATAATCCTAATGATAGTATTATTACACACAGCAGCAGTAAGTGTGCTTTTTGCTTCATCCCAAGCAAACACATCTTGACAAATTACATTACTACTAATATCTTGGCAAAAATATAGAAATCCATTTAAGTGTGAAAAAATAAACATATTTTGTTCATTAGTGGAACACAGTTAATGTTAACATTCACAGAAAAATATCTCCAGTGTTAAATCTAATGAGTATGTTTAAAATGCAAGATTTAGAGATCATCAGGAAAATTCAAAAGCCTGTTTGTCCCTCTGTCTTCTGATGATAACATGTAGCTAATGGACCATAATCTGATTGGACTTTTCTAATGGTGCATTTATCAACTTCCACAAGTGATGAAACTGATTCTAGAAATGCTTTCATCAGCCCCATTGCGTATAACATGCAGTGTATCCAATCCTGAACTCAGGATTAGATGAAGAGATTTTCTAGAGTGCCAGAAAATCCCTTGAGACCTATCCTCACTTATTCCCTTTTCCATTTGCCTAAATCAATAATGTCATGCAGGTATTTTGTACAATTTAAGGCATAAAGATGCACTCTAGCTGCTTATGCTAACACTCAACAGAAATTGTCTTACGTTTCTGTTAATTTGTATATGTATTGTTGTACAGATATTTCATACCATAATATCATACTATTACAACTCTATACTTTCATGTCTTAGCATTAATTATTTTAAGCATATAAATTAAAGTTTACATATTCCACAAAAATATTGTCTTAATGCAGCAACAATCTTTTGATCTGAATAAACTAGATAACACACTTTTCTTCAATGTGGGTGCTCCAGAGTTATATTGTCATATATATATATATATATATACAGTGGGGCAAAAAAGTATTTAGTCAGCCACCAATTGTGCAAGTTCTCCCACTTAAAAAGATGAGAGAGGCCTGTAATTGGCATCATAGGTAGACCTCAACTATGAGAGACAAAATGAGAAAACAAATCCAGACAATCACATTGGCTGATTTGGAAAGAATTTATTTGCAAATTATGGTGGAAAATAAGTATTTGGTCACCTACAAACAAGCAAGATTTCTGGCTCTCACAGACCTGTACCTTCTTCTTTAAGAGGCTCCTCTGTCCTGCACTCATTACCTGTATCAATGGCACATGTTTGAACTTGTTATTAGTATAAAAGACACCTGTCCACAACCTCAAACAGTCACACTTCAAACTCCACTATGGTGAAGACCAAAGAGCTGTCGAAGGACACCAGAAACAAAATTGTAAACCTGCACCAGGCTGGGAAGACTGAATCTGTAATAGGCAAGCAGCTTGGTGTGAACAAATCAACTGTGGGAGCAATAATTAGAAAATGGAAGACATACAAGACCACTGATAATCTCCCTCGATCTGGGGCTCCACGCAAGATCTCACCCCGTGGGGTCAAAATGATCACAAGAACGGTGAGCAAAAATCCCAGGACCACAGGGGGGACCTAGTGAATGACCTGCAGAGAGCTGGGACCAACGTAACAAAGGCTACCATCAGTAACACACTACGCCGCCAGGGACTCAGATCCTGCAGTGCCAGACGTGTCCCCCTGCTTAAGCCAGTACATGTCCGGGCCTGTCTGAAGTTTGCTAGAGAGCATTTGGATGATCCAGAAGAGGATTGGGAGAATGTCATATGGTCAGATGAAACCAAAATAGAACTGTTTGGTAGAAACACAACTCGTCGTTGCATCCAAAGAACATCATACCTACTGTGAAGCATGGGGGTGGCAACATCATGCTTTGGGGCTGTTTCTCCGCAAAGGGACCAGGACGACTGATCCATGTACAGGACAGAATGAATGGGGCCATGTATCGTGAGATTTTGAGTGCAAACCTCCTTCCATCAGCAAGGGCATTGAAGATAAAACGTGGCTGGGTCTTCCAACATGACAATGATCCCAAACATACTGCCTGGCCAACAAAGGAGTGGCTTCGTAAGAAGCATTTCAAGGTCCTGGAGTGGCCTAGCCAGTCTCCAGATCTTAACCCATAGAAAACCTTTGGAGGGAGTTGAAAGTCCGTGTTGCCCAGCGACAGCCCCAAAACATCACTGCTCTAGAGGAGATCTGCATGGAGGAATGGGCCAACATACCAGCAACAGTGTGTGCCAAACTTGTGAAGACTTACAGGAAACTTCTGACCTCTGTCATTGCCAACAAAGGATATATAACAAAGTATTGAGATGAACTTTTCATATTGACCAAATACTTATTTTCCACCATAATTTGCAAATAAATTCTTTCCAAATCAGCCAATGTGATTGTCTGGATTTGTTTTCTCATTTTGTCTCTCATAGTTGAGGTCTACCTATGATGCCAATTACAGGCCTCTCTCATCTTTTTAAGTGGGAGAACGTGCACAATTGGGTGCTGGCTAAATACTTTTTTGCCCCACTGTATATATATATATATATATATATATGTGTGGCCATCTGGATCAAAAATTTTCATCTCACAAATGTTTGACATACTGCAGTTGATTTGCCAAAGGAGTAGAGACTGACCACCTAGCATTGTGAATGGGTTTGAAAAGGGAATGTTCATTTTGCAAAGAAAATTATAGTATATAAGGTGAACCTGTGTTAACTTTGAATAACCAATTATTTGTGAATGATAGTAACAAAACAGGGTTTTTACTAGCATTTGATTTACCTTATTTACTAAGCTCAATGAACATTCACTTTGCAAAGTGAACAGTTTCTATTTCATTAGTAAATCAACCCAGTTGCATCTTTTCTTTCTTGGTGCCTTAACCACTCCAATTATTGTCACTTTCACCCCCTTCCTGCCCAGGCCAATTTCCAGCTTTCAGCACTATCACACTTTGAATAACAATTACTCAGTCATGCAACACTGTACCCATATTAAATTTTTATCCTTTTTTTGAGAGCTTTCTTTTGGTGGTATCTGATCACTGTTTTTTTTTTAATTTTTTGCTACATAAACGAAAAAATACGGAAAATTGTGAAAACAAAATAATTTTGTATTAAAAAAAATTGCAAATAAATGATTTTTCTTCATAAATGTAGGCCAGAATGTATTCTGCTACATTTATGGGGTAAAAAATAACCCAAAACAGTGTATATTATTTAGTCTGTGTGAAAGCTATAGAGTCTACAAACTATGGGATATATTTGAAAATTGATCAGTTGAGACCCTAAATTGCCTGATGCTGGTATGGCATATGGCAGTGATCTGGAAAAGGGTATGGAGGTGATCAGGACATTAACATGAGGTATGGCAGTAATCAGGACGCTGGTATGGCAGTAGCCAGGAGATTGGTATTGGTATGTCGGTGATCAGGATGCTATTATGGGGCATGTCGGTGATCAGGATGCCGGTATAGGGTATGGCAATAATCAGAATGCTGGTATGAGGTATGGCAGTGATCAGAATGTTGGTATGTGGTATGGTGGTGATGAGGACACTGGTATGGGGTATGGCAGTGATCAGAATGCTGGTATGGGGCATGGCTGGATCAGGATGCTGGTATGGGGTATGGCAGTGATCAGGATGCTGGTATGGGGCATGCCAGTGATCAGGATGCTGGTATGGTTTATGACTGTGATCAGGGGGCTATTATGGTGTATGGCAGTGATCAAGGCAGTGGTATGGTGTATGGAGGTGATCAGGGTGCTGGTTTGGTGTATGGAGGTGATCAGGGTGCTGGTATGGCGTATGCAGGTGATCAGGGTGTTGGTTTGGGGTATGGTAGTGATCAGGACACTAGTATGGCAGTGATCAGGATATTGGTATGGTGTATGGGGGTGCTTTTGTGCACACTGGGACAGGTGACAGGGGTTGGCTGAATATTTTATTGTGTATATACTGGGGCAGTGATCAGGGACACATGGGCACTGATCAGGGACACTGAAGTGGCTGGAACAGCAGTCTGTGAGTGTATAAGTAGCCTGACAGGCTGCTGTACACTCACACATTGCAGGATCGCTTCTCTCTTCTCTGTGAGCAGAGCAGGAGTCATCAATGCAGGCTGACATACAAGTATGTTAGCCCACGTCGGCAAAGCTTCTCTTCCGCAGTCTTTGTACAATGGGGGGCGAGAAGAGGTTAAAGGCTAAGTTCCTCTCTTGGAAAAGAAAAATTATAAATGCACATCAGCAGATCACATATGCAATGTCAGGCTCCTGCAGACTCTCAGGACAGTGTCTGCCCATCTCGCCTATGGGCAAACAGTTACTTGAGAGCAGGAAGATCAATGAACTAGGAGAGTGCCCACCCTCCTAGTTCATTCAGAACTACAAGCCATTAGCAGCAATGGCTGATGGTACTTGTAGTCTATTCATTCTGAGTAAACTGTGAATGATGCAGCCATGTGGGCAGAGCCCTGCTTGGCTGCTCTGTTTTCAAATTGTGACAGTGGGTGGGGGGAGAAGATTCCCCATCCTCTGTCACAGGGTGGGAGGATTGGGGTAGAAGGTGCAGCTGCTGCAACAAATCATTATTTTCTAAATAAAAAAAGACTATTCAGTAATAATCCAAGTCTAGCTAAGGGTCCTGCATGTTCTTCAGAAGAGCTTCTACACCTTCACTCCCCTAAATGACTTTACTGCTCTGCACTCACTGCATCCCCATGATGTAAAAAAAGACACTTCTTCCCGTCTGTTTATGTTTCTTGAATGTGCCCCTGCTCCTGCAGTCTTCTAGGACATCCATGTCAGATATTCCAGAATGCTTCAGGAGAAAGTACTCACAGTGGGCCAGGGAGGCATTCAAAAGAGGCAGTCGGCTCCAGATGGCTAAGGAGGAAGAAGATGGCAACATTGTCCCTGAACTGTGGCAGCTGAACAGTGGATCACAGCAGGGCACTGCTGAATTTGCTGGGCAGAAGAGTATGTGAATGGAGGATAATCCAGCATTACAGTTAAGGAGAGAGTGGTCTGTCTTTGAAGATTGATCAATGTAACGACCCAAAAATGAGGTTAGAAAGGCAGGCATTTGTTGGCAGATATCTACGTTGTTGGTTCTAAGTAGGAATGATGATATTAAACTAGTTAAATTTTATGAAACATATTGGCTGTCATTCCAGAACCATGTAGTGATACATAATGGATGACAGAGACCAACAACTTTGCTGGAAAGACTATGATATTGAATGTTGTTTTATTATTTTAAAACATGTTCATAGTAGAATGGATTAATTAATGTTTAAAGTAGACCTTTCGCTAAAAAATAAGGTCTGTTTATTAAATCAGGGCCACCACCCCCTTTATATGTAACTGTATCCTCATGAAGGCCACTGCGTTCCTAGGTACCCCTAAGCTCTGCACAGCCAGGCAACATGCATTTTTCACACTTGCATTTCACAGTCAGTGAACAGTCCACGAGCTTTGTTTTTGTTATTTTATTAGGGGAATCTAACTTTGATAGGGTACTAGAGATTATGGGATGCCCAACTTGACTGAAACAGTGTATGTGGATAATTTCCTTCCTATGTACAGAAACAGATCCTGGACTGTTCTTTTCCTTGAAAGCCATCAGTCTTTTAAGATCTGTAGCAACAGTCCCTTATGGGTGAGGAACTCGCAGCCCCTCTGAAAGCTTAGCTTCTTGTAAGCTACAGGCAGAGATGTCTGTGACAGCATGAGGAAAGTGCTGCCGATAACTGGCAACTGTATTTATTTTGTGATCAGCTGTGTCATGGGACACAGCTGATCACGTGGTAAAAGGCATATGTTATTGGCCTTTTACCTTGTCATTTGATCAGCTGTGTCTGTAGGACACAGAGATCACAGACAGCGCCAGGTTGCGCACTGCCAAAGGTGCACGGGGGGCACGTTATGGGAGGATGTCATAGGAAGCCTTCCCAGAACTGGACAACCAAACTGTAGCTTTCATTCGGCTATAGCCCAGTTGTCAAGTGGATAAATGAAGGCAATGGCATTGATTCACTCTCCAATGAAGTAGTTAAAGTTGTCAGGTTAAAAGAAACAATTGAGTACTGTCCGTGATACTTTTTTATTTGCACTAACATACAATTTTGAGGACAAGCTTTCGGGGGATGGCGCCTTCTTCAAAGTCCAAGCAGTACTATTACAAATCACAAAGTTTAAGCAGAATGTTAGAAGGGATGAAAAAAAAAAAAAAGGCTACAGATAAGATACAACAAAGAGAAAATCTACTTCAGTACAAAGAGAAAAAAACAAACAACCGTGTACCTCTAGTAACCACATACAAACCAGCACTAGAAGGGATAAGAAAAATAATCAAAGATTTACAACCCATCATAACAGAGGATGGAACTCTGAAAGAAATATTCCAGCAACCCCCAATACTGGCCTTCAGACAACCCCCCAACCTCAGAAATAAACTAATCAGTAGGAAACTTCCTTCTGGTTATGAGGTCACAAATAATGGTAGCAAACCCTGCAATAAAAAACGCTGCAAACTGTTCAACCAAATCAATCCATCAAAAAGTGTCAGACACTCAAAAGGGATCTTTAATATCTCTGGATCATACAGCTGCACCTCCAGTAATGTTGTGTACCTTATCCAGTGCAGAAAACGCAGCAAAGGATCTTATGTTGGCGAAACAGGACAGAAGTTGCAAACAAGGAATTTGAACAGACATACCATCAAGGAACATAAAGAAGATGACCTCTGCACAGCTGTAGGACACCATTTTGCACAACCAGGCCACACAATGGAAGACCTCAATGTTTTAGTTCTGAAAGGAAAATTCAAATCCATTCAGGAAAGAAAAACGTTTGAACTAAGAATGATAATTCTTTTTGACACAAGAGATAACGGCCTTAATTTGGACATGGGATTCCTCAATCATTATCCAACAGTTTTATGACTATTAGTTAGCTTGACTCCCTTCTGTGTGAGTGAAATATCCCCCCCCCCCCCTCACCTTTGCTGTATCTTATCTGTAGCCTTTTTTTTTTTAATCCCTTCTAACATTCTGCTTAAACTTTGTGATTCGTATAGTACTGCTTGGACTTTAAAGAAGGCGCCATCCCCAGAAAGCTAGTCCTCAAAATTGTATGTTAGTGCAAATAAAAAAAGTATCACGGACAGTACTCAATTGTTTCTGTCGCAAATGCACCAATACGGCTACAATCACCTCAGGTTAAAAGAAAACAGAAAGCTGAATTGCTAAAACGGCAGGAAGAAAATTTGCCTAAAGCCTAGAACAAAACGTATGTTTTTACTTTCGAACGATCCTTCTTGATTATCCCTACAGCTGCATGTACTACATCCAGAAGTTAGTTGTCTTTATAAAGGCTTTACTGTCAGCTTTGATCTTCTTGGCTCTGCAGCTGTGTCTTGCCATCTTGTACATTGTAGAAGTAGTGGTTTCACACCCTCCCCCTTCCTCATTTCTAACCTATTGATAAAATGTCTAATGTCTTGTATTCCATTCACAGAATACAAGGCATTCTGTGACTGGCCTAAGGGAAGTCCTATTACTCATCTGCCCCTTCTCTCCCCTTGCCCAAATACAGAGTGCCTTGTATTCTGAGAATAAAATTAAAGTGCAATTAGAAACCTACAATTGGAACATACCGTATATACACTGAGCTAAAAAAAAATATTTATTTATAAAGTTGAACTCCAGGCAACAGCTACATACTGTATATGGTTGAAATAAATACGTGGAAACCACTATACTATACAAACCATTTCTAATGCTCTGCAGCCAGTCTTGCATATCAGACACCAGATAATTTAGCCAGGTATAATCTCTTCTGAAACTACAGCAATACACCAGAACTTGTACACACTGATTAGGGATTTGCTCAGTGAAAACTGTCTGTTTATAACTTTGATCTCACCGCCAAATGTTTAGGGCATCTGGCATTGATGAATGTGACAGCTTTCAATGGTTGCTAAGGAAGCAATGGGCTCTTGCACGCTTGTATCAACCACGGACATCACCTGGCCACATAAGCAAATGTGGATTTGCCTATTGGAGGGGTTACATAATAGCCTAATAATGCCCGCATGGCCACATTTAGGCAATACCATAAGCCATGGCCATATATGGACAATTATGTCACTATTTCCGCTCCTTCAATTATATAACTAATGACAGTTCAGGGAGCTGTCATTTGGTTAGTGGTACCGTCTGGATAAGGATTTTTTTTTGCTGGTGGTAGGCTTTGAGCTTCACACTGGATTTACAATGATGAATTTTTGGAGGGGATTTTATTTTTTAATATAGGGTTTTTGAAAGGTTTGGATGTCTTTTTTTCTAGGTTACATTGTTTTCTAAATGAGTAAGGATACTATTTTGTATGTACATGTGGCCTGGTATGGTTTGAGAAGGAGGAGCACACACTCACTCCTCCCTCCATTTCCTGCCTAGCCAGATTGCATTCTTGGATTAGGGTCCCGTATGGATTTTTAGGGGGACCTTGTGTATTTGTTTTCTTGCATGAGGTACCCTTTTAAAATACATACCAGACTCAAAAGGTCTGGTATGCATTTTAAGGATGACTCTATGGAACTTTTTTTATGTTTTCATTTTTATTGTAGTATGTGCTACATCAAAAGTGACATTTATAAAGAAAACAAATAGCACACAAACCCCTCCAAAGGTTCCCCTAAATACACAGAAAACCTTTTGGGAGGTCAGTGTGTGCTTAAAAAAAAAAGGAGTAGCTGAAAATGAAATATAGTTTGCCAGCAATTTTAAACACTTTTTTCCTTTGTAAATGTATGTCAGAGCTGCTGCAGCACTTTCTGTACATCACAGTACAGATTAGGGCACCCTCAGGCATGTTATTTAGCTAGTGCCAATAACAAAATGATGGCCGGACAGGACTTTTGTCGACCCGGGTGGACGTCAAATGATATCCTCACTGATCGCTGGCTCACGCACACCTATGGAGCTATGCTGTGGAAAAATCTGTCACCAGCTGTGTCCATCAGACACAGCCAATGACAGATCTGTGTACCGGACCATTGCCGGTACACAGTAGGTCACATGACAATTGTAAACAATGAAAGGCTTCCTTTCATGCAATCCATTGTATACAATTGTGTTGCTAGTTGTGATTGGTCACAGTGATCATATGTTACTGACTGGGCCAATCATAGCCCATCTGTGTCATGTGATTAGCTGTGGCTAATCACAGCTAATCACAACAAAAACCACTGAATGAATCGATTTCATTCAGTTAAATGCTTGCCTATAGTAGTGAAATTCATTGCTATAGGCAATCATAATGTGTAAAAAAAAAAAAAAAAAAATACTGATCACTTCCCCAGAATAGTATAATGTTACTATGGTATGTAAGAAAAAAAAAAAAAAGAAAAAACATTATTTTTTTTTTAAGCGGTCACCAGTTAATGTTCCTGATAACCACCACACAAGTTAAATGATGACACTACACTGCACTGGTGACAGTAGGTAAAAAAAATGGTGAAAACGTTTTTTTTTTATCTTCATTTTCCAAAAAATGTGACAAAAAAGTTACAATGTCAAAACACTCACTATGAATCTTACTAAATACCTTGGACTTTCTACTTTCCAAAAAGTAGTAATTGGGAGATATATGTACCGTCCTGACATTTTTGGGCCTCAGTACATCAGGATTTATCGATTTTCAGATATATATACCATAGTTTGTGGACTCTATAACTTTCCTACAGGCTTAATAATATACACTAACTTGGGTTATTATCACCAAAGAAATGTAGTAGCATATATCTGGCCTAAATTTATGAAGAACGATTATTTATTTGCAAAATTTTACAACTGAAAAAAAGAAAAAAATTTTTTTCAAAATGTTTGGTCTTTGTTTATTTAACAAAAAATAAAAAACCCAGTGGTGATTAAATGCCACCAAAAGAAAGCTCTAGTTGTGTGAATAAAATAACAAAAATGTAATTTGGGTACAGTGTTGCCTGACCACACAATTGTCATTCAAACTGTGAGAGCACTGAAAGCTAAATATTTGCATGGGTAGGAAGGGGGTAAAAGTGCCCGATATTGAAGCCCAGTATTTAAGATATTTAAAAATGGCTGCTCCTGGATGAATAGAACTTTATTTATTATATTTATTTTGCATTGATACACATTCCCAAGAGCAGTGCTCCCCTTTCCCCAGTAAAGGGGCATTTTTAATTTGACTTAGTTAACTCCCATTGATTTCAGCGATGTTTCGGATTCGTTTGAATTTCTTTGAAGCTCACCAAACCCTGCTCGAACTGAACCCAGGGCACTATACAGGGAGATACAAGAGATTAATGATAAATCTATTTAACATACTTACAATAGTTGCACTAAAATACTTGTTTTAAATTAATGCACAACTGCTTTATCTGGAGTTCAGCTTTAAACAAGTTGGCATGTGTTATTTATCTTATAGTTATTTGCCATTATCCCCTAATCATCAACTGAAGGTGCAAATCAGACTGACTGGGACATTTTTTGAACTAGCTGTTAAGAGAAAGGGAGAAAAACAGGGGTTATTGACATATATCCTCCATTGCTCTCACTCTCCTTTATCCAGCTAAACCTGCCTAAGCATACTTACAATTCAAGAAAAAGTGTTTTAGGGTAGCCTAAGGAAACTGAATCTTGCACTTGATGATAAAGCAGTGATATTACAGGACCAAGTCAGGACATAATTATGGGAAAAGTGCACATAGCACTGGGTCCTGGATGACAGGTATATTTCCCCACTGTTTGGGTTGTGGTCCCTTTCAGAGAGACAGTTTGGAGGTAATGTTGAGTACTCAGGGGTTCCTTGGTACTCTGAATGATCAGGAAAGGACTGATTTCCATTACTCTCTGGATTGCTTAGTCCTTATTAGCGACTCAGAATTTCAGAAGTCTGAAGAATTTTGGGTGGGAAGAACCTCCAAACCGATTACAGGGACACTGGTCATGAAGTGATCAGGGTGAACTGAGCATAGGATTAAGCCATGGTTGCTGAACCGTGGGAACCTCTTTTTGGGCCTCTTGAAGCAGATGAAAAACCCCCGAACCCCAGTGTGGGACCAGCACAGTGGCTTTGATCCTATACCTTGATTTCCATTTGAAACAAAGTTATGGACTATTTTGTGTTTGTTAGCTGAAGTAAGCTATTTGGTTTTCTGAACTGTTTGCCTGTCTTAGAGAGACCAATAAAGACTACCTTTATAAACTGGTGCTGGTGAGCTTGGGTCCCCATTTGACAACTGTCAACATCAAAGAGTTTTCTGTTGATGTGTTAGATATAAATAAAAAAGATGCCAAATTAGATGATTTTCCACTATTGACTATGAATTAAAAAAGTAAATCAGGTCTACATTGTTTAAGTTTACCAGTTCATCCATAATGCACTCTAGGTGGGAGACTTGGAGGATTTTCAGGGAGTCCAGTTACAACTTTCATGTTACTGTAATAAACAGGGGGGTAGTGCAGGTAGTGAGAGCTGGACACCTG
The DNA here is from genome assembly GCF_062004578.1 of Staurois parvus. Classification (NCBI taxonomy): domain Eukaryota; kingdom Metazoa; phylum Chordata; class Amphibia; order Anura; family Ranidae; genus Staurois; species Staurois parvus. Next base: position 2,291,135 of record NW_028318357.1, read on the forward strand.
CTTGTAACATCACAAGCCACCATACAGTTGTAGGCAGCTGGTTTCTTAAGGGGCAGCCTAAGGCCAGTATAGATAATATAAATAGAAGATATATTGAAATAGTTGTCAATGCAAACTGAAGGGTTGGCAAAGATGCTGCCTTACCTAGGACCCCGTTCTAACCTAATCTATCTCTGTTGAAGATAGAATACTAAAGGAGAAGTTCATAATGTAAAAAAGCAAACATACATAATCACCTTTAGGACCAAGAAATGAGCGACCAAAGATCGCTTAGTTCTAAGTCTTCAGTGAGCAGAGAGCAAATGACTGTCATGAATGCTTTGCCACTCCAGCATTCACTGTGGAGAGGATGGGAGTGGCTGGGGCACGCTGAGAGGCTACGCCAGCTGCCAGTTCAGACATCTGGTTGGATCCAGAATTTAAAGTCAGGATCTCTTCACAGGCTGGACCAGCTCATTGACATCAGTCAACAGCTGACTTTAGCCCACTGTCAGCTGAAAAAGGGTCACAGGAATGCAGATCAATGTGCACTCTAGTGATCCATAAGAGAAGTATGGCCAAAAGAGCTAATGGAACTGTGGTATAGCTGTACAGCAGTGTTGATTATGGATGTGTGGATATCATAATGAAATTGTGCAAAATATGCAAACTGCCACACTCTCACAAGTAGATGATAATACAAGAGAAAACAACAACTCTGTGCGCTGCACTTGCTAGATCTCATGCAATCTATTGGAGAGTGTATGGGGGAATTACAATAATTGGAAATCAGCAGCAGCATGTGGATCTACAAAACTGCTTATAGGTAATAAAACCATCAACAATTTGTGCGTAATGATATACATTTAAAATATACACATGAAAAAAAATATATATATAAACAATATATTGCCAGAGATAAGGTTTGTTGCTAACACTGCTGGCTGGGAAGGCTGCCTTCTGGGTGGGCTGGGAACCTAAGTGCTACAAAAGAGAAAAGGGATGGAGAGAGAGGTTCCAAGCCACCAACAGTGTAGCAAATTTTATTGAATTAAAAAGGGGAATAAAATGCAATAATTATGTACTCCCAGACATCGCTGGCAATGAGCATTGGATCAAGCTCCAAATGGAGACATTAGTCCAGAGTCCAGTCCACATCAGTGCCACTGTCAGGAGCCTGAGGAGCCCCAGCTGGAGACCAGATCTGTTGGAGAGCTGTCCAAGGAGCTGTCAAACATCCAGGGTGCTGTGATCAATCAGAATGCGTTTCAGAGGCCAAATCACACCTCCTTCATCAGCCTGAAATTTACCCTAACCTCCAGGGATTATATACTCACTGCCATTAACCCTAAAGTGCCAAAAGAAATTGTTAGCATAGGCATATTGAGGGAGCAGAGCAGTAAAACAGTATTATAACATAAAAAATACTTAACATAGTTAAATCTAAATATTATTTGAAATAAATAATGTTAAATGTATATTTTGTTGGTATCCTGTCCCATACGTGGATAAACATTATAAAATTAATAAATTACAAAAATATAAAATTCTGTATGAATGCATGCATACATATACATACATATACACACACACAAAAATATACACATACATATTTTTCCTCCTTTATGAGAATCAACCTCATTAACAGTATCCATCAGCAATGACCAATAATGTCTACAGATATGAAAAATTGGATTAGATGAAAGCCTAGTTTGTTTAGGACCCTATACTTAATCCAGCCTGGTATGTTGCTACTAGTTGTAAACAGTCCTAAAGATTAGTGCATACAGGCATATGATTTGAGATTAGATGATGACAGGGTGAGACTTCTTTTCCTTACCATGCATTTATTTACAGTATATAGAAGAATATGAGCAATGCAACAATATGCATGGAAAAAGCAATAAGTGTAAGTGCACACTGCTACTTATGATCCAATCAATTTGCTGCTATATTCAAATCCTTCCAAACTGTTCAACAAATGCACTGCAGAAGCAAAAACCACAAATGTTTATGTACACTAGCCTTTGAAAAATAAAACCTGAACAGCATAAAAAACCAAACAGAGCATTGAATTCTTCTCCACTTTATGTAAATGTAAATGGTTGGAGTTCCACTTTAATTTGTTACTGCATGGTTTGCCATCGTTGTGCATTTTATCTTTGCATAGATAAATAAAGTATAATTTTTGACACTCATATTTCTTATGGAAGGTCAATATGTATGCTTACATGTTAAAAATATTGACAAAAAATGTTATGCAACTCCATAACTGTGGAATTTCTGAAATACGCTTATCATATAGCATTGCCATTGTTTTCCTCAGCTTTCTTTACTTACTATGAAGTAATCCCAGGATCATCTTCAGTTCAAGTCTGGGTATACAGAGCACTAGCAGATCAAATGTCAAGAACAGTCTGAATGAAACATTTCCAGTCCAGCACCTGGTTTCTCTGGAGAATCAGAAGGAACCATACTATATGATATCTTACCATAATACCGGTATATCAAATCTTATCACATCACATCATATCAGAAATTCCTTTGGTTTATCTGTCCATCTTTACCATACTCAAATGTAATAATACATGACACTTGATAGGATTAAACTTTAAACATATGAATTCGCTGCAGCATAGATTAGTTTATGTGCAATGCAATCACATTGTGAATGATTTCATTAAAAATGCTTATACAGAAAAGAGACAGCTGTAACATAAAAAGCTCTCAGAGTTCTTAACTGAAGAAAAATACTTTGCTGCCAGCCTAATTAAAGTATGCGTACCCTACCAAATGTTATGCAACGGTGAGAGTATACAGATTTGTATTCATTGTTGGGCAGCGAAAAGGAAAAACATAATATTTCATATACTGCTACAAATGGGAAAAATCTAGTTACATTTTAGTATAACGCTAGCTGAAATTTAACCATTTCAGAAAATCAAGATGTATGCATTAAATAGGTAACATAGGAGTTTATTTACTAAAGCTGAAGAGTGCAAAATCAGGCTCACTCCTGTTCAGCTTCTAACCTCAGCCTGTTCAATTAAGCTTTGGCAATAAAACCTGGAAGCTGATTGGTTTCTATGCAGAAATGAGTCTGATCTTGCATTCTCCAGCTTTAGTAAAAAAAACCCATAGGTGTTCAAGGGTCTGTGTCAACAAGCTTTGAGTTTGTGTAGATGGCATTAGTTTGCGATGCTTCTAAGATCATTCAGAATTTATTGACAGGTGCACTTAACCTGCTTCAAGAGGGTTAGACCTACTTGAAGTAAACAAAAGCCAGTGAACACAGACCTAAGTGATAAAAGCGTTATGTCCTGTAAGCCTAAAACAAAGTAGTCTTTTGTAAATAACAACTTTCCTGAGAACAAGTGCCCAGCTGCAATGACTTTGCAACTGAAGAAGCACCAAAGGTTCACACAGTTCACTGATGAGCAAGCACACCTATCAATGTACATTGAAAGAATGTCAGACACAAGTGAATATGACAGTGTCACATTGGCTAACATCTTACTGTATACATAGACAAGCATACTTCCTGTTGGGTTCTGTCAATCCACCCAACAAACAGCCTAGCACACACTGTTCACATTGTACCAAATGGAGCTAAATATAAAGATAGAGGTACACATAACTCAATCAGATTATTCCTTTCACCCTTAAGGACAGTCAGGATTTCATCTTATTTACTTAGATAGGTGCTGTATGTATATAAATGAAGACTGAATGATGCTGCGCTACTCAATAAAGATATTATAACTAAACCCACACAATATGAAATAAAAATCATGTAACAATTAATAATACTATGTTAAGAAAAATATGTGACCCAATAATTGTGAACAAAAATATTGGGCAAGAAAATCACTCAATGCAAGTAAAATGAAACCACACAGTGTAAATAAAAGTGACAATATTGAATAAATATGTAACCAAAATGGAATGATCAATGGTACATAAAATAATAAATAAAGAAATGTGAAGTGCCACAATAAAGTGTAAGTCCCAATGAATCTTCAACAAAGGCCGTGAAACATCCAGTGACCACTGCAAAACCACAAATCCTCCACCAGCTATCGTGCGCGTTCACCTCCAGGCTGAGACCCACAAGGGGTCATAAGGCTTTTCAATGCACTCAAATGATTATATCTCTGTGTATCCCCTCGATAGTGGTCAGGATAATCCTCTATGGTGGAGATAGTAAGCACTCATAAGCGTACCAGCAGTAATGGCTCAGGTGTCCCCTCATGGATGTGAACAAATACTCTCCTCTCAAATGGTCCCCACATAGAAAATTAAACAAAGAAACTTCCCATAGTGTAATATGTAAACATATATTGATAAAAAAGGCAGAGTGACTACTCACATTAAAAGCAGGGACCGCAAACCCATGCAGGCAAGAGAAAACTGCAATGCAGAGAGAAGTAAACACTGAGGTGTACTAAGATGGCGGCTGCCGTCCATACCGGAAATTATGTCACCACGCTTCCATTCTACACGTTACGTTATGAATCATGTGACTTCCTCAGGGGTTTTTTTTTGCATGTTTTTTTTGCACTGAAACTTGTAAGCACATGCAAAGGAACACATGCACACAAACACAGTTTTCAAGTGAAAAAAATAGAAACACACACACATACACTATAATGCCTTACAAATGCACTAAAATGCATGAGTATGCGGATGTGGAAATGTACATAATGCAGGGATTGTTTTGTAAACTAGCCCTTAGCTCTGTTCAGCACAATGTGAACAATGTGAGCTGGGCTGTGCTGCTGGGTTAATTGATTGAAGGGAGCATACCTATAGTGATTCTAAAGGTTGTAATTTGAAAAAAAAAAGACAAATGTCATACTACCTGATCTGTGCAATGGTTTTGCACAGAGCATCCCCAGTCCTCCTCTTCTCTGGTTCCCTGCTAGCGGTTCTGGCTTCTCCCTGCTGCTGAGTACCCCCAATAACAAGCCTCTTGCTATGGGGGCACTTGAGCAGGCCCACTTCTGAGCCATACTTATGTGAATGGACACTGTCCATTCACACACAGAGTGTGGCTTGGCCCTGCCCCCTACTCTCTCCTCATTGGCTCACTGCCTGTGATTGACAGCAGCAGGAGGCAATAGCTCCCACTGCTGTGTGAGCCAATGAGGAGAGACCCGGGAGAGCTGTGGCTCTCATGTAAATTTCTGAATTGAGATGGAGCTCAGGTAAGTATGGGGGGGGGGAGCTGTCCCAAGAATTTTTACTTTAATGCATAGAATGCATTAAAGTGGTTTCAAAGGATGAAGGCCTTTTAATCTTTTTGCATTCTATGCAGGAAAGTATTAAAAAAAGTATGTGTGCTGCTCCCCCCACAGCCCCTCTAATATTCATGTGAGCACCCTCCCTCTTTATCCAGAAATGTGCATGGGAGCCTTGGTTGTTCCAGCTCCCTCTTTCCTCATTGGCTGAGACACAGCAGTGGGAGCCATTGGCTTCCACTGCTGTCAATCACAGCCAGTGAGCCAATAGGGAAAGAGCAGGGGGTGGGGCCAAACCATGGCTCTATGTGTCATATGGATGCATAGAGTAGGGCTCGGGAGCAAGCATGCACCAGTGCCCCCAAAGCCAGCTATTGGGGGCACTGGTGAAGGGGAGGAGCCAGGAGCACCTGCGGGGGACCCAAGAACAAGAGGCTCAGGACTGTTTTGTGCAAAAACCACTTTAACCACTAAGGTAATAAAACATTCTACCTTTAGAACCACTTTATGTATATTTATTTCAGGTACTTATATAGCACTGTCAATTTACGCAGCACTTTACATACATATTGTACATTCACATCAGTCCCTAACCCTCAAGGGGCGTACAATCTGAAGTCCCTAAAGTACATTCATACATACACATACTAGGGCCAATTTAGACTGGAGCCAATTAACCTACCAGCATGTCTTTGGACTGTGGGAGGAAACCGGAGTACCTGGAGGAAACCCATGCAGGCACAGAGAGAACATGCAAACTCCAGGCAGGTGGTGCTGTGGTTGGGATTTGAACTGATGACCCTAGTACTGCCAGGTGGAAGTGCTAACCATTTAGCCACTGTGCTGCCCACACAGTATATGCATGCACATATATATATATATATCCAAGGTTAGTCACCAGACACTATATAGGGAACAATGGCTGAAGTGCGCTCATGCAGTAAAGTCAAGATACATAATCAAGATGTGTTGGAGGCACTTGTAGGTTTTGAAATAGGAGCTAGTGCAGATCAGCAATGTTTTTATATTGATGTTTTGCTGGCATACTCTCTTGCGAAAGATGGGCGCAGCGCAGTGTGATGCAATAAACTTTGCTGATTTGCATTAGTTCCTGTATCAAGATCTGTGAGTGCCACGTCTGGAAAAAAACATCTGCCTTTAGAACCACTTTATGTATATACAAATATATATTGTTGTAGCTTTATTTATTTCAGGTGCTTATATAGGACAATTGACGCAGTGCTTTTACACATATTTATATTATACAGTCACATCAGTCCCTAACCCTCAAGGGGTTTACCATCTAAGGTCCCTAACTTACAATCATACACATATTAGGGCCATTTTAGACAGGATCCAATTAACCTACCAGCATGTCTTTGGATTGTGGGAGGAAACCAGAGTACCCTGAGGAAACCCATGCAGGCACAGGGAGAACATGCAAACTCCAGGCAGGTGATGCTGTGGTTGGGATTTGAGCCAATGACCCTAGCAATGCCAGATGGAAGTGCTAACCATTTAGCCACTGTGCTGCCCGGCATTAGTTGTTGTATGGGGGAATATTTCAGTATAAACTTTACTGATTTGCTCCTGTATCAAGACCTGTGAGTGAGTGTCTCATCTGGAATTTATATACAGTATATATATATATATATATATATATATATATATATAATATTTACTGTATTTATAGCTGTAGCATTGGTTGTTGTATGAAGGGTAGTTCAATTGCTGCAGTGTGATTTGCACTAGCTCCTGTATCAAGATCTGTGAGTGAGTGTCACATCTGGAATATATATAGATAAAATATTTACATTATTTATAACTGTAGCATTGGTTATTGTACAAGCAATACTTTAATTGCTGCATTCGCAGCGCAGTGCAGTGTAATTAACTTTGCTGATTTGCACTAGCTCCTCTATCAAGATCTGTGAGTGTCACATCTGGAATATATATAAATAAAATATTTACAGTATTTACAACTGTAGCATTGGTTATTGTATGAGCAATAGTTCAATTGCTGCATTCGCAGTGCGGTGCAATGTAGTAAACATTGCTGATTTGCGGTAGCTCATGCATCAAGACCTGTGAGTGCCACATCTGGAATATATATATATATATATATATATATATATATATATATATATATATTATATTTACTGTATATGCAGCTGGAGGATTGGTTGTAGAAGGGATAGTTCAATTGCTGCATTCGCAGTGCGGTGCAATGATGTAGTAAATGTTGCTGATTTGCGGTAGCTCATGTATCAAGATCTGTGATTGCCACATCTGGAATATATATATATATATATATATATATATATATATATATATATATAATATTTACTGTATATGCAGCTGGAGCATTGGTTGTAGAAGGGATAGTTCAATTGCTGCATTCACTTTAAATGTGATATCTTATTCTTCAAATCCTAAACAAAATTGGCAATTACCAATATAGATATAATAATGCAACGACAGTCTAACACTTTTAGTGTCAGCTGCAAAAGTTGGTTGTAATTTAGGTACTGCTAATTAATATAAAACAAACTCTACCCAGGCATGGCTGCATACTGTGAAAGGAAAAAAAGGGTAAATGCAATAGGAAGCGCCCTCTGTCTGCCAACACACGGAATTGCAGTGCTGGCCTCTGTCATTGTGTTCATTCTGTTATGAGACTGTAGTCCATCTGACACTTGTAGCCATATGCCATAAGGATAAGGCGTAGGTTAGTGCACATCACACAGCACATCAGGCTGTTTACAAATATTAGCACATCTCCAATGTCTTTGTATTTATTCCACCCTTGTAATCATGTATTTCTTGATTCCTGTTCCCATTTGCTTGTAGGAGAGCAGTGTTGCTGGTGCACGTCTGCATCCCATATGCCTTGACATTTGTTGAAATGTGCACAGAAAGCAAAGCCCTAGAAGCGTGTAGCTGATTATTGGAGGTTGCACTGGGGTGGGTGTGTTGCTGTTCTTGTGCACCACTATCTCTGTGTCAGTAGTGCTTCTCCCATTCTTCAGAGTAGTGGCTCTTGCAGGCTTGTGGTGGGGATTGCGCTGGTGCCAGGACTAAAACAGATTAACACGTGATGAGGAGCAGCTTGATAAATGGGACCTGAGAGCACTGGGAGCAGAGAAAAACACCAAGCAGACAATACACAACCTGGGAGCCCTGTCTGCTGCAACTGAAGCAGAAAAACGCAGCAAAAAAAAAAAATCAAGAGATAAGGGGAAAGCATCCTGAAGATTTGGGGCAGGATCAGCTGACCGAGATGTTAAATGTCATTGACGAGCAACACACCCCTGTGTCAGTGGCAGGCTAGGAATGCTCTTAGGTACAAGAGAAGATCTCAATAGCATTGACTTGGTCTGATCAGATTCCTAACAAGCAAGATCTGTACTAGAGATACATGAAGTGGATTAAGACGCCTCCTATCTTTATGCTTTGCTTGCACTGGCAGAGGCTCGAGCTTTCCCTAAATCGTGGCTGATCGGAGCAGACTGTGTGCTGTGTGTGTGACTTTGTGCTGCTGCGCCCGGGGCAGTGTACTGTGCTAGCGGCGCTCTCTTCCCTTCCTCCCTGTTGGGGGCAGCAGTTCAGCACCAGCGACTTCAGCACCACCGCCAGTGGACAGCGCACGGCTCAGTCCGCTCCACAAGTTCAGCCAGAGCCCCATCGCCAGCACGGGAAGGAGGCTGACAAGCGCAGGGAGCATCCTTCTCACACGGTGGCATGTAAGGAGCGGTAAGTCTCGTCTGTCCACGCCTGGATCCTTGCTTCCTTTTCAATCCCAATGCTATTCTACTATTTCTTTATCAATCTTTTGTTTTTCTTTAAAGATGGTAGAGATTAGAAAGTTTTCACTTAGATCGTTTCGTGCTGAAATTCTCATCTGCTAGATGGAAAACAAGCACAGTGTCACCAGCAACTGAGCTAAATGAAAAAAGGAGCACATTAATATTGGATAAAGGATATGTTTTACATGTCAGTGTCATGGAGATGTAAAGAGACTGTGAGCATGGAAAACAGAACCTGCAGCTGGTGTGCAGAGATTTGGTACTAGCCATGGTCCTGATCACACATTGTTAGCTCATTTCTTTAAATAAGTGGGAATATGGAGATATTTGGTATATTTTTTAAGTAGGGTTGGTTAAAGGCACGTTCAGCTTCCAATATCAGGGACAGTATAATGCCTGGCAAATGGGCTTGTTTACCAAGTGTGTGTGTGTGTTGGCTTTGTTTTATCATCTTCATATTACTACAAAAGCCGAATCTAATCACAATTCAAATATGATCTTAATGTGACCTGTAACATAAGGGTAGCATTAATTATTATTTTTTTTACCAAATTACTATAAAATTCATATCTAACCCCAATTAAATATGAGTCTAACGTAACCTGTAGCATAGAGCTAGTATTAATTCATTTTAAAAAAATTACTATCAAAGCCATATCCAAACCCAATAAAATATTATTCTAACTTGCCCTGTAACATAGGAGCAGTATTAATTAATTTTATAAAACAAATACTACCCAAGCCATATTCAACCACAACTGAATATGAGTCTAACTTGCCCTGTAACATTGGGTTAGTATTAATTAATTTTATAAAACAAATACTACCCAAGCCATATTCAACCACAATTAAATATGAGTCTAACTTGCCCTGTAACATAGGAGCAGTATTAATTAATTTTATAAAACAAATACTACCCAAGCCATATTCAACCACAACTGAATATGAGTCTAACTTGCCCTGTAACATAGGAGCAGTATTAATTAATTTTATAAAACAAATACTACCCAAGCCATATTCAACCACAACTGAATATGAGTCTAACTTGCCCTGTAACATTGGGTTAGTATTAATTAATTTTATAAAACAAATACTACCCAAGCCATATTCAACCACAACTGAATATGAGTCTAACTTGCCCTGTAACATAGGAGCAGTATTAATTAATTTTATAAAACAAATACTACCCAAGCCATATTCAACCACAACTGAATATGAGTCTAACTTGCCCTGTAACATTGGGTTAGTATTAATTAATTTTATAAAACAAATACTACCCAAGCCATATTCAACCACAACTGAATATGAGTCTAACTTGCCCTGTAACATAGGAGCAGTATTAATTAATTTTATAAAACAAATACTACCCAAGCCATATTCAACCACAACTGAATATGAGTCTAACTTGCCCTGTAACATTGGGTTAGTATTAATTAATTTTAGAAAACAAATACTACCCAAGCCATATTCAACCACAACTGAATATGAGTCTAACTTGACCTGTAACATTGGGTTAGTATTAATTACTTTTTTAAATTACTACACGAGCCATATCTAATCCCAAATAAATGGGATTCTAACTTGCCTTGTAACTTAGGGGCAGTGTTAATTCATTTAAGAAAAAAAATACTACCAAAGCCATATCCAACACCGATTGAATATGATTCTAACTTGACCTGTTACATAGATCTAGTACTAATTATTATTTTTTAATTACTACCCAAGCCATATCTAACCCCAACTGAATAAGAATCTAACTTACCTTGTAAAATAGAGCTAGTACTATTTTTTTTTTAATTACTATCCAAACCATACCCAACCCCAAATGAACATGCCTATCTTGACTTGTCATATAAGGCTAGTATTAATCCATTTTTTAAAATGACTACCTAAGCCATATCTAATCTCAATTAAATATGATTCTAATTTGTCCTGTAAAATAGAAGCAGTATTAATTTTTTTTTTTAATTACTACCCAATACATATCCAACCCCACTTTAATATTATTCTAATTTGACATATAACATAGGGGCCATATTAATTCATTTTTTTAATTACTCCCCAAACCATATCCAACCCCAACTGAATGTGCTTCTAATTTGACCTATAACATAGGGGCAGTCATAATTCATTTTTTAAATTAATACCAAAGCCATATCTAGTCCCAATTAAATATGCTTCTAACTTGACCTGTAACATAGGGCTAGTATTAATTTTTTTTTAATTACTACCCAAGCCAAATCTAACCCCAAATGAATATGATTCTAACTTGATCTGTAATATAAGGGTAGTAAAATTAGTTTTTTTTTTATAAATCACTGCCCAAGCCAGATATAATCCTAATAGAATTTTGATTATAATGTGACCTGTAACATAAGGGTAGTATTTTTTCATTAATTACTCTCCAAGCCAAATCTACCATAATGACCTGTAAAATAAGGGTTGTGTTCAATTCTTTTCATACATTATTACCCACGTTAAATCTAACCCCAAGTAAATATAATTCTAATATGACCGCTAACACGAGGGTAGTATTTATTCCATTTTTTCAGGAATTACCCCCAAGCCAAATCTAATCCCAGCATCATATTCTGTAACATAAGGGTAGTACACATTCAACTTGTATTTGTGTATGCCCTTATGTTATCTCTGAAAGGTACTAGGATGATGGTGATTACCATTTAATAGATGTTTATTCATATTATTGTCACTGTATCTATGTTTAAATTACAATGACTGTTTAATATTTTGCCATTTCACTCATAGGGACATAGGGAACAACCAAGATAGTGACATCACACATTCACAAGAGTTTGGTGTGTTCTTATGCCAGATTGGAATACTGGAGGTTCAGATGAAATATCTGGGTTGGGCATCTGTTGGTAACTGTTGAATGAGTGGTTTTAGAAATGAACCTGTCCTTTTACTGTGAAGGCTCATTATATGGGCTCTCCTAGAAGCTATATTGAATAAAACTTTGAGATATAAGCAAAGAGATCACAAGACTAAGGAAGGAGTGTGAGAGACAAGTATGTAAACAACATTAGGATAAAGGAAATTATAAAAAAAGAATATATTTAGTATAAGTTAATATGGTTATGCAATCTAGCTTTCTCAAAGTGAATGAGCATTATATATTCTATGCCATATAGTAGATTTATTTTTGCTGCACTAATAACTGTGAATCTTTTGTTAGATTCTATGAGAAGCTGTAGGCAGCCATTAACACAACACAAAACAAATCTAATGAGGTCAAGCACAATATGTTGTTAGCTCAGACTTTATAACAGATACACTGCTAACATCAGACACAGATTGCACTACATTAACCAAAGGTTTTCTACTGGTGATTCTCAGGGCAAGAGCCAAGAAGGATGACCTGCATAGTTCTTTTGCATTTTCCATTGCAAAAAAATCTAATTTGCCATAAGAATATTGCCTTTTCAATCATTGTTATGGTTATGATGAAAAAACATGTCAATTAATGCTAAAGGATAAAAATGCTATCAAGAGAAATAAAGTTAATCTAAAACAATATGTGATACTTAATTTGGCACTTGGCTAGGAATTTCTTAAAGAAAAACTCCCACAGTTGTATGCAAATCCTAAACCACTGTGTGTTAAATCATTAGTTCTTTGAATGAAATGATGGTATGCGTTGCATATGTGATGACATTTGTTTCAGTTGCTTAATTTGGATTTCTGCAGCATGCATTTAACACCTTTGCTTTTCCCTTACTATCTTGACAGCAGTAATGGTCTTCATTGTAAATATTACGGATAAGTTAAACACAAATGTCTATGAGCTAATATGTAAGCATTATCTCACTTTTATGGGAATTAGTGTATAGGTTAATTCCCCTTTTTCTACAACCATTGTTTAAACAGCCTACTGCCTAAATACTGCTCATTGGTAAACTTTACTGAGTGCTCATCACTTAAATTAATTTTAGCACAATAATGTATTGCTAAATGTGCTTTGTACATTGAGCCTTGCATCTGGTTCAAAACATCCACATATTTGTTAGCAGGGCAACGCATGTGCTTGGTTGAGGGAATATAAAATGAATGGCTTAAAAGTGTATGTTTTCACTGGCTCTTTCAGGGAACTTGCAGTGCATAGTAATATATAGTATTGATTTTTTTTTAGACAACCCTTTGCTTCTGTCAGCTTACAGTATATGTCTTAGCAGAGCGGTATTACCCAGATGTAATAACAACATTAATGCTCATGTCATTTTTTTATGGGCAATGTAATGAAAACTGCTATGTTATATAAATGGTACCCACCCCCACCCTTCTGCTATCTTATCTTCTGTTAACTTATGAACCTGTATTTTATAATCCTGAGTTAATCTGAAAAATGAACCTAAATTAGGAAAGATAGCATTGCATGATAATGGAATATTTATGCTTAGTCCATCTGCCACAATCTCAAGATGTTCACTTCATATATTTCACAGGCATTATATATATATATATATATATATATATATATATATATATATATTGTATATTTTTGTTATAAAAATTATTAGGTATGTAGTTAGAGGTCAAGAGGTCATAAGGTCATGAAATCTTTACAGATAGCCAACAGAGACATTTTTATCATAATGCAGGCAAAATAGGGAGTAAAACCCTATTTCTTGCCGTGTTGGGATTTACTGCCTTAGCGATAAAGAATTAGTATTTCACAATTGCTCTTAGTGTGAATTCTAACCTTCAGAACCACAGTAGCCAAAAAATATGACTATAATGCATGGCCCTTAAATTCACATTAGCTTCCCAAGGAGTTTGATGATAGGGTTAATATTGATTATAAGGACCACAGATGTTTGAAAACATAACAAAACAAAATATCCACAGCCCATTTAATTATATCTCAGGTGTTCACGTTTTCAGAGTATGGTAACAGACTTTGCTTACTTTGGTATTGACTAATCAAGGATCGCTTACATATTGGAGATTTTGTTGCCTTTTTTTCCACTGAGCATTGACTTCTATTTATTTTGTTATTATATTTGAGATTTCACACTGTCTTTCACAATTCAATATTTATAAGACTAATGGAAGATTCCTATCTACTGGATACATTACCAATGGTTGGAATAGCTACTCACCAATTCTTAGAATCAGATGACTAAAGTTTGCCATCTCATTTTATTCATATGGATAAGAAGATAGAAATCCAAGTGGTATCTGTTGTCCCTATAATAGTTAAACTTGTTAGAAAAGTCTCCAAAGTATCCATTAAGAGCCTCCATGCTTCTTTGCATTACGAAATAGTTTTGTTTTTTTCAAGAAAATATATTTGAAACTAACTTATTTGTAAAGACCATTGAAAAGAACCAAGCAAATGAATAAATTAAAAGCATGTAATAAAATACAAAGTAGAAATCCCCAATACACCCCTAGTGGTCATGTTCTATGACATTTTAACCTTGTGGTTAAATATTTAATAACATGATAACAGAGTGAACTATAGAGCAATCTTTGGCAACTACAGCAATACAGCGCTGTTTTAATAAATGGCGCTTCATTTGGTTACAGTTCAATAATTTTAGTGTCATTGGCTGAATATAAGCTACTTGTAAATTCTAGAAAAAACTTTTTAATTGCCAAATATCTACTAAGATAATCTTACAAATGTGCACGCATACATACTTCTTCTATCTCTCTGTGAATTGCCTTGTGTAATTACATTTTCAAACCTACTATTCAAACTGAAATTACCTTAAGTTATGTAGACCTAAACTATGTCTGCAAATTACAAACATTTATACTGTAATATTTGTTTTAGAAATTGCTCTTTGACCACTGTATTCTTGATTGCTGTTTTGAAACTGTCAGAGAACAAAAACTGTAATGCAGTCTCTGTGGATTGTGCCATAACAATGCCTACGGGAAGTCTGAAAAATACGCATAGTGGGTGTGAGCTATTACTGTTGCTATTAAGAAGAATGGAAAACTGAGAGTAACATAAATTTTTAATTCCCCATGATTTCAGATGAACTTTTCGCTGGCCAGTCTTACCAAAGTCTTTGTCAATGAGATGCGAGGATATTTGAATTTCTATCAACATTCTTGGCTCTTATAGGTGATTTTAGATGTTCAAATCACAACAGTGACCTTAACTGAATAATCAAATGAAAGTTAAAATAGAATTGATAAAAATGACATTCATCAGAATCAGTTTTCAAAGTAAAAGTTTGGTTTATATTTAAATAAACAGTTTTTTTTTACTGTCCCTATTCATGTAGTGTGTTTATTTGTATTGGTGTATGTATGTCATAGCTAAACCATTGTTATGTGCTTGTAGTCATGGCAATGCTAGCACCTAGAGCACACCCTGGAAACAAAGGATTATCTGTGCATTTAGTAATTGTAGTGCTTTACCCTAAGGGAGCAAGTATTAGATGTTTTCTATGTATCTGTGCACGTTGCACTGGGACTGCAAAGTTTTTATGCCCTGGAGCAAAGGGCTTTCTGTCTTCTGGCAATATACCATGGCAATAACATAATTTCTCCAATCACATAATATTTGATGGTAAGAGACTTATGTACTGTTAATATAATGTTAATAGTGTCTATTTTTGCAATAATGTACTTAAATAGCTTTATAGAAAGTAAGGTTTTATTTTGAGCAAGGAATGTAAGCAATTGTTGTAAAAAAGGAGTGTGGTTTGAATATGACATACTGATGCCAAGCTATCAGGAAGCACGCTAATAACATTAGTGATTTATAGGGGACACATTGTCTACGGATCTATTGTATCATAAGTGCCACGTGTTCTGTTAAATGCTATTTCACATACAAATCAGCCATTTAATAGACCCATTAGCATAGCACATTATAATCCATCACAGTAGTCCTTACCGCATTAAAGCTTATCTCCAAAGTTGCATTTTACCTTTTTCCATTTTATGATGATTGCCAACTTCCACAATTTCCTATGTGGCCACCTATTAAATTACAATAATTTTATTATGTGTGATTGATTTATGCAGAATACTATGCTAGTAGTGGGGGAACCGGGGAAAAGAGGACCCCACTCCCATTGTCAATAGAGAGGGTGAGAATAAAGATTAGGAGTTATTTATCATATAAAGTACAAATCCCATTTGAGTAAGTTACCCTAAAACATATTGGAAGGTGAACCCACAAAGAAAGGCTAGTTCAGTTTACAAATGTATACACACAGATTTATCTGGTGGCTAAAAATCAGCATTTTTGTTACCTAAGTCATATTGTATGTCATTAAAAAGTGTGAGTGCTTTTATTAAAAAATAAATAAATAAATAAAATAAAGACAATGTTGATTGCAGGTTTATACTTAGTGTGAATCACTACACTAAGTTGCTCCTGGGGATGTTTAAAGTATAACTAAAGGCAAAACTTTTTCAGTTCAGTTTTGGATAGAGTGGAGATGGATTAGAACACCTGTTTTTTTATATCTGTCTGTGCCCCCATTAGAGAAATTCACCCTCTCTCTTTGACTTGCTTACCCTTAACTTTAAAAGTAAAAGAAAATCCCAAATTTTGGTTGTCTCCAAAACAGGAATAGAGGTGAAATCTTCCAAAGAGGACACCAGTTCTGGTGACTCTTGTGACAATCAGGGATTCCCTCACATTGGAGCTATTTCCTCTCATGTCCTATTTCGGCAATGGAATAGGGAAGGGAAACCTCTACAATTGGACACACATGGCAGAAAAAACTTGACAAGGGTTATAACCCCACCTTATCCTATCCAACATAAAAAAGGTCTGCCCTTAGTTGCACTTTATCTCCATATCTAAGAATTATGATAAACTATAGAGTATATTAACTGCTCAGAGCCCACCCAATACCAAGTGATACTTTGTGGGAGGAGTAAGGTATTCTATGATGTAGTTATGATATGACTGTGAACAAAATATTGCTGTACATCATACATCTTGTTAGCAAGGCTAATGATGAACAGTGCAATGATATCCTTATTGCCTGATACAGCTGGAAACAGAGTTCATCTGATGGAGTGGAGTAACAGCAAACATTAAATTGAATGCAATTAAAGTGTGAATATTTCACAATATTCTTTCACACTGCATCAACTTACTTGCAAATCACGGTAATATGATGATTTTCAGTGGCAGCAAAGCATCCTAAAGACCTGGTAAGGCACATATATTTGTTCCCAGGTGACTACAGCTATTGCTTTAGTCTTGGCTTTCACATATTTCGTAGATGCTTAGTATTCATTCAACTAAATTAGAACTAGTCTTTTCTTCTTATTAAGCACATTCAATGTTCAGTATGTTTCCCATTTTAATTTTAATAGTATTGATTAAAATACATTCATAAAATAGGGCTATGCAGTAAAATTTGTCTTCAAAGACAGGTTAGGGATAATATTTTTTGTACCTAGAGACTCCAGACTGGCCCCAGTAAGTGCGCTTTTTATATGTTGTTACATTGTAACTTTGTTGACTATGTGTTTTTTGCCTTTTGCAGAAGAAGCTAGTCTCTGTAGTTACTTCCTGCTGTGATATCTTGTCTGCAATTCAGTAGGAGGAACTGGACCCGTAACATTTTGCAAAAAAGTCAGGATTACTGCTTTCTGTAGACATATTTAGGAGGTTTACAGTGCACATTGCTGTAAGGACAGGAACTAGGTGAGGGGGAGATACTTAATTTGGACCAGTGTATCACATGGGCTAAGTACCTTTTTTCTACCAGTCCCCAATCCTCTTTCTGTGCCAATGCCATTGAAGCATGGTCCTCATTCTGCTGCAGTGACTGCCTTTTTTGTATTCAGCTTCTTGCTGGGGTGTGCTGGGCATTTCCAGCAACTTCCCCCAATTAGCATGCAAGGACACGTAACTGTCAGGTTTCTGTGGTAGTGAGCCCCTGTAAAATGCCAGCCCAGGGTTCTTCAGTGTGCGGAGTCTAAGCCCCAGCTT
Source organism: Staurois parvus (assembly GCF_062004578.1). NCBI lineage: Eukaryota > Metazoa > Chordata > Amphibia > Anura > Ranidae > Staurois > Staurois parvus. The sequence goes on from NW_028318357.1 coordinate 2,309,101, forward strand.
GCTTCTTTACTAGGGCCCCTGATGGTGGGGATGGACCTGTAGTAAGCTGGAACCAAGTCGTGGCCCCCAGGTATGCCTAACTGGCGATGTGAAGACCACTCACATGTACAAAGTACAGATGATAGGAGACAGAAGAGGATCTGGAAAAAATTCAAGGGCAGGGCAGGTGGCAGAGAAACACAAACGGAAGATGAAGCTGGGGTCTGTACATGGGAAGTCAGGCACAGAAGACACATAATGGTAAGGGAACAGGAGCTTAGAGAACTGTGACGTTGCTTAGGCAAAGAGGGTTACACTGAGCATGTATATATATAGAGAACAAACTGGGGTGCTACTTAGGAAGCGATAAAAGGGAAAAGGTTATAAATCCACAGTAGAGAAGGCAGTGACCATAGATGAATGGAGAAGCCAGCAACACATGTGAATAAAATCACAGATCTAGCAGAACCACTACAGCAAGGACATTAGAAATACACAAACAGAAATCTGCAGGCTAGACTGTGACAGTAACTTTTCTTCTCACAATTTTTTGACTGTATGACCTATGCTTAACACATTGGCATATGCCTAATGAAGGCCAGGGGGTGATAACTAGTGGCATGAAGGAGGACAGAGAGAAGTATAATGCACAGTAATTGGATGTTGCCAAAAAACCTGATTTTCATCATAAACTTGAGGCTAACAGATGTACCACTAGGTGTCCTGCTACATTTTGCTGGTCAGTGGTAATTTATTATGTGTGTTTACCCCACTTAACCTACTCTATAGGTTACAATATAGAGTTAGTTGTTTCTGTCATAAAGGTTGCCAAAAACATCCAACAAAGCCAATTACTATTTTGCTCTAGTTCAGTTAGCCCTTGTCTCCAGTAATTCAGTGCTCGGGGAAAATTTCCAATTTGCATAGGATTTGGAGCATTGTGTTAGAGTATTAGGAAAGCCCCAGCTACAGAGCCTCAAGGAATTATTCTATACAAAAGCATGTAGTGAGAATAATTTTACTTTAAAGTGGCAGTGATCTTTCGACTGCCTTGTTAGGCCAAAGTAAAAATTATGTAAAGGATCGAAATTACCCAAATGAGATGCTGCATTGTATGAAGGCATCTGTTTTAAAAATGGAAATTGTTATATTCATTATGTCCATTATTATTATGAACACTGCAGCAATTAAACTGATTTGCCCCAAATATCATATGCTACCTAAATCACTAAAGGGCATATTTATAAAGAGTAGGTACATCTGGGCATATTCATCCTAATAGATTAACTTGCAAATATGTATCATATTTGCTGAGATTTACTCTGCACATTTGCAAACTTCCCAGGCATCAGAATGAATATAAATTAGGGCTTAAGTGTAAGTTCACCTTAAAAAGCATACAATGTGCTCTTAAGCCTTCTTAAAATCTTTTACAGCCTGTGATTGCTTCTAATGTGAGTTATTGTAGGGGCAAAGCACCTGTTGGAACCAGCAACCTCTTGTGATATGGGAGGGAGAACTGCTCTGTTCCTTTGTGCTGCACATGTACAGTAGGTACTCTTTCCTGACAGCTATACTTAGCTCATGGTCTACAACAAAACCATGTAATCTAAGGGTTGCTGGTCCCAACAGCTGCTCCGTTTCTACAATAATTCAGAATGGAGGCTTAGAACATTTTCTTTTTAAACCACTTACCTACTGGGCAGTTATACCCCTTTCCTGCCCAGGCCAATTTTCAGCTTTCAGCACTGTCGCACTTTGAATGACAATTGCGCTATAAGCCAAAAAAGAGCAAAAAATGTGAAAAATAACGTTTTTCTATTATAACATTTTGCAAACAGGTAATTTTTCTCCTTCACTGATGTGCGTTGATGAGGCTGAAATGATAGGCAGCACTGATGGGCACTGATAGGCAGCACTGATGGGAACTGATGAGGTGGCACGGATAAGCAGCACTGATGGGCACTGATAGGTGGCATTGATAGGCAGCACTGATGAGCTGGCACTGATGATGCTATGCTGATAGGCGGCACTGATGGGCAGCACTGATGGGTGGCACTACTAGGCAGCACTGATGGGTGGCACTGCTGGGCACAAGTGGGTGGCACTGCTGGGCACAGGTGGGTGGCACTGCTAGGCACAGGTTGGTGGCACTGATGGGCACAGGTGGGTGGCACTGCAGGGCACAGGCGGATGGCACTGATGGGTACAGGTGGGCGGCACTGATGGGCACAGGTGGGTGGCATAGGGGGGCAGCACTGCGGGGCACAAATCATCAGTGCCAATCACTTCTCTGACAGTTGACAGCATGAGGAAAGTGCAGGCGATAACCGGCAACAGTATTTACCCAGTGATCTGCTGTGTCATTGGACACAGCTGATCACGTGGTAAAAGGCCGCCGTGATTTGCCATTTACTGTATCATGTGATCAGCTGTAGGACACAGCGAACACCAGCGGCACCGGGTGCACACCATTTGGGGCATGGGGCATGTTCTGGAATGACGTCCATGGACGTTGTACCAGTACCAGACAACCGCGCTGTAGCTGTCCTTTGGTTATAGTGCGGTAGGGAACTGGTTAATGAAGTTTTGGCACACATTCTTTGGCAGGAGGATGGGTTTAGCACACCATTCTCCTTTAGGCCTCTTTCACACTGTCGAACGGTCTGTCCATTTTTCATCCATCCGTTGACCGATGAAACACAGACAATAATGTATTTCTTTGGACCAGCGAACGTGAACAGATGATCCGTGTCAGTTCCGGTCTATCTTTTTAAACGGACAAGGATACACCCAAATTCGCTGAAATGGAATAGATCGAATGTAAACAGATGTAAATGAATGACATCCGTTCCATTTATGTCAGTTTTTAGGCAAGAAAATTTTTTGTTTATACTTTTGTCACCCCCTTTGGTCTCTGCAAGAACGGATGCAAAAACAGATGTAGACTGATGTAAACTGAGCTGATATCTAATTTAAACTTGACTGAACTAAATGAAAGTGAAAACTGAAGTAAACTGACCTAAACTGACATAAACTAAAATGAAAACTGACGTAAAAACAGGTTTAAAAAATGTGACTGAATGGATGATACTCATTTGAAAGTGGCCATACCCATTTGGGACAGTTTAGTCTGCTTTTTGGAAAAGTTGAACTTACACTTTAAAACCTCCTTTACAGGACATCAACTGCATGATACATATATGCAAAGGTGAGTGAAAGTGGCAGATTCTCCATAAAAATCAATTGGTGAGTCATTGGTAAATCTATGTTCCACCCTCTAAAAATGTCAGAAGGCAACTTTGGCCAGGAGGCTTTAACTTTCAATGTATTTTTAAGATCCTAGTTTCTCACAGAATAGGGAAGCATTCAGATCGGTTGTATATGGGACTCAATCCAGTGAATGTGCAGGCAGCAGATGTTCTTCCGTAACTACAGTTAAAACCAAATAACAAGCATATAGGATATATTGGAGAGTAGCAAGAACGTAGGAATTTTACAGTTATTCTATTCCATACAAAATGCCATAGTAATGCATTGAAACAGAACTCAAATGAAAATTGGTTATAATTTTGACTGAAGATAATAGGGCTCAGTAGGTAGGAATACCAGATTATGTGTGGGTGTCACTCAGGAGTAAGGAGACCTGCTGAGATATTCCTCTGTGATATGGTAGCTTTTCCATATCCCACTTAGCTTCATCCTAAGTACTAGTACTCAGCACATTTGAGTTTATTCAATTACTGCTATGGGTAGGGATAGGAAAATAAGAATCACAGTAAATATGGAGAAGCAAGTTAGGCTGAGCAATGCTGGTGCTTGGTCTAAGGACAAAAGGCCCATGAAAAAAAAATAATGGTGATAATGTGGAGGGATCCCTATATGGATTCTCCAACAACCCATGTGGATTCTGTTTCACCCTTTGGTTTCAGGCAGATAGGAGCAGAGCTGACTGCAGGGAGCCCAGTACTAAGCGCAGTGTAGTTGCAACCTGTAAGTGAGTGCAAGGATCAGCATGCTACCATTTCATCTAGTGTAATGACTGTTTCCCTGGAAATAGACTTTACAGAGGGCACCATTGCTAAATATTAGTGAGATGCATGAGGTTATTTTATGGGGTAAGAATGATGATAGTGTGTAACACTTTTATTATTTCATGACCAATTGCAGATTAAAACTGGCAAGATAAACTGCTTTTTTCAGTGTGGCAATGCATATAATAATGTGTAAGATGCTGCAACCAATGGCAACCACTCAGCAGGATTCACTTTGTACATTACATGACCAAAACCTGACCCCTGTATTATCTTTGTTGCCCACTCTTGATCCTTGCTATTCTCTCCTGACTATGGATGAGATCCCAGTCCAGTTCTAACACAGATTCAGACCAAATTTTGTTTTCTGAATGCCAAACTCTCATCCCACACATCAGGAACCCAACATCATATTGTATATAGTAACAGGTTTTTCTGCTAGTATAAATGACAGTTTCCTTCTTCCACTGTCAGTGTTAAAATGAAATAGCAGGTGCCAGCACCCTCTGCGTCCTTAAAAACCAGTGACATCATCAGGCCACATTATTTACAGCTAGGAATCCCTAGCCATTTAAACAAATTGGTGTGGGGTTCCCCCAAATTATACACCTGGTATGGATTTTAAAGGGGAACCCAACATAAAAATCAAGAAAAAAAAAGCTTGATCCCCCCCAACAAAAATCCAAACATACAACCTGGTGGGCAAGGATATTGGTGGAAAATGAGAGTGGACCCCCCCCCCCCCTTTTTTGAACCAACCAGGCCACACACAGTTATTGAAAGGTCTTTAAGAAAAAAATAAAACAATAAAACAACAAAACATGTCCAACTATGTGAATCAACCATCAATTGCCCAGTGATGCAGATGCATGTCAGTCAAGATGAATAACACCAACCAACCTGCTGAAAGAAAAACCTGCCAGTGTGATCTAATTCCAATGGCTGCTCAACTACAAATGACACCATTGAAAGAGCCAAGTATAAACAAAAGAGCAGGGTCATGATCATATTTAGTCAAGTACATCACTTTTTCAAATGGGGGGTGATATCTGAGAGCCCACTTATTATTAAAGATGTCTTCCAGTTTCTGATAACTGTTCTGCCTGCAGACTCGAAGAGTCACTAGGACAGTTTTGTGGGGAAGAGGCCTTGTGCTCATCAATGTGGGAACAATGCTTTGCCTGGGGGTCAAAGTAACCCCCATGTTGAGGGCATGTGGCCTGGTATGGTTCAGGAGAAGTGCATGTTTGTCCCTCCTTTCCTGGCCTGCCCAGATGAAGGATTTTGCTTGGATAAGAGTCTGGTGTGATGGACCCCTATGCTTACTTTTTCTTGATGTTTGTGCAAATTGCCCCTCAAATTCAAATCTGGAATGGAATTTGGAGGGATGCCAACTCGTTTTTTTGTTTTTTGCATAGGATCTCCCTCAAAATTAATACCAGACCGGAAGGGGCCCAGTGGGAATTATGGGGAGAACCTTTTTTATGTGTGGGCTCCCCTATTAGCATTTATACCAGACCCTAATCTACAATAATGGTATTTTAATAATGAAAATAATCTCTTATCAATTTGTTTAAAAACAGAAGTGGCTGGAGCTGTCAATTGTCAGCAATTTAATAGCATTTTTTTTCTTTGTAAATGTCAGTTTTGCTGTAGTAGGTTGTATACATCATACAGATGTGCCACTTCACAGGCAGGTTAAGGGCATCCACAAGGCATGTTATTTAAATGAATTTTGCATTTCTAATCTTTAACTATAAGAATTCATAAAATCACTGCTCCCCACCGAAATTTTTAAAACATTTTTTGTTGTGGTACATTTTTTGCAGGGTACTGCCCAGCCCGTATGCCATTTGTTTAACAATCCCTTGCCTATTAGCTTGGAAAATTTATTCTGAGCCCAGGTACATTTGGCTCATCTGTACTCCTGACCCCTGCAATCTATACATTACCCATTTCTGACTCCTGCACTTGCTCCTTACTTCGACAACCTGTATGTTACCTACTTCTGACCCCTGGACTCTGTACGCTACCCACTCCTGATACCTGCACTCTGCATGTTACCCACTTCTGATCCCTACACTCTGCATGTTACTCATTCCTGACCCTGCACTCTATGCATTACCCATTACTGATCTTTGCACTCTGTACATCACATATTCCTAACTCCTAAACTATGTACAGTACTGTCACGCACCTTGCTTGTGAGCCTGACAGCAAAGGATGGCCTCTCATACTGCTCCGGCTCAATAGCCACTGAAGGTGGAACAATAACAACCACAAGAGCACATATGAGTACCTGGTCAGTCCTGTAGTCTGTGTAGAACAACTGGCATTTTGCTAGCAGATGGAACAGCTGTCTTCAGGCGGATGTCGTAGCAGAGCAGGTTGGCAGTAGGATGTGCAGCAGAGCAGGCTGGCAGTAGGATGTGCAGCAGAGCAGGCGGGCTGGTAGTACCCAGACATCATAGTTGGACAGGCTGATCAAAGAGCAGGCTGGCAGCAGGCAGACATCATGGCTGGACAGGCTGGAAGCAGAGCAGGCTGGCAGAGCTGGATGCAGGGTCAAACAAGCTGGGTCGGTAACAGATGGGCAGGTTAGGCATAAACAGCAGGCAGAAGAATAGTCGGGTCACAGGCCAAGGTCAAGGCCAATGGTGGGTACAGATCAAGCAGATACAGAAGGCAGAGGCAGAGTCCAAGAAGCAAGCTGAGGTCAATCACGGGTATCACATATAAGAACAGGCCCAGGAATACAGGGGGAGCTGAAGATCAGACAGCATAGGCTAACAGAACTGCTGGGTTTAAATAGTTCCATTGGCTCCAACATTAGCAGCGGCGGTCTTGCATACGCGAACGCAAATGTGTACGGACATCTGCGCCTGCGCAGCCATGTATGTTCCGATGCTTCAGCTGCACTATGCTAGTACCTTCCTGACAAATATCTTTTGATCTCTGCACACTGCAAATTACATACATTATATTGCCAAAAGTATTGGGATGCCTGCCTTTACATGCACATGAACATTAATGGCATCCCAGTCTTAGTCCGTAGGGTTCAATATTGAGTTGGCCCACCCTTTGCAGCTATAACAGCTTCAACTCTTCTGGGAAGACTGTCCACAGGGTATAGGAGTGAGTCTATGGGAATGTTTGACCATTCTTCCAGAAGTGTATTTGTGAGGTCAGGCACTGATGTAGGATGAGAAGGCGTGGCTCGCACTCTCCACTGTAATTCATCCCAAAGGTGCTTACTTGCTTGATTTTTTACACCTGTGGCCATGGAGGTGATTGGAAATCCTGAACCAAATGATTTGGAGGGGGGTCCCAATACTTTTGGCAATATAGTATACTTCCAACACCTGCACTCTGTATGTTACATACACTTGATACCTGCTTTGTATATTACATAATTTTGACCCCTGTGCTATGTACTCAGATTCTAGTTTAAAGTCCCCTCCACACTGCAAAATGATCACACATAATTTTCTTTTTCATACAATTATTTTTTTCACCTAATTTTTCATTCTTCTCTGTTGGCAAGCTGGGGGGAGGGGAGGCACTCTCAAGACCTACTAGGTAAGCAGTACAGGGCTCTGTGATTTCAAATGGCAACCCTATAGTGTAGACCTGGCTTTACAATAATAATATTAATTGACAGTCTGCATGGGCTCCTAATGTGATCAAGTAGACAGTAAAGTATATTTAAACCTTGAAGAAGAAATCTTATTTATTCCCTATTAGTCTGTTAAACATACAACTAAAATATTCATGGATCCTGCTTGAAATCCTGTGAGCTGACAGATACCTGTGCATTTTCTCGTTGCTTACTCTTACTAGTCAGCATTTTTTTGTGGACTACAAACTCCCCCCTCCCCCTTCCCCCTCATTTTATGGAGGACATATGGGTGCTCTGCAGTCTTATCCTAGGTTGACAATGGTTCTATACATACTAGGTTCTATAGGTTACTAGCTTCTATGGATACATTAGGTAGGTGACTGTTGTCACCCCAGGACAAGAAATGTTGTTACTGGCAGGATCACCAGTTGAAAATAAAGGAAAAAGCCTGAAAATAGAGAACTAATGCAGCCAACATATTTAAGAGCTGGTGAGCTGCAAAATATTACATTCTTGTTTTTCGTTTTACATATCCATTTAACAGACTGTCAAACAATCACTATCATTTCTGTATCCATTCCTTTTTGTTATAATATGGAAACGAACCCACTCAAAATACAGCATTCAACTACAGTATACGTGTTCATGGTTTTTTTTTTTAAAAATCCTGTTTGAATGAAAAGGAAATGTTCAAATATGTAACAGTTTCAATACCCTATCACTAACATCAGAACTGAGAGCCTCCCTCACCGCCCCTAATTTAAAAAATAGAAATATGGCGCAAAAAGGGTTTACATCATATAGAAAATATTCAACCAATTCTTCTTTTTCTAAGGTCTAACTAATAAATATATGAAATGTCAAGTCAATATTACTACTATCAAAAAGGTAACCAGCTTTATCCAGATAAAAAGATAAACCAGAGCTTGCCTGATTGCTTCAAATATATAGCACTAATGTTTAAACATCAAAAAGAACAACAGGTCCTCTTTTTTGTGTAGTCATCTGTGTCATAATAAATAATACTGGTCATTGGGATTCAAGAAGAGATCAAGTGATGTTTTTAAGCAGACACAAACAGAAAACAGCTTGTGCCCTTTGGCTGCCCTTCAGATGCTGCTCTAGGCTTCTTTCACAATGCCTGATGATATTGGAGAACGAGAAAACCAGGGCAGAAAAAGAAAATGGCTGTTGTCTTCATCACATTAACCTTTCCTAGTCAAGTTAAATGTTCTAGGGTAGCAAAACAGAGTGAGATACATTCTTTGTCATAACATCCATTTCTAAAAGAGAGGTAAAGTATTTTAGGTAGTTTTTTAATTAGAGATGTAAGACAAACAAACCATTTAACTTACAGGGGTGCTTACAATGGTCAGCTTTTATTAATTTATTCAAAACCTTTATCCCAAAAGGGAAAACAAAGCTGTTGTTGTAACTGCTTATAAACTGTTAGCTGGAATTCAGCTTAAATAGGTTAGTCAAGTCCATCTAAATCTGCTAGTTCAACAGTGGCCTCTTCCCAGACTGGCAATGCTGCTGTCCAAATGTGCCCCCATTTGCTCCTCTTAAGACATGAAATGTCTTAATTGCTGAATCACCAGGTGAAAATAAAGGAAATAGCCTAAAAAGTATAACAAATGCAGCCACCACGTCTAAGGATTAGTAAAATGCAATATATAGTAAACTTTTGTTTTCAGATTTAATATCACTTTAAGCACAGTATGAGCTATAAATATCCTGACCCTTTTTCAGTGATTTACTTATTATGTAATCCTGCATTTGTATCTACAATAATCTGTTCAATCCCTACAACCTATATCAGAACAGAACAATTTATTTAGAGAGAAACCCCTGTTTTTTAAATGTGCTTCACCAACGTGTACTGGAAACTTTTTAAAATGATATGCAGGGTCAATTGCTGCTGAGATGGTATATCTAAGCCAGTTGTTCATTATATTATTTTAGCATGCCTTGGGCAATATAATCCCATCATGGCATATTTAATACATTTGATTATGATGTCATTTAATATTAGAATTTGAATGGGTGTCTAAACACACGAAAAAAAAGGTAAGAAATTGCAGCTTACAGTCCATAAATGTGGTGGCTATATTCATTTCCTTTATCCCCTTTATTCATATTAATACGTTGCTGTAATTTTTTGTTACATACGTTCATTTGAAGCAGTACCAATGCATACTGCCAACAGCTAGGGTTGTATCTAGCCTGTCTGATGTGGTGGTGTAGTAAAAAATGGCAGGGAGGTAAGCAGGGTAGTGTACAGGGGGTCAGCAGGGCAGAGGATAAGGTTAGCAGTCTGCAGGGCAGTGTACAAGAGGTCAATGGTACCTCTGGAGGAGCTGCAGAGATCCACAGCTCAGGTGGGAGAATTTGTCCACAGGACAACTATAAGTCGTGCACTCCACAAATATGGCCTTTATGGAAGAGCATCAAGAAGAAAGCCGTTGTTAGAAGAAAGCCATAAGAAGTCCTGTTTGCAGTTTGCGAGAAGCCATGTGGGGGACACAGCAAATGTGGAAGAAGGTGCTCTGGTAAGGTGAGAGCAAAATTGAAGTTTTAGGCCTAAAAGCAAAACGCTATGTGTGGTGGAAAACTAACACCGCACATCACCCTGAACACACCATCCCCACCATAAAACATGGTGGTGGCAGCATCATGTTATGGGGATGCATTTTTTCAGCAGGGACAGGGAAGCTGGTTAGAGTTGATGGGAAGATGGATGGAGCCAAATACAGGGCCATCTTAGAAGAAAACCTGTTAGAATCTGTAAAGACTTATTTCAAGGGGTATGAATACTTTTTCAAGCCACTGCAGGTGCAATCCTGGTTCTTTGCAGCCTCTGAAGCACTCTGGCGGATAATTTGGTACAAATTTAGAAACACATGGTGGGACCAGCTACCAGTGAGAAAGAACTTTATAGGATGCTTCCAGTGTGGCAGTATTAGAACAGGACTTAGTTGCCAGCCAATTTTCAATACAATACTCAGGATCAATAATAACATTGAGGTTGGATTCCCGCTTGCTAATGTAGGTGGTGAGATGTGGGAAAAGCTTAGAGGAACAGGGAAGAGATTAAGCCTGGAGCATGAGGGTCTTTTTCACAACTGTGTTCAAGCATTGTAAGCTGATCTATAGATGAATGTGAGAATGATTTAGTGAGTGAGAAAGAAATTTTAATTTGGAGGTAGCTAAAGAGTTCAGATGACAGCAAGTTGAAGCATTGACACATCATCAGGAAAGAAAGAATACTGTTAAGGCCCCTCAGATGGTGCAATTTAGTTAGCTTTAGTTCAATCCAGGCATGAAAATAAGTAGGGGAGGTGTAAGCCGAATATAAAGAGGGATTCCCCACAAAAGATATAGCATGGGGGAGTTGAGAGAAGAGTGGCCTGCACAGTTTGTGATTAATCTATGATTCTTTGGAGCTATCCAAAGATGGTTGGTTTTGGCTAATGGGTAACACTCTTCTGCTTCCAGGACTATTCAAAGAGGGACTTCAGATTGGAAATGCCATTTGGTTAACTGACCCATCTGAGGGGCATGGTAATATTTTGTTGATTGAGGGGGCCCCGGGTCACCACTCAGTTTAGCTAGAAAAATGGTGGGTCTAGGGAGTTCTTTTCCCCAAAAGAACTGGAAAATGCAGCTCTGGAGTATACTTAGGTAATACAAGGGTAACCAGGCTAGTAAATATTTTGAGGAGTAGGGTCATCTTGACTGCAGTAATTTACCAAGCCACAGTATGTAGAGAGACGTCCATTGAGTCACTAAGGAGGTGATTTTCGTTAACATGGAGAGGTAATTAGCCCAGTGTAGCAACTTGTATAAATAAGTGAGGTTGATGCCCAAGTAAGGAATAGAGTTGGTAGACCATGAGAAAGGGAATGAAGATTGGAAAGAGGCTAGGGTTTGTGGGGTGAGGGTCAGATTAAGGGGCTTTTATTTAGTTTGATTGACCTCAAAACAAGAAATGGAGGCAAATTTTTTGAGGATCTGATAAAGATTGGGAAGGTGATGAATAGAAGGACATCACTGGTGAACATACTAAGCTTATTGTGACATCCCGCTAGATCCACGCCTTTGATGTTCGGGAAAAGCATATCATCTGGGCCAAGGATTCAGTGGACAAGGTGAATAGTAAGGGGGCAGCTCTGACTCATTCCCTGTGCTATAGGAAATAGTTCAGACTTACATTACATCATGAATATTTAATATAGGGATGAGATCTAATGGAGGAAATGGGGGTCAAATCACCATCAAATCAAAATGTAACAGAGAAATGTGACAATAATAATCGAGAGCATGAGGATCCTTGCCAGGCTTTGGGATCAGGACTAAAAGGACCTCTCGCATGGTAAAGCTGAGACCTCAATAATAGCTTTATACACTTCCAGCAATTTAGAAACCAAAATTCAGCAACCTGTGTGTAAAATTCAAGGGGCAAACCATCAGTGGCCGGGGCTTAGCAGGAGCAAATTTAGGTATGGCTGATTCTCTTTCTTCTGCTGACAGCTGGGCCTCAAGCAATGATACTTGGTCAGCTGACAAGGTTGGAAAAGGGACTGCAAAACTTCAATATTGGAGAAGTGTAAACCCCATGAAAATACCTAGCAAATTCAGCTGTGATCAAAGACGGGTCAGTCACAAGTGGGTCCTCTAATGTTTTTAAAGTAATCATCATGGGGGGTCTCGTGTTCATATGTGCCAAGTACACCAGAAGTTTTCCAGGGTGTTATCCATGCTCAAATATACACTTTTGTCTGGCCTTTTCATAAATCAGCTGATCCACTACCCTGGTCTGGAGTTTCATGATTGAGAGGTTACTAGGGGTCAGGGTATTGACATATTGGCCTTGGAGATTGGATAATTGGGTGGTGGCATGTTAAAATAGAGTTTTAGAGGCCTATTTAGCTCTAGGAATGTGTGTTGTGCGGAGAGAAGCATGTTTCTTAAAGGCTTCCCAGACCACCAATGGAGAGGCTATACCAGTATTGACAGTGAAAAAATAAGTTCAATCCTTGGCAAGTAATTCAGCATCAGGTATAACCATCAGGTAAAATTGGTTTAGGCACCAAAAAGGGTTGGGCGGATTAATATATACTCTAAAGATTATCAATAAGGGGCATGATCGGATAGCAAGCAAGGGCAAAAACTAACCACTTGTAGCCAAGGAACTAGCTATTTGGAAATAATAAATTCTATCTTTAAGGCATTTATATCTAAAAGGTACCAAGAGATCAACTATAAATTTTTAATCCAATGGTACCAAACATGGCCTTCCTTAAAATCTTTTCTACAGTCTCCAGTGTCTATTGTGAATGTGGGGAGGATGAGGGGACACTGTTTTATATTTTGTGAGTGTGTCCCAAACCCACTCCCTTGTCATTCAAAGTTACCCAGATTATTACCAAATTGACCACACTTTCTCTCCCCTGGCACTACTATCTCGAAAGCATTAAAAATGTATTACATAATACACATTTTTCGAAGAATTAAGCCCCCTATACACGTTGAGAATATCAGATGAATAATCATCCATTTTTTTTGCATGCTAGTCTCATATCGAAAGTGGAGAAGTTACTAATGTTACAAAAATTCAGAAGTGATATAATGTATTTGTATTGTATTTTCAGCTGTACTGGTTAAATGAAAATCATACAATCTGGTATTGTGCCACAAAAATTTTCATGCTTGTCCCTATTTCAGATGATTTTGTGTACTAACAATTAGATTATAGTACGATCGCTTTGAAAGCAGCATTTATCATATGATTTTCTGATCATGTATACAGGGCTTTAGGATGAACACTTCACACAGACCTGATTCTACAAGACTGAATGCAAAACCTTCCCTGAATTCTCACGCCCCCTACTACACCTACTTTGCAAATCAATACCCTATATACAGTAGACATATGCGTATGGATGCTTTGCTATTCTGACATGTCCAGCCTCCTGACCCCCTCCCACTCACCCAGACCTGCAAACCCCTTCTGTCACCCTTTCTTACTTTTTTCTTCCTTCCTTCTTTTCCTTCTCACTTTCTCTTTGCCCCACCTTAACAACTATACCCGCTCTTTTTCCCTGCTTTGTTTTACCTATTAAAAATATTAAAAAAGAGATAAGCTAAAAGGCAGGTCTATACTGCCAATGTGATAAATCTTCATTTCATTGCACCATTCCTCTGAATGAATCATCTACATAAAAGATTTAAAATAAAAAGAAAGAAACAATTCATTTTGTGTTGCTCTTGGGTGATTGTGGGAGCAGGTGACCACCAGGCTCTAGTGAGAACCTGTATGGCTGATGTGAATAAGCAAAATTATTTGTACAGGTCTCTGCTTTTAAGTGTAGCAAAGCTTCTTTTGAGGTTTTCAGGATACCCAGACATCTATCCAGCAGTGTATAAACCAGCTAGCATACATCAGTTCAATATCTTGTACTTTTGGGACATTCCCACCAAATATGTAAATGTGTACCCTGGGTCTGAATTATCTGAAGCAACAGTTAGAAGCAGTTGAAATAAATTTTGCCAAATGATGAGGGACAATATATCAGTGAATAAGTAATTTGTAGTTAGAATCAGTTGCTGATGCATTAATTACGCATTGAGTGGTGGTTTCCCAAATGTGTTTCCAATATTCCTGCCGTGGACTGCTCTTTCTCCAAAGATTACACATATGGAAAGGGATTAGGGATCTGTCCTGCAGATTATACCCCTAGCTGAGGAATCACATTGATAAATACTGTATGTTCAAAAGTTGTTAGGGTTTGTAAGGAGGAGAATTGCTTAATGGTACGGCAAATAAAGTTTTTAATTTCTAGGTATCAGAATATTTCTAGTGATTGGACCTTATGTAAATTTTAAAGCTGGAAACTGCCCTAGGCAACATGTTCTAAAACCAAGAACATTTTTAAAAAAATCTGTTTGGCAAATTGCCGAGATTTTGGTAATGCTTAAAGTGAAACATGAAAAGTGCAAAACTTAATTATATAACATGCCTGGGGGTGGTCTTACCCTGCCTGTGAAGTGGCACATCTGTACAATGTATACAACATACTACAGCAACACCGACAAAGAAAAACGTAGGTGTAAAAGACAGCTCCCAGCTACGTTGTTCTATGTGTAAACAAAAATGGCTGGGGATTCCCTTCATCTGGACCAGACCTATCTTAGATGAGTGTCTGGTATAGATGTCAATGGGGGACACCACAAGAGAGGCATATAGTTCACCCAAAACCTTGCCAGGCCCTTTCTGGCATGGATTTTAAGGGGACTCCACAAAAAAACAAAACAAAAATGTCTTTCTACCCCCACTCTTACCCACAATTTTTAAACCAAACCCTTTGGTGTGTATGAAGGAGCATGCAGCCCCCTTTCCTGAACCACACCAGGCAACATGCCTGCAACATGGGGGGGCACCAAGATACATGTACTCTTACTCATTACTTTTTTTTAAACGATCCCAGCTCAATTGCGTACATGGTCATGGATTCCAGCCATGTAAGTGAATAGGGCTGGTGATGTCACTGGTTGTTAAGGATTCAACGCTGCCTGGACCTGCCAGCATCCTTAACAACCATTGACAGCAGGAAGATGTAATTTATATTAGTGCAAGTAATACGGCTACTATACATGATGTTCAGTTCCCACCAAATGGGTAAATGTGATCAGACAAAACCTTAAAATATATGTAAACCCACACCTTGTTAAACAAAACATTGGTTTTAAAATAGAAGTTCAAGGACAAAAATTGTGTATGTACAGTATATACTGTACATATAAAAAAAATTATAAATACATGTTTTCTTATTTTTAGAAGTAATCACAGGACCTCTATTCTCACTTAAGGGGCTTAGATATCTGTGGGTGGAGAGTGCAAGGGGGGGGGGGGAGCAGGAGGCAGACAAACATACTGATGTTCCCAGTGAAGAGATGCATCAGCAGAAGTCTGACCACTGGATAAAAAGGAAGGCTGTACCCCCAAGTAAAATGCAAAGAAGAAAATTGACCACACTGAGATGAATGTGTTTTCATGTTTAGTGTGATCAATTTGGAATTGAAAAAGCAGGGTTCTGAAATGATTACTGGGTATTTCACACAAGTACATGTACTAGGAGAACAGGATACTTTTTCATACAAGTACATGGCAATGCAGACACATGTCAGGAATATGAAATGTTGGGGTAGTATACACTTTAATCTCATCCCTAGTTAAATGTAATCAAATTTAGTTATCTGCAGGGATCTTCCAAAGCATATTGTTGTAATCCTATAGCATACCAAATGATCTGGAGGGGATGTCAGTGTCTTGTATGAAGTACTAGCTAGTGACATTTGCCCACAATTTAAACTATATCATATTTTTCTTTGCAAATGTCATTTTGGCTGTAGCACATACTACAGCAAGAATGAGAAAACATTGTGTAGTCCTGGTGTAACACCAAAGGCTTTTAACATCCAGGGCCATCTTAATAGCATCATTGGTCTCTGGGAAAAGCAATGCACTTGGACCCCTACCAGCTTGCCCCAATTTATGCACCTACTCTCAAGAATTAAAGTATAAATCGTTTATAGAATTAAACATATTTATTAGGACTTTCAATACGATTAATTTAAAAAAATAAGAAAATATGCCATAAATTAACAACTAATCAACACAAAGGCACAGTACAGGGGGTAGCCAAGATTCTGGGATTATCTACAAATATATGTTGCGCTCCAAAATATTTCTCAATAAATAATAATTAAATTAATGTCATTAAATTAATTCAAATTATGATACAAATAACTAATAAGAGTGTAAGAATACCAAAAAGATATTTAAATAAATTATTTCAACTAATCAATCACCTCCAAATAAATATCAAAATAATTCCACATGATGTACTCCTCTAAAAAAATTTAAATCAAGTGCTCATAAATCATCTATTAGTGACATGATGTACTTACTAATACCCTCAATTTCATTTATATTCATAATACCCTCATTTAATATAATAAAAAATGTGAACCAACTTATAACCCTCAACTAAAACACATTTAAATGATCCCCCATAAATAAAAATAACCAAATGCTCATAAATCATAAATTAGTGATTAATATAAGTCCAAATATCATCAAAATAATAGTCCCATTGAATAAACAATTTTTTATATAGTGACTTGGTGCTTGTTGTTCTTCAATTTGTTCTTCAACAAGCGCCAAGTCACTATTTAAAAAATGTTTAATGGCACGTATGATGTAATGCAAGGTTATAATGTGGCCCCATGCACCTGGGGACCCTGGGCAGCGCCCAGGGGTGTCCATGCATTAAAACAGCCCTGTTAGCATCATAATCCAGGGGTTAAAGATGACACATCCCTGGGTATTATCAGGGTAGGGGTGCACCTGGATTCCATCAGGGAGACGTCTGGTCTGGGGACTGGGTTACACATTCACCTTGGTCTAATTCAAATGAATTGTAGACTGGTTTGGAGAAGATAGTATTGCTACTTTTTTCTAGGGGATATCACCTAAGGCACCTTTGCCTAAATAATCTGAAGCACAGCACTATAAATACAGGAAAACATGCTCACTAGAAAGGAAATGAATCGACATTGCAGAGTTTTTACCTTGAAGAAAAAACCTCCATCTTGAGCCCTGAATGAATACTTGGAGCAATGTCACATAGCAGGATGAAGTTCACTAGGGTGTGCAAGATGAAACAAAACATTACGTCCATTACCAAGGAGAAAAACTGATTTTGCTGTTTCTTGCTTGATGTGTATAGGATGGGAAACATCTAATATTTAAAAAGTAAAGTATATATTCCAACAATGACCAAAAATGGTTTCTATATTATTATTATTATTATTATTATTATACAGGATTTATATAGTGCCAACAGTTTGTGCAGCACTTTGCAAAATGAAGGTAGACATTACAGTTACAATACAATTTGATACAAGAGGAAACAGAGGGCCCTGCTCATTAGAGCTTACAATGTAGGAGGAAGGGTTGAGTGATACAAAAGGTAATGGCTGTGGGAGATGAGCTGATGGAGAAAATATAAGGCAGTGTACTAGTTAGAAACAGGATAGGCTTCTTTAAAGAGAAAGGTTTTCAGGGATCATCTAAAAGTGGATAGATTAGGAGATAGCCGGAGACATTGGGGTAGGGAATTCCATAGGATGGAAGAAGCTCTGGAAAAGTCCTGGAGGCGAGCATGGGATGAGGTGACATGGGAACTAGAGAGCAGAAGGTCTTGGAAGGATCAAAGATTGATGGTTTGGTTGATATTTTGAGACCAGGTTGATGATGTAGCTGAGGGCAGAGTTGTGGATGGCTTTGTAAGTTGTTATTAGTATACTGAATTTGATTAGTTGGGCAAGTGGAAGCCAGTGGAGGGATTGGCAGACAGGGGTAGCAGACATTGAATGGTTGGTAAGGTCAAAGAGCCTGGTAACAGTATTCATGATGGACTGGAGGGGGGATAGCCTATGTAAAGGTAAACCATTGAGGAGGGAGTTGCAGTAGTCGAGGCGATAGATAACCAGGGAGTGAATTAGGAGCTTTGTGGTATCATTGATTAAAAAGAGGCATATTCTGGAGATGTTGCAGAGGTTGAGGCAGTATTATTTGGACAGGGAATGGATGTGGACCTGAAAGGATAGTTCAGAATCCAGGGTTACTCCTAGCACCCTGGCATGCGGGATGGGTTAATAGTGGTGCTATTGATCCTGACCGAGAAATCAGGGGAAGAGGCACATGGAGGAGGAAATATTAAGAGCTCAGTTTTGGATAGATTGAGTTTTAGGAAGTGGTATAACATCCAGTCTGATTTGTCTGTTAGTAAATTGAAGATACGTGAGGAAACTGATGGGGTGAGCTGAGGAGTAGAGAGATAGATTTGTGTGTCATCAGCAAATGGTATTGGAAACCATGGAAAGCTATCAGCTGACCCAAGGAAGAAGTGTAGATCGAGAATAGGAGAGGTCCAAGGATAGATCCTTGGGGGACCCCGACAGTAAGAGGAGTAGGAGAGGAGGAAGTAGAGTTGTAAGTTTCACTGAAGGTGCGGTGAGATAGGTAAGATTCAAACCAGCAGAGAGTACAGTCACGGAGACCAAGTAACTAGGGTTTTTTGTGGAGAAGGGGGTGGATAACTGTGTCAAAGGCAGCAGAGAGAACCAAGAGTAAGAGTACGGAATAGTGACCATTAGTTTTAGCTGTTAGTACGTCGTTTGAGAGTTTTAAGAGAGCAGTTTCTGTGGAGTGTTGTGGGCGAAATCTAGACTGAAGACTAGACATTCAAGGAGTTTGGAGGCAAAAGGGAGCAAGGAGATGGGTCTTAGGTTGCCATGATTGGTGGGGTCCAGTGAGACCATTTGAAGTATGGGTGTGACTAGTGCATGTTTTAGAGAGTTGGGGAAGATGTCAGTAGAAAGGGAGAAATTGAAGATTTGAGTTAAAGAGTAAAGGATAGAGCCATAGGGTGACCTTAGTATTTGTGAGGGAACAGGGTCCAGGGGACAGGTGGTTAGGTGGGCTTTAGAAAAAAGATTACTAACCTCCTCTATAGTAGCTGGGTTAAACAAGGGAAGTATAGATTGTGCAGATGGGCAAGGAGTGTACGGTGAGGGAGATATCTGTACAGTGGATATCTCTTCACAAATTGTATCAATCTTATCTTTGAAGTGTTTAGCGATCAATTGGGCAGTAGGTAGGCAGAGGTAAAGAAGGATGACATAGAGAGTTAAAGGTAGAAAAGAGTTGATGGGGAGTGCCTGAGAGGATGTTAATGAGAGTAATAAAATAGGTCGGTTTGGCAGTGTGGAGACAGGATTTATATTGGTCGAAGTCTTTTGGGCCTTAATCTTACGTCATAAATGCTCAAGAGCAGGGCTATGTTTTTGAGGCATCTGGTATTGTATGTTTGCGGGGGGTTTTAATGGTCAGGGTCTAATTCTGTGTGTCCACGGTGATTGGCAGTGAACTTTTGTAGACAGAAGTGGCCAGGTTGGAGCAGGACAGGGATGAGATTTTGTCATAGAGACAATCTGTTGCTGAAAAAAGAAGGGAAGGGTAAGATAACAAAGGTTTTTACAGGTAACTGTTCAGTAGTTGGAAGACAAGGAGGAGGAAGCCAAGGGGAGGGTGAAGCTAATAAGGGAGTGAACAGAGAGGAAAAGGAAAGTTGGTGAGGTTGCAAGGAGTACATAAGTAGGAGAATACAAGGTCGAGGAAGTTACCATTAGAGTGAGTAGAAGCATGTGTCCATTGTTTTAGCTTAAAAGAAGAGGTTAGGATCAGAAGTTTAGAGGTAACAGGAGTGTTAAGATTAACAGGGATGTTGTAGTCATCAAGAATGATTGTGGGAATTTTAGAAGAGTGAAAGTAAGGCACCCAGACAGAGAAGTCATCAAAGAAGTGGTCCAGGAAGTCAATAGATTACAGCAATTCTTAAACTGGAGAGAGCAGACGAATACACTAAAATTCAAATGAGGAGAGGAACAGAGAGGGAGATGAATGAAGGACCTGAAAAGTGCTTTGAGGGAATAGAAGGATTCCAACTCCACCTCCTTTTAGTCCACTAGGCCTGGGATAGTGAGTCCAGAGGAGACCACCATAGGATAGGGCAGCAGGTGAGGGAAAGTCAGATTCATGAAGCCAGGTTTCCGTAATTGCAAGTAGGTTAAAGGAGTTTGTGATAAAAAGGTCATGGACAGAGGTGAGTTTGTTACAGACAGAGCGGGCATTCCAAAGGGCACAGGAAAAGGAGAGGCTGGTTCTAGGAAGAAGAATAGTAACCAAATTGTGTGGATTGCGGCCATAGGAGTAGGGAGTGCATGTTGCAGAGTGGTGAGATGAAGAAGCAGACTGGGTAGGAAAACAGGTAACCTATAGTCTGTTTAGTCTTTGAAGTTGTCTGCTGTTGTTTCTCGCTTTGTGCATTCGCTGAAGTGCAGAGCCAAAGTGCAATGCTCAATACTTAATCCAAGATCAATACTTTATCCAAGATGATAATTGCCAATGCTGCCCCTGGCTGTGCTGTCCCTGGCATGGACTCCCCCAAGTGGGAGGTAAGGTCCACAAAGGGTGCAGTTTCCACAGGTGTAGAAATTTCAAAGAGTAGGTGCAGGCGGGGTGGGGTAAATTGAAATTGCCCTATCAATCAATTGCATGAAAAACTTCTGCTAAGGAGTTTGACCAGCAGGACATTTTTATTTGGAGAGAACTGTTCAAAATGTACTAGAGACAAATGGTGTCTATACATATATATTAAAAAAAAAATCTCATAGCTATATGAATGGGACAAAATCAAGTGTTCTTAAAGTGGAACATTAGTCAGAAAATGAAGCCCTGCTAGATGACTTCAGGATGGCCCCTTTTGTAGGTATACAGTACTGTGCAAAAATTATAGGCAGGTGTGAAGAATTATTGTAAAGCAAGAATGCTTTAAAAAAATATTTATTATAATTGTTTATTTTTTTCAGTTTACAAAATGCAAAGTGAGCAAACACAAGAAAAATGTAAATCAAATCAAAATTTGGTGTGACTACCCTTTGGCTTCACAACCAACATCAATTCAATTCATCAAGCTATTTTGAAGAACAAAGAAAGGGGCAGCGTTGAGGACTGTAGATACAGTGGTCGGCCAAGGGAACTTAATGCAGCAAATGAAAGACACATCATGCTTACTTCCTTTTGACATGAGAAGATGTCCAGCAGTGCCATCAGCACAGACCTGGCAGAAACCAGTGGAACCTAGGTACACCCACTACTGCCCAGAGAAGTCTGGCCAGTAGTAGTCTTCATGGAAATATTTAGGCCACAAAGCAACACCTCTGACACGGAAACCAGGCTAAGCAACTCACCTATTAATGAAAACAAAGTAACTGGAATGCAGAGAAATGGCAGCAAGTGCTCTGGACTGATGAGTCAAAATTTTAATCATTTGGCTGTAGCAGGAGGCAGTTTGTTCACCGAAGGACTGGACAGCAGTACAATAATGAGTGTCACAGGCAACCATGAAGCATGGTGGAGGTTCCCTGCAAATTTAGGGCTGCATTTCTGCAAATGGAGTTGGAGATTTGGTCAGGATCAATGGTGTCCTCAATTCTGAGAAATACAGGCAGATACGTATCCATCGTGCCATACCATCAGGGAGGCATGTTATTGGACGCAAATTTATTCTGCAGCAGGACAACGACTTTAAGCATACAGCCAATGTCATTAAGAAATATCTTCAGCATAAAAAAAGAGACAGGTAGTCCTTGAAGTGATGGTTTGGCTTTCACAGAGCCCAGATCACAACGTCGCAATGTCTGACTGGGGTTACATGAAGAGACAGAAGGATTTGGAAGATCTGTGATTAGTTCTCCAAGATTTTTGGATCAACCTACCTGCTGAGTTCCTTCAAAAGCTGTATGCAAATGTACCTAGAAGAGTTAATGCTGTTCTGAAGGCAAATGGTAGTCACACCAAGTAATGATTTGATTTTGATTTCTCTTCTGCTTATTTAATTTTGTTCATTGATAAAAATAAACTGTTAACTAATAAACTACTTCTATTTCTGAAAACATTCTTAATTTACAGTATTTTTTCATAAATGCCTATAAAGTTTGAACAGTACTGTAGCTATGTAAAGCATTAAAAATAAGTGCCTATACTGTAGAAAATTGAGTAATACACTATTTCACCCTGCTCTGCACATTCTCAGTTGCTCATTATTGTTAGGCACTATGCTAAAAATGTACAGGCTGATCTTCTGGCAGCTTAAAGATTTACTGCTGCTCAGGGCTCTGGGCTTCAGCAAAATGACAGACTCCAGCAAGAAGAAGCAGGAACAATGCTGGAGGTAATTTACAGCACACACTCATTTTGGGAGTAGAATTAATAATGTAGAATGTGTTTTCCTTGCTAAAGAAAATTATTTTTTTTATCAAGTTCTTTCTGAATGTTGTAAGGCTATTTTTTTTAAACTATTTTCTCTAAATACTAAAATAATATGGTTGCATAAGTGTGTACACCCTTAAACTATACTATGTTGAAGCACCTTTTGATTTTATTACAGCACTATGAGTCTATCAGCGTGGCACATCTTGACTTGGCAATATTCTCTTCCTTGCAAATCTGTCAGATTGCGAGGGCTTCTCCTGTGCACAGCCCTCTTCAGATTACCGTACAGATTTTCAAACGGATTCAGGTCTGGGCTCTGGATGGATCATTCCAAAACTTTAATCTTCTTATGGTCAAGCCATTCCTTTGTTGATTTGGATGTATGCTTTGGGTCCTTGTCATGCTGAAAGATGCAGTTCCTCTTCATGTTCAGCTTTTTAGCAGAAGCCTGAAGGTTTTGTGCCAATATTGACTGGTATTTGAAACTGTTCATAATTCCCTCCACCTTGACTAAGGCCCCAGTTCCAGCTGAAGAAAAACAGCCCCATAGCATGATTCTGCCACCACCATTCTTCAATGTGGGTATGGTGTTCTTTTGGTTATGTGCAGTAGAGATGAGCGAATCGAAGTAGGCGAAGTGGAATTCGCTTCGAATATTAGAAAAATTTCGATTCGCGCCGAATCCGAAAATAAGCAGACTTCGGATGCGCGAATCAAAATTTTTCCTAAAATGGCGGCGACATGTGCGGCGACGGAGCGGGGATGTCTGGGAAGGCGCGCAGACAAGGCGCGCTGACCCATAATGCATTCATTCATGACATGTGATCGCATTAGCCAATCAGCAGCCAGCCAGCCAGCACTGTGTAATGGTCGAGCTATAAATGGCGGCCATTTTAGAATTCTCCATTTGCCTCCAGTCATTCAACAGAGGCAGACCTGGCTGTATTCAGGGAGAGAGTTAGGGACAGAGAAACGTTACTTAGGGACATAGAAACATTAGTTAGGGACACAGAAACATTACTTAGGGCCACAGAAACCTTACTTAGGGACACAGAAACGTTACTTAGGGCCACAGAAACGTTACTTAGGGACACAGAAACGTTACTTAGGGACACAGAAATGTTACTTAGGGCCACAGAATCATTACTCAGGGCCACAGAAACGTTACTTAGGGCCACAGAATCGTTATTTAGGGCCACAGAATCGTTACTTAGGGCCACAGAAACGTTACTTAGGGCCACAGAATTGTTACTTAGAGACAGACACAGAATTGTTACTGAGGGACACAGAATTGTTACTGAGGGCCACAGAACTGTTACTTAGGGCCACAGAAACGTTACTTAGGGCCACAGAATTGTTACTCAGGGACAGACACAGAATTGTTACTGAGGGCCACAGAACTGTTACTTAGGGCCACAGAAACGTTACTTAGGGACACAGAATTGTTACTCAGGGACAGACACAGAATTGTTACTTAGGGACAGACACAGAATTGTTACTGAGGGACACAGAATCGTTACTTAGGGCCACAGAAAAGTTACTTAGGGCCACAGAAACGTTACTTAGGGCCACAGAATTGTTACTTAGGGACAGACACAGAATTGTTACTGAGGGACACAGATTTGTTACTGAGGGCCACAGAACCGTTACTTAGGGCCACAGAAACGTTACTTAGGGACACAGAATTGTTACTCAGGGACAGACACAGAATTGTTACTGAGGGACACAGAATTGTTACTGAGGGCCACAGAACTGTTACTTAGGGCCACAGAAACATTACTTAGGGCCACAGAAACGTTACTTAGGGCCACAGAATCGTTACTTAGGGCTACAGAAACGTTACTTAGGGCCACAGAATCGTTACTTAGGGCCACAGAATCGTTACTTAGGGCCACAGAAACGTTACTTAGGGCCACAGAAACGTTACTTAGGGCCACAGAATTGTTACTTAGGGACAGACACAGAATTGTTACTGAGGGCCACAGAACTGTTACTTAGGGCCACAGAAACGTTACTTAGGGCCACAGAATTGTTACTTAGGGACAGACACAGAATTGTTACTGAGGGACACAGAATTGTTACTGAGGGCCACAGAACCGTTACTTAGGGCCACAGAAACGTTACTTAGGGACACAGAATTGTTACTCAGGGACAGACACAGAATTGTTACTGAGGGACACAGAATTGTTACTGAGGGCCACAGAACTGTTACTTAGGGCCACAGAAACGTTACTTAGGGCCACAGAAACGTTACTTAGGGCTACAGAAACGTTACTTAGGGCCACAGAATCGTTACTTAGGGCCACAGAAACGTTACTTAGGGCCACAGAAACGTTACTTAGGGCCACAGAATTGTTACTTAGGGACAGACACAGAATTGTTACTGAGGGAAACAGATTTGTTACTGAGGGCCACAGAACCGTTACTTAGGGCCACAGAAACGTTACTTAGGGACACAGAATTGTTACTCAGGGACAGACACAGAATTGTTACTGAGGGACACAGAATTGTTACTGAGGGCCACAGAACTGTTACTTAGGGCCACAGAAACGTTACTTAGGGACACAGAATTGTTACTCAGGGACAGACACAGAATTGTTACTGAGGGACACAGAATTGTTACTGAGGGCAACAGAACTGTTACTTAGGGCCACAGAAACGTTAC
The DNA here is from genome assembly GCF_062004578.1 of Staurois parvus. NCBI lineage: Eukaryota > Metazoa > Chordata > Amphibia > Anura > Ranidae > Staurois > Staurois parvus. Next base: position 2,334,303 of record NW_028318357.1, read on the forward strand.
TTAGGGCCACAGAAACGTTACTTAGGGCCACAGAAATGTTACTTAGGGCTACAGAATTGTTACTTAGGGCCACAGAAACGTTACTTAGGGCCACAGAAACGTTACTTAGGGCCACAGAATTGTTACTTAGGGACAGACACAGAATTGTTACTGAGGGACACAGATTTGTTACTGAGGGCCACAGAACCGTTACTTAGGGCCACAGAAACGTTACTTAGGGACACAGAATTGTTACTCAGGGACAGACACAGAATTGTTACTGAGGGACACAGAATTGTTACTGAGGGCCACAGAACTGTTACTTAGGGCCACAGAAACGTTACTTAGGGCCACAGAAACGTTACTTAGGGCTACAGAAACGTTACTTAGGGCCACAGAATCGTTACTTAGGGCCACAGAATCGTTACTTAGGGCCACAGAAACGTTACTTAGGGCCACAGAAACGTTACTTAGGGCCACAGAATTGTTACTTAGGGACAGACACAGAATTGTTACTGAGGGACACAGAATTGTTACTGAGGGACACAGAATTGTTACTCAGGGACACAGAATTGTTACTGAGGGACACAGAATTGTTACTGAGGGACACAGAATTGTTACTCAGGGACACAGAATTGTTACTGAGGGACACAGAATTGTTACTCAGGGACAGACACAGAATTGTTACTCAGGGACAGACACAGAATTGTTACTGAGGGACACAGAATTGTTACTGAGGGACACAGATTTGTTACTGAGGGCCACAGAACCGTTACTTAGGGCCACAGAATTGTTACTCAGGGACAGACACAGAATTGTTACTCAGGGACAGACACAGAATTGTTACTGAGGGACACAGAATTGTTACTGAGGGACACAGAATTGTTACTCAGCGACAGACACAGAATTGTTACTCAGGGACAGACACAGAATTGTTACTGAGGGACACAGAATTGTTACTGAGGGACACAGAATTGATACTCAGGGACACAGAATTGTTACTGAGGGACACAGAATTGTTACTGAGGAACACAGAATTGTTACTGAGGGACACAGAATTGTTACTCAGGGACACAGAATTGTTACTGAGGGACACAGAATTGTTACTGAGGGACACAGAATTGTTACTCAGGGACAGACACAGAATTGTTACTCAGGGACAGACACAGAATTGTTACTGAGGGACACAGAATTGTTACTGAGGGACACAGAATTGTTACTGAGGGACACAGATTTGTTACTGAGGGCCACAGAACCGTTACTTAGGGCCACAGAAACGTTACTTAGGGACACAGAATTGTTACTCAGGGACAGACAAGAATTGTTACTCAGGGACAGACACAGAATTGTTACTGAGGGACACAGAATTGTTACTGAGGGACACAGAATTGTTACTCAGGGACACAGAATTGTTACTGAGGGACACAGAATTGTTACTGAGGGACACAGAATTTTTACTCAGGGACAGACACAGAATTGTTACTCAGGGACAGACACAGAATTGTTACTGAGGGACACAGAATTGTTACTGAGGGACACAGAATTGTTACTCAGGGACACAGAATTGTTACTCAGCGACAGACACAGAATTGTTACTCAGGGACAGACACAGAATTGTTACTCAGGGACAGACACAGAATTGTTACTGAGGGACACAGAATTGTTACTGAGGGACACAGAATTGTTACTCAGGGACACAGAATTGTTACTGAGGGACACAGAATTGTTACTCAGGGACAGACACAGAATTGTTACTCAGCGACAGACACAGAATTGTTACTGAGGGACACAGAATTGTTACTGAGGGACACAGAATTGTTACTCAGCGACAGACACAGAATTGTTACTCAGGGACAGACACAGAATTGTTACTGAGGGACACAGAATTGTTACTGAGGGACACAGAATTGTTACTCAGGGACACAGAATTGTTACTCAGGGACACAGAATTGTTACTGAGGGACACAGAATTGTTACTGAGGGACACAGAATTGTTACTGAGGGACACAGAATTGTTACTCAGGGACACAGAATTGTTACTCAGGGACAGACACAGAATTGTTACTCAGGGACACAGAATCGTTTAATTAAAGAGTATGTCAGACAACATGCATAGGAGTGGCAGAGAAGGCAATGTTTTAGGAGCGAGCAGACGTGGCAGCAGAGGAAGGGGTCGAGGCAGCACTAGTCGCAGCCAGAGGCCAGTGCTCCCGGTGTCATCCAGCGGTCGTGTCTCCACCGACAACCCTGCCGTCATCGATTGGTTGGCTCGGTCGTCTTCCTCTTCCCAGGTCACCTCTGACACCTACAGCCAACGGTCGGTGGATACGTCAGACACAACCGTTAGTTGGCATGGCCCGGGAGCAAGCCCACTGAAATCACGTGTCCTCGACCTGCCCCTGTCCTTTGGTGTTCCCTCACCAAGCGAAGTATCGTATGCTGTGGGCTCAGCCCCACTGTACAGTGAGGAAGAGCTAACAGAGGGCAGTCAGGAACGGGGAGAGACATCCGCCTCTTCAGCAGCCAGGCGAAGAAGTATTGGCGAGGAGAGTGGCTCGGTAGCCGGTCTAGAGACAGGTCTGTCTCCTGACCCACACGCAGCCGAGGGGGCTAGTAGTGAGGCGGAGACCTTAATTGATGATGATGAGGCTGATCACACTTGGCAGCCTCGTCGTCATCAGGCTATTGCTTCCGCATCATCAGGAGAAGAGGGTGGCAGCTTGGCAGTGAGCAAAACAGTCGGTGGATTGCCCAGGAGGCAGCAGGGTCGCAGCAGTGTCAGTGGAGGCAAATGGCCACGGAGTACAGCACCAGCTCCACTGCAGCCTACCACCACAGCCAGTAGTGGTGCCGGTGTGCACGGAGAGAGCAGCAGTCAGCCAGTGAGGAGTATCGGGGGCAAAGTTTCCTACTCGGCGGTGTGGCAATTTTTGGTCAAGCCGCCCGAGGAAGTAAACGTAGCCGTATGTCGACTATGTGGCCAGAAAGTCAAGCGTGGCCAGGGGGCCCATGTTGGGACTACAGCGTTGCGGCAGCATATGCAGCATCGCCATTTGGTGGCCTGGGAAAACCGTGATAAAGATACGGCGGTTCTGCCTGCCCCAGCCCAGGGTTCCATTTTGTCATAGGGTGCTGGCAGATTACGGGCCTCCCATAGCTGCTGCCAGGCCCCTAATCTGCCATGGGCCCCTGTACCGCCTCCTCATGCTGCTGCCAGGTCCACAGTGTCTCATGCCATGTGCCACTTCCAGGTCTCCTCACACACTGCTGATGTGTTCCATTTTTTGTCATAGGGTGCTGGCAGATTACGGGCCTCCCATAGCTGCTGCCAGGCCCCTAATCTGCCATGGGCCCCTATACCGCCTCCTCATGCTGCTGCCAGGTCCAGAGTCTCTCATGGGTCCCTGTACGGCCTCCCATTGCTGCTGTCTCCATCGCCACACTCTGCCATGTGCCACTTTCAGGTCTCCTCACACACTGCTGGTGGTTTCCATTTTTTGTCATAGGGTGCTGGCAGATTACGGGCCTCCCATAGCTGTTGCCAGGCCCCTAATCTGCCATGGGCCCCTGTACCGCCTCCTCATGCTGCTGCCAGGTCCACAGTGTCTCATGCCATGTGCCACTTTCAGGTCTCCTCACACTGCTGGTGTGTTCCATTTTTTGTCATAGGGTGCTGGCAGATTACGGGCCTCCCATAGCTGCTGCCAGGCCCCTAATCTGCCATGGGCCCCTATACCGCCTCCTCATGCTGCTGCCAGGTCCAGAGTCTCTCATGGGTCCCTGTACGGCCTCCGTTTGCTGCTGTCTCCATCACCACACTCTGCCATGTGCCACTTTCAGGTCTCCTCACACTGCTGGTGTGTTCCATTTTTTGTCATAGGGTGCTGGCAAATTACGGGCCTCCCATAGCTGCTGCCAGGCCCCTAATCTGCCATGGGCCCCTGTACCGCCTCCTCATGCTGCTGCCAGGTCCACAGTGTCTCATGCCATGTGCCACTTTCAGGTCTCCTCACACTGCTGTTGTGTTCCATTTTTTGTCATAGGGTGCTGGCAGATTACGGGCCTCCCATTGCTGCTGCTAGGCCCGTAATCTGCCATGGGCCCCTATACCGCCTCCTCATGCTGCTGCCAGGTCCACAGTGTCTCATGCCATGTGCCACTTTCAGGTCTCCTCACACTGCTGGTGTGTTCCATTTTTTGTCATAGGGTGCTGGCAGATTACGGGCCTCCCATTGCTGCTGCCAGGCCCCTAATCTGCCATGGGCCCCTGTACCGCCTCTTCATGCTGCTGCCAGGTCCAGAGTGTGTCATGGGTCCCTGTACGGCCTCCCATTGCTGCTGCCAGGAGGCAGCAGGGTCGCAGCAGTGTCAGTGGAGGCAAACGGCCACGGAGTACAGCACCAGCTCCACTGCAGCCTACCACAACGGCCAGTAGTGGTGCCGGTGTGCACGGAGGAAGTAGCAGTCAGCCAGTGAGGAGTAGCGGGGGCAAAGTTTCCTACTCGGCGGTGTGGCAATTTTTCGTCAAGCCGCCCGAGGAAGTAAACGTAGCCTTATGTCGACTATGTAGACAGAAAGTCAAGCGTGGCCAGGGGGCCCATGTTGGGACTACAGCGTTGCGTCAGCATATGCAGCGTCGCCATTCGGTGGCCTGGGAAAACCGTGATAAAGATACGGCGGTTCTGCCTGCCCCAGCCCAGGGTTCCATTTTGTCATAGGGTGCTGGCAGATTACGGGCCTCCCATTGCTGTTGCCAGGCCTTAATCTGCCATGGGCCCCTGTACCGCCTCCTCATGCTGCTGCCAGGTCCACAGTGTCTCATGGGTCCCTGAACCGCCTCCCATTGCTGCTGTCTCCATCGCCACACTCTGCCATGTGCCACTTTCAGGTCTCCTCACACTGCTGGTGTGTTCCATTTTTTGTCATAGGGTGCTGGCAGATTACGGGCCTCCCATAGCTGCTGCCAGGCCCCTAATCTGCCATGGGCCCCTGTACCGCCTCCTCATGCTGCTGCCAGGTCCACAGTGTCTCATGCCATGTGCCACTTTCAGGTCTCCTCACACTGCTGGTGTGTTCCATTTTTTGTCATAGGGTGCTGGCAGATTACGGGCCTCCCATAGCTGCTGCCAGGCCCCTTATCTGCCATGGGCCCCTGTACCGCCTCCTCATGCTGCTGCCAGGTCCAGAGTGTGTCATGGCTCCCTGTATGGCCTCCCATTGCTGCTGTCTCCATCGCCACACTCTGCCATGTGCCACTTTCAGGTCTCCTCACACTGCTGGTGGTTTCCATTTTTGTCATAGGGTGCTGTATGGCCTCCCATTGCTGCTGCCTCCACCGCCACACTGTGGCTCCACACTCTGGTTTTGGCCCCGTGACTGCCCAAATGAGTGAAGTGTGCGGTGATTCTAAGATCGACGGCACTCATCTGCATGTCATTCTGACTGTCAGTATTATTTCTCTTCCCCAGCAGACTCCAAGGGCATTTAAATTAAAGGTACAGTGTTCTGCACATATATAAAGGCTCTCTGAAGCCTAGAAACACCCTTTGATAAGTTAAATTCGCAGCGAATTTATTCGACTCGAATCGAAATTTTTTCACGAATTCGCCCAATCAGTCGAATCGAATTTTTGAATAATTCGCTCATCTCTAATGTGCAGTGTTGTTGTTGCACCAAACATATCTTTTGGGTTTATGGCCAAAAAGTTCAACCTTGGTTTCATCAGACCACAACACATTTTCCCACATGCTTTTGGGAGACTTCAAATGTGCTTTTGCAAAATTTAGCTGGGCTTGAATGTTTTTCTTCGTAAGAAAGGCTTCCATCTTTCCGCTCTACCCCATAGCCCAGGTATATGAAGAATATGGGAGATTGTTGTCACATGTACCACACAGCCAGTACTTGCCAGATATTCCTGCAGCTCCTTTAATGTTGCTGTAGGCCTCTTGGCAGCCTCCCAGACCAGTTTTCTTCTTTTCATCAATTTTGGAAGGATGTCCAGTTCTTGGTAATGTCACTGTTGTGCCATATTTTCTCCACTTGATGATGACTGTTTTCACTGTGTTCCATGGTATATCTAATGCCTTGGGGATTCTTTTGTACCCTTCTCCTGACTGATACCTTTTAACAATGAGATCACTCTGATGCTTTGGAAGCTCTCTGCAGACCATGGCTTTTGCTGTAGGATGTGACTAAGAAAATGTCAGGAAAGACCTACTAAAACAGCTGAACTTTATTTGGGTTTATCAGAGGCACTTTAAATGATGGCAGGTGTGTACTGACTCTTATTTAAAATTATTTTGAATGTGATTGCTTAATTTTTAACACAGCTACTTACCCAGTTATAAGAGTTGCGCAAACCTATGCAACCACATTATTTTTGTTTTTTATGTTTACTTTCCCCCCTAAAAGATTTCAGGTTGTTTTTCAATTGAGTTGTATGGTTTATAGGTCACATTAAAGGTGGAAAAAGTTCTGAAATGATTTATCTTTGTCTCTTTTTTTTTACATCACAGAAACCTGACATTTTAACAGAGGTGTGTAGACTTTTTATATGCCCTATATGTACATATACCCCAAAATATGTATAATCAGTAGGAATTTCATCTCTGTGCAACTAATATTTTAGTTTTTATGAGAAAAAATATATATTTATATGATCTTTGACATAATTCAATTGTTGGTGGACAGTTGGTGTCTTTCTGGGTGTATAGACTTCGTCCCCTGCTGGGCTTGTAGACAGAATGGCTAGAGACTCCCTTTGAGGCTCAGTGAGATAACAATTCATTTATCCTTATCTATACCTACAAGAATGTAAGAAATCCATTGGCACCTACAGTTGCAAGAAAAAGTATGTGAACCCCTTGGGATTACGTGGAGTTTTGCATGAATTGGGCATAAAATGTGCTCTGAACGTCATCTAAGTCACAACAATAGAAGAACACAGTCTGCTGAACATAATACTACACAAACATTAGATGTTGCCATGGTTTAATTGCACATAACATGTAAACATTCACAGAGCAGGGAGGAAAAAGTATGTGAACCTTTGGACTTAATAACTGGTTGACCCTCCTTTGGTAGCAATAACCTCAACCAAACATTTCCTGTAGTTGCAGATCAGACCTGCACAATGATCTGGAGTAATTTTGGACCACTCCTCTTCACAAAACTGTTTCAGTGTAGCAATATTCTTGGGATGTCTGGTGTGAATCGCTCTCTTAAGGTCATGCCACAGCATTTCAATCGGGTTGAGGTCAGGACTCTGACTGGGCCACTCCAGAAGGTGTATTCTGTGCTGTTGCAGCCATTTTTTTGTTGAATTACCTGTATGCTTTGGGTCATTGTCCTGTTGCATCACCCATCCTCTGCAGAGCTTCAGTTGGCGGACAGATGGTCGTACGTTTCCTGCAAAATGTCTTGATAAACTCTGGAATTAATTTTCCCATCAATGACAACAATCCGTCCAGGCCCTGAGGCAGCAAAGCAGCCCCAAACCATGATGCTCCCTCCGCCATGTTTTACAGTGGGGATGAGGTTTTGATGTCGGTGTGCTGTGCCTTTTTTTTCTCCACCCATAGTGTTGTGTGTTCTTCCCAAACAACTCAATCTTGGTTTCATCTGTCCACAGTATATTTTGCCAGTAGTGCTGTGGAACATCCAGGTGCTCTTTTGCAAACTTCAAATGTGCTGCAATATTCTTTTTGGACAGCAATGGCTTCCTCCGTGGTGTCCTCCCATGTACTCCATTCTTGTTTAATGTTTTCCTTATTGTAGATGTGTCAACAAAAATGTTAGCATGTGCCAGAGATTTCTGTAGGTCTTTAGCTGACACTCTGGGATTCTTCTTTACCTCATGCAGCATTCTGCGCTGTGCTCTTGCAGTCATTTTTATAGGACGACCACGCCTAGGGAGAGTAGCAACAGTGCTAAACTTTCTCCATTTGTAGACAGTCTGTCTTACCGTGGACACATGAACATCAAGGCTTTTGGAGATACCTTTGTAACCCTTTCCAGCTTCATGCAAGTCAACAATTCTTGATGGTAGGTCTTCTGAGAGCTCTTTTCTGCGAGGCATGGTTCACATCAGACAGTGCTTCTTGAAACCAGTAAACCCAAAACAGGTGTGTGTTTTTTAAGGGCAGGACAGCTGTCAGCAACACATCCAATATCATCACACTGATTGGAGTCAAGGTTGGCTCACTCCTGGCTCCAATTAGCTCTGGGAGAAGTCATTAAGCTAGGGCCTCACATACTTTTTCCTCCCTGCACTGTGAATGTTTACATGTTATATGCAATTAAACCATGACAACATCTAATGTTTGTGTAGTATTATGTTCAGCAGACTGTGTTCTTCTATTGTTGTGACTTAGATGACGTTCAGAGCACATTTTATGCTCAATTCATGCAAAACTCCACGTAATCCCAAGGGGTTCACATACTTTTTCTTGCAACTGTAGGTGTCAATTCTGGTTTACAGGCCTGCTCTTTCCTCTAACATTCTACTTGAGGAACATTTGTCTACTACTAGTTACTGAATCTAGAGAATAGTGAATCTTTAATGCCACTGAAAATAACTTCATCTACAACCATACTATTTTTACAGGTTATGCCACAGCTCAGCTATTGGTAAAATTATCTTACTTCTAAATTTCTGTGACATCCCTTCCCTTCTTGATGATGCATAGCTGAGCCTAAATGGGTCAGCTAAGGTGTCTATATGGAAGGTTCCCTGAGTCGAGGGGTAGAGTTTCCTGAACTTAAGTATACCACTGACGTTTCAGCCTGTCCCTTTGCAGATAAGAAAGGGTTACTGCACACCTCTCTGATTAATCCGAATAGGTATTCATCAGGATTGGCCTGGAGATTGCCCTGTGGAACTGCTTCATCTACTAATCATATGATACATACTGGAATGGTACAGGCAAATTTGTCATTATGTGCTGTCATTCACAGTCATTGGCCCTGGCCATCTGGGGTACCCTGCTGTACCCATAAAGCCTCTCTTGTGTGACCTGGACCTGGTTACATGGTATGGGTACTCAGGTCCCCACCCTCTGACCAGTTTCCCTTTCATATGCTCTGTCTGCCTCATCAGAAGGTCTGTCAACACAACTCCTGAGTTCCTCTGGGCTGACATCAAACCCATCAACCTGTAAGTACTCAGTGCTATAAGCTACAGCAGCACACAATACCGAATCAGCAATGATGGTACTCGTAACTGTGTGGGACAGAGAATAAGGGGCACAGAAGACATTATTCCACCAGGGGTTATCCTCTGACTCATGGCCCACCTCTCTACTCTGTCCTTCTCAGCAGAAGACTTGTCAGTGCAACCCCTGAGTTCCTCTGGACCAACATCAAACCTATCATCTTTGCAGAGGGGATGGCATTTTTAGACCTCAGTTGTACCAACAATCATTTAAGGGGCATCCAGTTAGTATGAAAGCAGAACTCCTGACAAACAGCTAAATATGTAGGAAGGGATTAAGATCTCAATCTTGTACTCATATGCAAGCAGTTTAATCCTTTTATCTGCAGTGAGGTTTTCAGTAGTGAGATTTGTAAACCTAAATGATTACAAAATTGCTTAAATTATTATCATTATTATCATTACAGGTACTTATATAGCGCAGTCAATTTACGCAGCTCTTTACATATATATTGTACATTCACATCAGTCCCTAACCCTCAAGGAGAGTAAAATCTAAGGTCCCTAACTTACATTGATACATACACATACTAGGGCCAGTTTAGAAAATATCCAATTAACCTACCAGCATGTCTTTGGAGTGTGGGAGGAAATCGGAGTACCCGGAGGAAACCCACGCAGGCACAGGGAGAACATGCAAACTCCACCAGGTGGTGCCGTGGTTGGGATTTGAACCAACAACTCTAGTACTGCCAGGTGGAAGTGCTAACCATTTAGCCACTGTGGTAAAAATGACTTGAAGACTAAGCTCACCATTTTATGTTTAACATGTTGCTATGAACCCCCCCTCACTCTCAGACGTCACTGCCCCATGATCCACTGATCATGAATCCAATGCTCTACAGGCTCCTGAGCAAAAAAAAACAAATTCACATTCACTTACAAATACATATGCATTTATTATTTTTTTAAGCAAAGGTCAACCTAGCCTTTAAATTATCTCTTGTCTGTGCCTGGCCAACAATTTTCCCAGTTGACTATTATTTTTTCTCCCCAAGATAGGTTGGTGCTTAGTATGTAGTCTGCCATCCTCCTTCACAGGCCAGTAAAGGCATGTTCACTTAATATGAAGGTATATATATGTATCACAACTTTTTTTTTTTAAATACAGTTGAGTAGTCATATTATGCATGCATGATCGGTTATCTAAGTGTCTGTAGGTAGCCCATACAACAGTGTAAAGCCAACATTTTCTTAGTTTTTGACAAAGTATGGAAAGGTTGAACCATCAGTCAAGTTCTTTTTTACTGTTTGTGTCCCTGCTGGGAAGATTCCCCCCTCTAATTGACCAAGTGACTAATGTTTCCGAGACAGAAAGAAAGGGGAAGTCCAAAGATGTGAGTAGTCATCAGAGAAATAAGTGAAGAAGAATTATATATGAGGATAACTGTTCCTGTGACAATTCTCTAATCTGGAAACTTAGTTCACTTTGGAGAGATTTCCTCTCATATTCTCATATTCTGTTGTGTACAGGACAGGTAGTGAAGGGAACTCTCTCCAACTGGATGCAAAAAGTGACCTGATAAATGTTTTAATAATTCCTTTAACACAATATCTAAAACCAAAAAAAGATTTAAATTTGCATGCACTTTTACATTAAGTAGTCACAGATTCCTTTTGCCCTCAGACATTTTTGGGGAATAAACCTCATGATAATAATGTACAGATAGTTGGACAATATTATGGTAATCCAAAACAAGTGGCTGCAGCACACTATTGTTTTTATTTCATGCATATGTTTGCTATTAGTCTACAGTGCTTTGCTAGAAAAGGAATTTACATGTATAGAAAAGGGTGACTGACAGAAATGGAGAAAATCCAAATCCTATGAAATCCTCTGAAAACCTCAGTGAAAACGAGAGAAGTTGGAAACAGAAACTAAAGCTATCCTTAGCTATATAACAGCAATTGATAAACTCTAAACATTTTAGAAAATACTTTCACATAACACACATAAAAAATATACATGTACTGTAAATATGTGTGCATATGCTCTCAAACCCCCACCATAAAAAAGGAATTTATAGAATTACGGTGCTAAGAAACATTTAAAAAAAGTATTTAAAGTATACATAAACCCTCACCTTGTAAAGCAACCCATTCAGTTTAAAATGGAAATGCAGGGCAAAACATCTGTGTATAGATATAACAAAAACTATACAGTGATTGGCTGTGCGGGGGAGGAGGGGGGGGGGAGCAGAGGTCTGATGATTGGAGGAGAGCAGGCTGAGTTCCCAGCACAGCTATAGAACTGACCACAATGTGCTCTCTTGTCTAGTGTAGTCAGTTTGTAATAGGAACACAGGGAGACTGGAAGGAACACTAGGAATTTCACACAAGGAAGCAATACAGAGAGAACAGAATATTTTTTCATACAAGTGCAGGGTACAGTAGACACATATCAGGAATATGAAATGCTGGGTTTACCTACTCTTTTAAGTCATTGGTTTAGAAGCATTCATGGCTTAGATTAAGCTAAACACTTGATTGTGGTTTCTGAAACCCTGGTGTTTAAAACTAAAATTGTATTTAGTATTACCCACACTGTTTGAAGCTGCTAGATGATACTTATCTTGCATTAAACAAAGTCATTCCAGTCTACAGAAAAGCAGAGACCACTAATAAACAATTTATGCAATCTAGCCTGATCCACCTGAATTGACAATGTATGTTGTATTTTGCTGTAAACAGTCTACAAATGTCCTAAGTATAAAAAGCAAGGTATGCAGGCATATAATTCACATAATGTAGTGTCAGTAACTTCACAAAACCTAGATAATTACACAAGCTGAAACAATGCCAGCACTAATAGAACAACATGCTACAGCAGTGAAGGAAGCACAGACATTGCAAAATTCCGTAGGAGAGACTGAGAGTGGTGTATTAAGACTAGTACAAAGTAGCCAAGGGAATTAAAATCTTTATTTATTTGCATTTTATAGTAAGCACAAGAGTATACATAAAATTAGACTAGATTATAGCCGGTATACAAAATTTACTATTGAGAAACTGTGGCTAAAATGTAGACTTTATGCTGGAACAGAAGCTAATATAGTTCTATTTAGTTAACTACCTACTCCTGTGAAATGTGAACACCCAACCAGGGGCGGACTGACAACTCATGGGGCCCCCGGGCAATAGGGGATCATGGGGCCCCTGTGTCCTTGCCCAAACTCAAAAAAAGCCTATGAAAAAGGTACCAGGGGCATCTCATGGGGCCCCATACTGACCCCGGGCTCTCGGGCAGTGCCCGAGTTTCCAAATGGCCAGTCCACCCCTGCACCCGACCACTGTGTTAATGCTATATTATGGTGTTAAACTGATCCCCAAAGGATATGTGAGATTTTAACTAAAGGTCTAAGAACAGCTGAACTTTATTTGGGGTTAATCAGAGGCACATTAAATGATGGCAGGTGTGTACTGACTCCTATTTAACATGATTTTGAATGTGATTGCCTAATTTTTAGCACAGCTACAGTACTTACCCAGTTATAAGAGGGTGTGCAAACTTATGCAACCATATTATATTTGTTTTTTATGTTTACTTTCCCCCCTAAAAGATTTCAGGTTGTTTTTCAATTGAGTTGTACGGTTTATAGGTCACATTAAAGGTGGAAAAAGTTCTGAAATGATTTATCTTTGTCTCTTTTTTTTCATCACAGAAACCTGACATTTTAACAGGGGTGTGTAGACTTTTTATATGCCCTATATGTACATGTAATGTGCCCTATATGTACATGGGGCCCCCTACTGACCCCGAGCTCTCGGGCAGTGCCCGAGTTTCAAAAAGGTCAGTCCGCCCCTGCACCCAACCAGTGTGTTAATGCCATATTATGGTGTTAAACTGATTCCCAAAGGATATGTGAGATTTTAACTAAAGGTCTAAGGCCCCAATATTTACCTGGAGTTCTTTATTATGCAAAAGAATAGAATACTAAGTCTATTGTTTGATGGCAAAAGACCAGAAAGTTCTAAATTACACATTAGAATACTACATCTGTAAAGCTACAAGACCTGCAAAGGATTGCTGTGGTAAAAATAAAGGCAGATAATACAAAGGAGGACATTTTGAGGGGAAAGTTGATTAAGCAACACAAATAACAAAACTAAAACCAGCTACTTACAAATCATAACCATTTTTATTTCAGGAGGCAATGAGCAATTCAAATTTTACAGAAAAAAATTACAAACTTTAATACCTACTTGTGTATATGAAACCTGAGTTTAACAGTTGGTAAAAGTAACTAAAAGTAGCTGAACCAGGGGCGGACTGACCATTTGGAAACTCGGGCACTGCCCAAGGGCCCGGGGTCAGTAGGGGGCCCCATGAGATGCCCCTGGTACCTTTTTCATAGGCTTTTTTGAGTTTGGGCAAGGACACAGGGGCCCCATGATCCCCTATTGCCCGGGGGCCCCATGAGTTGTCAGTCCACCCCTGAGCTGAACGTTCACTTTCATTTTAGCATCAGCTCATGCAACCAGCCATTTAAAGATATTTTTCCTGCTGGTACGATGGTGGGTATTGGTGGGTCAGATATTGCTGAGTTACATCATAAGTAGAAAGTTGAGAGACCAGCATTTCTGTACATAACAGTGCTGCGCTATTGGGATGTCACTATACAGTATTTATAGACAACCTGCTTATAATACAGCCAGGTATCATGATACAAATATAACCTCCCAAAACTAAACAGGAACAATCTAGCAACTCCTTTTGTACTATATAGTATAGTTGTATGTATTTGAAACAAAATGCATTTACTTCAAGGGATTATTGAATTGTAAACATATAGTATATCCTAGTATCATTGTAATTCCTGGAGCTTTTTTTCTATACTGGAAGAGGGATCTGTGATTTTAGAGAGTAATGGGAATCTGATCCTTAATCCTCAACCTTTGTAAAATCCTTTCATTATTTTGAACCACTGAAACGACTTTAGTGCAAGACAATTCAATGCATGGAGAATTCAACAACATAAGGATTATTCTTTTTTTCTTACCTTCAGGTGGTGTATATTAAAATCAATTACATTCTTTTTTTTTCATTTTCTTGGGGACATCTCATACTAATATTGGAATTTTTATACTCCTAGTCTTCTACATTTAACAGTTTCTGAGGTACCCTTCAGACTATAGATTCAGTGCCTTCATTATTCCATTTTAAGGGTTTAATCATATTTTTCTTACTTTGACACCAATAATAGCAAAATAATTTTAGCTCTTTTGTGTAGATAACCATATATATTTCAGCACTAGCTTACTGTATAAATTCAGTCATATATTAAAGTGACTGTGTCATACACTCATGAAATACAAGTGAAATATATGTGATATGATACTCAAAACTATATAGCTCAAAAAATATATGAAAAACAAAAAAATCACAATAGTGAAGTCCATGACACAAAAATAATCTTTAACATACAATCCTTTTTCAATTCCCAAAATATTCCACCACAGTGTTTAGTGTACTATTGGAGAAGGTTAATGGCTCACCAGAATGTTTTTTGACCCCCTGTAATAAAGTGAGTCAGATAATGCTTTTCCCAATAGGGTTTATTTAGACGGGATCTCAGGTACACCTCCTCTTCCCAGCCTAGATGGACTAATGAGGAATTTCCCATTCTGCTATTGCTCTGCTCTCTTTAATCCTTTAATTTATAGAGAACTACAAGCCAACAATCACAAAGGATGTCGGTACTTGTAGTTCATTCATTCATTCACAGAACTCTGTGAATGAACGATACGGCTGTGCTGTTTTCAAAAAGTGACAGCTAGTATGGAGAACTTCATCCTGTACAGGTATCACAGGGAGAGAGGGCATCAAGCAGTAGTTGCAGCAATGGGAACATGTTACATGTTCCACCCTAAAAATGGGTGGAACGTGTAACATGTTTCCAGAGGTGAACTTATCCTCTAAAAAACACCCCTGTACTGACAAAATTTCTAGGCAAAGTTCACATACTTTAACTGATATATTAAGCTTCTCACTAACAGCATCTGCCTCAACAGGTGTGTCACAGACCTTTTGCGAAAAATGACAAATATCGCTTCTAGATACTGCAGACCCAGTTACAATTGTGGGAACAAATGCTACAGGCTCCAAGCAAAGGCACCACATCAAAATAATATTCTATGTTCCAGGTGTGGTCCTTATGACATCTCATCATGTAATAGCATGAGAGCATATGCCAAGTTTTTAGAGAGTTCCATTCTTCGCTTGAGCTTCATCCTGATACCCAAACTTTGATCAAAGGAGTTAAGAGAGAATTAACTTTTCAGTTACTTGGTGCTTGGTTGGGCAAATTACTTTGGTATATCTGTTTCTAAACTTTATTCCTTCTTCCTTCATTTTTTATACCTATACTTTTTGAAAGTTTACAGCTTCTTAGGGTGTAGTAATAACTTTTAGCATTCCCCAACTAAAGGAACATGCTGTAATAATAATAATAATAATAATACATCTAATAATTCCATCTTTCAGAAACATACTGTATGAACTATAGACCTATTTCTTTTTAGGACACAGTTCAACATATATTTAATAAAATAATAGCTAATATGGTTTTCCAATTTACTGTACCTAATGATTTATTGTCAAACAGGCTTAAGATAACACTATTAGATCAATAAACCACATATCTTTCAGTCATGGTTTTGGGAAGCAACTCTTCAGTGGAAGCTTTCTTTTCACTCTTCTCTTCTTCCCTAAATCAATGGAGTTCCCTCATCTACTTTTTATATCAGTAATTGATTCCCCTCATATTCATCTTAGCCTTTATAAACCATTCCCTTTGTATGGGCTATCTCATTAACTGAACTAAACATAACTATGCAGCATATGCAGACCTTCTTTCCTATTATTTCATAACAATGCAACCAAATGTTCATAAATGAATTTCAATGTGATGGAAAATGTTTTAACCAAACAAAGCCTATATCCTCTGAAGATGCTGTTTACAGTGAAACGCGTTAGAGCAGGGCCAAGCATGTGACATTATCATGCACGCTTGCGGGAATCCAGCAGTGCTCATCCCTTGTTATATGCCTGTGATTGTCTTCTTATTGTAAGTACATTTTCATATTAAAATCCCTTGTTTTTAACATACTGCACTACAATGGTTCCTTCTTGCTTATACCTATACAGGATCGTACCTACTGTAGATCCAGTAGCATGTTTGAACATTGTATGGTGTGAGACAGCAAGGCACTTTATGATCTCTATGTGGGATCAGTGTCTCTGGTAAGGAGTTTGTCTTACTTGTGGGTAGTGCAATTTCCTGGCATCCTCTATTCCTGCTGCACTGAATACTCTTATGTCTCACACTTTGAAGTGTGTCTTCCTTTTCTTTGGGATTTTCCATCTTGATTTTGGACTGTTCACCAGGATATTTATCCATGTTTATGGACATTTTGCATGTTTGCTTTATTCATCTTTATTATTTTTGTTTGCCCTATTGAATAACATATTTTTATTTATGATTGTTTATTTATTAGCGCCATATGTACATTTGTCCATCTGCACATGTATATACACCTCTCTATGTTTTTTTCTATTTTGAGTGGAGTACTGGGTTATATTATATATACTTTTTGTATTTGATTGATTTTGAGCTTATCGTTGGCCATAAACACATTTGTCCATCAGTACATATATACACTTTCCTATGTTTATCTTTATTTTGAAAGTAGAGTACTGTATTACACATGCTTAATGTTTGAATGCTTTTTAAATAGATGGCACAATTTTGTCTGTGTTTATATTTGGTTTTTAATTTTTACATTTTGAAAGTTATTGCATGTACTGTATGAGTTTACACTGTTATTATATTTTCATAAAATAATATGGTTTGATATAGGTACAGTATATTGTATGCACAATTGCACTTTGAAATATTTAAGAGACAGCACACCCACTTCTTGAATTATTGGAAAATGTTCTAATCGAGCTTTGCATGTTTTATACCGCCATAGAGATTCTTTTTTGAATTATAGACCAATATTGCAAAAAAATATTGTATTATGATAACTCTGCTTGGTTATTACAAAAAAAAGTGTAGGAATTCCATTTTTTCTCTGCCTATATTTATAGTTTCTTCACAATTACATAGAGACTAAACTGTCCAGAAAATATGGCAGCATACCAGTGACCACTCAGGAAGCTGGAGTTCTCAACCCATAACTCCATAGGTTAGTAAAATAGAATTACGCATTGGATTCTGCTGGGTGACTAAAGCTCAGCCAAAAGCAGTGAGCCTGCTAGCTTTCCAGTGCTGAAAGGGAACTGGTAAGCAATCCTTTGCATTTAAATTCACCCAGTGAACTAGTCTGTGTGAAACATAGATTGGTTAGTTGGCCTGAACCTGTGTTAAATATGAATCAGCCCATTCTATCACAAGTTCTGACTAAAAAAGAAAACAGTTCTGTTAATGGTTAATAAGCAGATGGATGATAAGCTATTGGATGGGGCCCAGTCTCCATTCAGTAGACTGATTCTTATGAGCATCTGACTCTTTTTGCTCTGGTGCTTTGAGAAAATACTAAAGGTAATTAAAACAGCTTTAGATGTACAGAAGGATTAGAGTAATGTTTTGAGGTGGGGGCCCTTTTGGGCTATGTTCCTGATACACACATCTAATACTTAACAGCATTCATACTGAGATGAAGGTAGCAGGGGGGTCACATTCTTACAGCTCTTTAGCTTTATCTGTCGTGTTAATTTAGTACTTTAGGACAGGGAGTGTGCTCTTTTCTCTCCTAAAATGTTGAACTACCATGATGGCCCATATTTTCCAGTATAAAGAGATTCTTTCTTTTGAACATAAAAATAAATAATTATATAAAATTGTAGAAAGAGAAAACAAAAAAAAGTGGACAAATTTTAGAGGACGGAGTGACAGTGCAGCTGATAATCAGCCTTGTTTGCTCATCTTAACTCTTGCTGTTTAGAAGAAATGCACCCCTATTTCAAATGAATCTCACTGCCATCTTATTTTAAAATGAATCTTGGATCAATGTATTCAAGTACTTATCATACTTACAAAGATTGTCATGATGAAATGTTATACCCTATTGTGCCGACAATCTATAGTCAAATGGCCAACTGTGGACATAGCAGACTCGCTGTCACTTAAAGAGAAAGTATTGTGTATTTTCAGTAAGTTATATTTATATCAAGCTGTGTTGATTTAAAAAAATGAAAAGAAAATGCATTTCTAGAAAAAAGCCAGGATTGAAGATAATACTACTAAAATCCACTGTGTCATCAAGCATGGCGTTAAGATAGCTATTAGACACTCAATGGTAGATTAGAGTTTAAAGGGATGATCTGCTCACTACAACAATTTCTATTCATGTTCATTTTGCTGTAGCAACATAGTGTTCTTCATTAGAAAGGGCCTCTGTTTGACATCTGCATAATTTTGTCATCATTGCTGAACATCAGCTAGAACTTGCAGTACTCACACTGGTATAAATGTCAGTGGAATAATGTGAATAACAATTATGTGCGAAAAGGTTAACAAGACCCATCATGTTATGTATATTTATCTAAAGCTGTCACTTTGTATGGCTGTGTAATGAGTTGTACAATGGGTTTCAGCTACCCCAGAGTCCCCAAAATATCCTGAACTTTAAGTGCCTGAGCAAACTCTCCAGCCCCAAAAACTTTCACATAAGGGAAGGGGATGTGGTTAAACCTATGAAAATGATGACTTTCTAAAAATAATTTTGGAGGAACACTGATGAATTTTTGAGAGGCTTGCTGTAATGAGTGTAGTACCTTATGCTGCCTAGCATCTATCAAGGTTTATAGCCTTACTATAAAAGGCTAGCTTTGTTGGCAATGTTGCTATTGTTTTGTTCACACTTCACACTCTACATACTTAAAGCTGATCTCTGGGCACAAAACTTTTAATACATATATTTCTTAATAGCCAATCCACTTTGTGTGCATCAAGTGTCTGTGCAAATCCAAATCTTACCTCAATTTGCTTTACTGAACATATCTTGGGCAGAAAAACAAGAAAAACCACTGCTAGCCCAAAAATATAAATACAATATGACTAGAAGTAAATGAATGAAGAATGTTAAATAAATAAAAAATAAAAGATTAACTGTTGCCGCTGGTCACTGATGTGTGTTCCCACACCTAACAACAAACCATTCCCATATAAAAGTGCAGCGCAACCAAAATATTTATCCAATAATAAACAAGTCCCCATGAGGAAGTTGCTGTATGAAACGCATCACTGGGTGTCACCTGCATGCCTGGAAGTTTGTGAGATGCCATTTTATCATATCTCTCCCATCGATGTCCAGCCTCAAAGGATCAGCTAGTCATATGTGAAAGTAATGATTTGGATTCAGTGTACTGGAATATAGAGTATATGTTTCTTGTGAGCAACATTTTATTGATTGATGAATAAAGGTCAGGGTGGATTTTATACTACACTATGAAATCTTTCATTCTTTTTGTCTCGTGCTAAGTTGGAAAGTTCCCTATAGTACCGAGAGAAGTAAGCTCTGGCAGAATTGCTGCATCCTTTTGTCCCAGTGATCTGAGAAGGCTGTATTTGAGTTTCACCTTATGGTGGGTCATATTCTTGAGGTAAGAGGCAGCAGAGACAGGTGTTGGGGCACAGTGGTGGATTTTGTTGCAGGTTTTTGGTGACAGAGCATGCATGTCACTAAAACACTTATTATTTACATTGTAGACACACATTGGTATTTTGAAGAGAGCTCCATGGACTTTACTTGAATAACAAGATTTGAGCTCTTTTTTCATCACTTGGACATTGGACTGCACTTTATTTGTGGTTAATATACAATATATTATTGTAGTAGTATAAGTGTATATGCATAGATGCATATTGAACTGCACCTTATTTGTGGCTAATATATAAATTGTTGATATAGTGTTATATGTTTACATGCACAGATTTATAATGAATTGTTTATTATTTGAAAAATATTGGTATATGGTTGCGCTGCACTTTTGTATAGGAGTTTTTTTATGAGTTGAGCCCAGCAGGCTACACTTACTACAGGCTGCCTGAAGAAAACTAAAGGATGAGATGGATAAAAGACCAGTCACCCTGTACAAGGAGAGAGAGCAGTAGTGACTGGTCTTTATCAGAGGACGTTTCACACTAGATTACTGTACAGATTTGGAAGAAATACAAAAAGCACAAGATTGTATTTAGACAATATTTACTTATACCTGAGTTCAGCTTTAAAATAGACTCATAAAGGTGTTCACCTGCTTCTCATGGATATGCTTTTAAACTAATGAGGGTATTTATTGTTGAACTATAGCTTTCCTAAAATTTAACATAATTATGATTGCAATGTAATGTAATGTCCAAAACACTAACTTTAAAAACAATAAATTATGCAACTGTTTCATATATACACCAATTTTAAATCTATTATTTTTTCCTACAGATTAAAACTACACTGTACACTTGGGTGGTCTTTTACATCAGCAAACCAAAATGGACACTCCATTCTGATCTTCAGGTGATGTATACTTAATATCTGAATTGCTAGCATTATCTAAAAAGCTAGATATTATGTATTTTCTTAAGCCCATCTGTTTCTTAAAACCAAACTGTGAATTAAATTGTTCCCTGCAAAGGAAATATCAAAAGCACAAGACAGAGCACCGCGGCAAACAGTAGTATGTAAAACTTTAATAAAAGCATTGAAAAGTAATGCACTCACACAGGGGCGGACTGACAACTCATGGGGCCCCCGGGCAATAGGGGATCATGGGGCCCCTGTGTCCTTGCCCAAACTCAAAAAAGCCTATGAAAAAGGTACCAATGGCATCTCATGGGGCCCCCTACTGACCCTGGGCCCTCGGGCAGTGCCCGAGTTTCCAAATGGTCAGTCCGCCCCTGCACTCACATTTTGTAATCCCTCTGCAGTAACATTAGGAAGGGAGGCATCATATGCTAGGAACCACCAACATTGATGTAGGAGGAATATGGGACTGTAGGTGCACAGATGGGTCTGTAGGGCACACACCACTGCTGAAGCGCACACTCTTCTCCAGTGGTCACCCTCCTTTTCCTCTCCTAGTCAAAATGTTCCCCCAGTGTGTGATCACTAGATCCAGTAGTTTGGGAACATGTTTCAGGGAGGCTTATCTCCTTTCTCAGACTAGCAACTTAATGACAGTTTAATGGCTATATATAGAGAATTGCTAGTAAAACTAATAAGCAGCTTTTGTTAACCACATTTATCCATGCCAACAGGCTTGCACAGTGATTGGACACCCCTACCCAGACTCAACTATTTACTGAAATGAGCCACTAAAACCTCTCTTCAGATTATGCAGGGACTGCCCACTCATGGCCCCTGATCACAATAATGAATGCTTTATTGAGTTACCGTGCATGCACAGTAACTCAAATAAGGGTGATACTGTGATCACAGGACATTGCACGTACACGGCATCCTCATGACTGAGGTCCAAGATGTGTAACCTGGATATCTGGCATCTATGTCTTTATGTTCGGCAGCTCCAGTGGCAGCTAATCAGAGCTAGCTTCCTTAGTGTTACAATGTTTGTGCTGAAGACTGCCCTGGACTGTCTGGATCAGTCAGTGGTCATAGGTGGGTGGTTGCGTGGGTGGGCAGGGAGATGTCCCTCCAGTCAGTTGAACCCAGCAGTGGATATTTTGGGCTGCTGCCTTTCTGGTATGGCCTTGAGGTCATTTCCACACGTATACTTGGAATAGTAGAAAACAAGGAGCACCCGAAGTCCAATAGAATGCACTTTTGATGGTAGATTAGGAGGCATGTATTGAGAGTAATGACGACTACATCAAGCCAATGTGTTTCAGGAGAAAACACTCTCTTTTCTTCAGGACTATTAAACAAATACGAAAAATATACAGAGAAACAAATAAAATGATATCTTGTATGTAACACAGAAGAATGGTAATACTCAAATGAATGTATGTGTTTTACTTTAGGAGAGCTTTATCCCCCATTTGATGCTTCATTGTGAAAAATGTACATTAACAGAAAAATGGTTTGAAGCTGTTAGTGTAACATTCGGATAACGCTCACTCAGGTTGTTTAGGGGACCAATTAGCACTTGTTCACAGGTTTGGTAATCACAAAAAATTGGAATGACATACGTGAGCATTTCTAGCTTACACAGTAAATGCAAAAGTCATCCAGATCATTGTTGGAACCTGGGGATTAATCCAGGGAGGGAATATTTTTAATAATTTTAGTGTGTATATATATATATATCAAAATTTTTTTGTCTTTTTTTGTAAATTCCATTTGAAAGACTATCTAAGTTTATCATGTCCACAGGGTGACAATGCTGCTGCACAATTTCATTGAGGAACACACAACCCTTTCATCCTATTACAGGAAGTAAACAAATAGCAGATCCATTGGCAGAATCAATGGGTAATAAAACAATGTTACGGGGGACTCAGAAAAACAGAACCTGTATTAATGCAATGACAGATTACATCATATACTATATGTATTTTGCCCATTTTAGACATTCAATATTATTTTGCAGTCCAACTGTAACTCCACAGCATAGACAGTAGCATAGAAATATACAGTATTTTTATTATTCTGTAATACAAACATAGGCAAAGATATAGTGATTCATTGAAGTTCACCGTGAGAATGTCTGGTGTAGGATGAAAAAGCCTTTCTAAATGGGAATCAGATAGGTGGGGAAAAGGGTGTGTTTTCCTGACATCAAAGCGGAGCTCTACCCAAAAGTGGAAGCTTCGCTTGTCTGCCTATTTCCCCCCTCCATTGCCAAATTTGGCACTTTTTGGGGAGGTGCAGGTACCTGGTTGTGACAGGTACCCTCTCCCACTTTAGGTATGTGAACTAATCTGGAAGTTCAGCCTCTCTCCTTCCCCCCACACACTTCTAGGACACTTCACAAGTCCAGAAGACTGAGAGACCAATCACAAGACACAGCACAACTCACACATTTGCAGTAGGGAACAGGCTATGAAGTGTCACAGTTTTACTTCTGGTTTCCCTTACTTGCAATGCTGGCACCGTGAACCCAGAGGCTAGCCCATGTAATGACAGTGCTGGACCCCTGGACAGGTAAGTGTCCTTATATTAAAAGTCAGCAGCTGCAGTATTTAATCACAATAAAACAAAACCTAAGCAAAAATATCAATGGTTGTAAAGGGATTGCAGGTGCCTCATCCAGGTCCATAATATAAATTGGTTAAAAAAAAGTAATACCAAGACAGGCTATCGTTATCAGTCATATACTATAAAGAATGACTACAGACACATTGACACAAGGTATCTGATCTTGTAAATATGCAAACTGACAGATATAATTTTATCTATTGACAAACTCCAATCTTTACAATGTGTTGATCATCCTTTTTTCGAGGTATTCGAACTATTGTCTCCTGATCTTCCCAAAGGGCATTTGCTTATTCTATATTCTGCTGAGCTTCTCATGAGTCATAATCCAAGACATTTTATTTCTGACAAAGATAAGATTTACATTGGATTTCTTCAATTCTTTGGCAATAATTTGAGCATGATGGGGACAATGGAGCAGTACTTTTCTTGACAGGTTCTGGAGGAACTGCCTTCCTGTTCCCTTGTGTTCTGGGCATTTTTACCCTAGGTTTTGGAGCCAGAGCCACCTTGGAGGAGTATGATTCTGGGCCAGGTGAAGCATATTGTTTTTCTCCCTTGTTTTGGGGTTTTTGGCATTTTCTTTAGCCAAAGGAGGCTGGGTAGGTGTGGTATAGCTACTAGTGCACATCGAGATCCTATAGATCAGGTCCCGTGATTACCTGTCAGTGGTTTTATGTTGGAGAGGTGCAGAGCAAAGGGATACAGCATTCATCACTCTCAGCCACATTCCCTTTTCTTTGCTATTTGTTGGGTATAATTTTCAGTGCCTAAGTATGTGTTTGGAGCTACAGAACATAATACAGGGCACAATACTCACTGTTAATTACCTTACGCAGAATTTCAGATTGATGACACATGACAAGAATGTTTGGTATGAGGAAAACCCTTAACTAGGTAATGTTTGATGTTTGTTTATAACCTCAGAAACACAATATTCTCCAATTGCTTCTCACTGAATACCTCTAACAGTGATCACACATTGACTGGTACAAGACATCGTAATGTAGATGCGTATTTATGTTCTCTAAACTCTGGGATTTGCATATCACTTTTGCATCTTTAGAAATATGCATTTTTAACTTTCATATAGGTCCTTCTTCTTGATCTCAGCACCTTGGTTAATCCAACATCTATGCTCCAATTTCTTCTTTTACTTTGTTCTCAAAAGTATTGCTAATCTCAGTAGTAGAGGGACTTGTCTCCTCAAAAAATTACAAGAGCTAGATCAGTGGTTGCATAGCTATCAATAGGGCTGCTCACGCCAGGAAGGTCTCTGCTAATAATTATATTATTTTGTTGTCTGTGTATGCAATGTAACATTCCTTTTCCAGAGAAAATATTCAGCTGATATAGAGTTATGTAAAGCATAACTTCAGCTATCTTACTTAACAGTGCCTACCTGCACCCCCTCAAAGGTCCCCCCAATTTTAATTTTTTTTAACAAACTGCCCCTTTTTCTTGCTGTTTTCCAGTCATCGTACTTGCAGTAAATGTTTTGAAAAACAGTAAACTCTTGCAGCCACCACATAAAATGACTGATAAGCAATAGTATATTTAATGTTTGTTCTTGGGTTTAGATATATTTTATTATATATTAAACAAAATTCCTGTGTGTGTGCTTCAAGTTTGCATGCTCTCAACAGGCTGTTTGTAATTACAAATGTTAAGGACAATAGATCTAAGGTACTTTTCATTCTTGCAAACCTGTCAATAATGACAGCTAAAATAATGTGCAAGATATCCACTAAGCTCTAGAAGGTTACATTTTTAAGCTCTGGGCTAATTTATCTGACAATTGCGCTTTCATGCAACACTGTACGTAAATTAAATTTATATAATTTTTTTCACACAAATAAATCTTTCTTTTGGTGGTATTTGATCACCACTGAGTTTTTCATTTGTTATTATATAAAAAGACTAATAATTTTGAAAAAAAAATCTACTTTCTGTAATAAAACATATCCAATAAACGAAAAAAAAAATTAATTTCTTCATAAATTTAGGCCAAAATATATTCTGCTACATGTCTTTGGTTAAAACAAAATCCCAATATGTGTATATTGATTAGTTTGTGTGAACGTTATAGCATCTACAAACTATGGTATCTACTGTATATTTGAAAAATTTCTCTTTTTTTCATTTCTGATGTACTGATGGCATATCTATTTTTTTTACATCCTTAAAATACCAGGACAGTTCATTTACCCTATTTTGGAATGTAGATAGTCCAAGGGTTTTAGTAAGAGGCATGGTTATTTTTTTGGAAGTTGTAATTTTTTTGTCACTTTTTTTTAGAAAATGAAGAAATGAAATAATATTTGTGTTTTTTTTTTTTAACATACTGTCACCGGTGCAGTACAGCATCATCATATGACTGGTGTGGTGGTGATCAGGGACACTAACTGGTGACAGTATGTAAAAAGAAAAAATATTATTTATTTATTCAATGTTAATTTTTTTTACTGACTTTCATCAGAGTAGTTCAGTGTCACTATAGTAACACTGTACTACTCATTGTTACAATGAAAATCACTGTATCATCAATGTTTTGAACTGTCATGAATGGGTTAAATTCATGAAAGCTGAGACTATTTTTGATCTGTGAGCTACAGCTAATCACATGGCAAAGGGTGCTGTGATTGGCCCAGGTACCATGTGATAGTGGTGGGCCAATCACAGCTCATTGGTATAGGAAGCAGAGCATGACTGGCAGGACATGCCAGTCAAGGGGGGTAGCCTTCTCCTAAACCTGTGCAGGTTGGATGACTTACATGTGCATGATCCAGCCTGCATGTGCCGCCCAGCAAAATAGTAAATGTATTGTGGGCGGTCGGCAAGCTGATATAAAGACTTCCTCTTAAATAGACCCAGAATTCATGTCTGTCTTACAAGAAAATCTGTGATCATTGCATTCTAAAGGTAAATGATAAATGATGCAGTATAGCCACTAAGTAAAGACAGCATGTGCTAGTAGTGACTTGTTTTTAATTAAAGTTGTCGCAAATAATGTATTGTGCAATATCATTCATCTTCCTTCTAGTAGCAGACATTTAGAAAGGCAATTATTGTATTCTGTCTGTGGAATATTAGCTGCATTGCATTTGTTCTAAATCTCAAAACCCTTGGGTAGTAAATGAATGGCAAATTTTTATGCTGCCAAATATTATTATACTTAGTATGCCTCACATCTGAAGGAGCATAGAAAAAGTTTCACGCAAGGTTCCTTATTAAAAAAGTTCTTCAATGCTCCCTCAAAACACATTAGTAGTGTACTTAACCTGGAGTATAATTGAGTTCCATTGCATGTCTAAATAGCATTTGTCATACTGAGATGGTAAATTAACTTCAGCTAATTGTGCAAAGGAAAATCCATATTTTTTAAATATAAGATGGCCGCTCCACACAAATATATCATATATCAAAAATATAGGCAAAAATGGAAAGCAGCGGTGTGTAAATCTTATTCTCAATAAAAGCATAATTTAATTTCATATGCTTTCAGTATTTTCTCATTTAGACATGCCATTATACTGTGAGGCTGGGAACAAAATGAGCTTTTTTCACTCCAAACTTCAATGAGGGACAGCCATAACATTACAAATGATGCTCCTCTACAGATCTGAGAAAGTATGCAACCACTCTTTCTTTTCTCAAGCAGATATAGAAAACCTTCAAGTTTAATCTGCTTATATTTTGCATTCCCTGGTTGCTATCACCCCCTCATCAACATGCTAATGAAATTTTAAAATGAAACCTCTCCATTTTCTTTGCATACCTTATTTGATACCACTCGGTCTCTGTACTTTTCTATTCAATACAGGCAGATCATGGCTGTTGGGTGGTGCCAAAATAGTGCCGTGATGTTGAACCTCCATGACTGAAATACACTTAATTAAAGGGGTGGGCCAGGGACAACACTAGATGTTCTTAAATTCCTTCAGCCTGGAAATGAAGAGGACTCTATCTGACTTTCTGGAGCTTCTGATGCATAGTGTGAGAAGCTCACTGTGTACAGTGAAATCCTATCCTGTACTGATAATGCTTAGTACAGGATAACAGTATAACTAAGCCATGGCCAGCATTACCAGGCAGCAACAGAATTTTCACAATATTTTCTGACAAAAAATGAAGGTGTCCATGCTATTTTGTAATGAGCTAGCATACTGATTTTTTAAATTTGTATTTATTTATTTTTTTACTTTAGATTAGCAAAAAACTCTGTAGTGGGGTTGACAATAACATTGAAGTTTAAGAGCCACAAGCCCCAGTGGAGGTCTGGTAAATCTAGTCATGTCCTGTCTAAACACGTAGCTTTTATTTTAGGACTGAAGTATTTTAAGCTTCTTAGCTGATGTTGTAAAATGAAGAACCAAATATATACAATGCCAGTAGCAAAAGAGGTATGCTAAATAGGTCTAGAAAATGTTATGAGCTTGATCATGTAAACTTACCATAAAGGTGCATATCAATTGAGCATTTCTTTTTCATTTTTGCAGTGTGGGATGTTGGTTCTGAATTAACTTTAAATATAAGTAAAGGCAAAACATATTTTTTCATTTGGGATAGAGATAGTGTCAATGCTTCCACTAGGCAAACTAGGCAGCTGTGCCACCTAGGGGCACCTGGGAGGAGCACAGGCTGGCACTCTCTGTGTGGAACGCAGCCACGTCATGAATGATCTGTCAGCTGAGGGGAGGGGCTGCAGAAGTGAGGAAGAAAGGACAGAGGAAGATGCCGGATGTCTGGGGCCAGTGTAGCAGCTTGGATGCAGCTCCTTCCAGTGTTCCTCTCAGACTCAGTCCCTAACTGCAAGCCGGCTGGCAGCTGCTCTTCACTGTGGAGTTCCAGCCCTACTCTTCCCATTCATCAGTGGAACTGCGCCTGGGGAGGAAGGTAATGTCTGACTTTGATGTCTTGTGTCTGTGTGAGTGTGACCTGGCCAGCCATCCATCGCATGTCAAATGTGTCAGTGTTGGTGGTGGTTTGTTTTGTCGGATCTGTCACTGTATGGGATAGCTCAGTTCAGGTGTTCTCTGTGTATGTGTGTGTGTGTGTGTGTGTGTGGGCTGGGCGGCCTGTTGTCACAGAGTTTTATCTCCCCTCATTGCCTGGGGAATTCCAGCCTGGGATCTGTCAGTGTGGATCCATCATCTTCCACTCACTGTAACTGTCACCCATCCACTGCCAGCCCCAAATACAGTCCGTCCGTGACACTGATTGTGTCTTTAATATTGGTGCTGGTGGCATCTTACGGCACTTTTTTTTGCAAAATAAATGTTTTTTGATTTAATATTTTCTTCCGTTTTTCAAAATTGTATTTACTTTTTTTTTGGGGGGGGCGCTAGTATCTGGTCTTGCCTAGGGCGCAAAATAGTCTAGCACCAGCCCTAGATAGAGAGAATATGGATTAGAACACCTGTCAGTTTTTATTGCTTTCGGTGTCCCTGTTAGGAAGATTCACCCTCTCCTGATTACCATTATCATTGAAAGTAAAAAAAAATCCCAAATTTTAGGTTGTCCCCAGAAAACTTAATAGAGAGGAAATCTTCCAATGGGGGCACTGAATCTGGCCTCATGAGATTCCAAGGATTTTCTCTCACTTCCTGTCTTGGCTATGGGACAGGAAGTGAAGGGAAATCTCACCAATGGGACAAAGATGGAAAAAATAAACATTACAAGGGTTATACCCCTCCCTTACTCTATCCAAAATGAAAAAAAATTACACAGAAGTGTACTTTAGTGACACAGGGCTCATTTACCCGTCACCTCTAAAGTGCAATCTGTGGTGAGTCACTTTTTAAAGGGCATTTGACAAGTGATAAGGAATCAATATGTCATCTCTTCACCACCTCATTATCTTCTAAGAGCCCACACCACCATACTGCAACCTCGGTAATACTATTGCTGCCTTCCTGTCCCCTTATGGAGATTTCCCTTCACTCCCATTCTAAAGAAATAACAGGTGATCTCTCTAAAAGAAAGTGAAAACCTCTGTTAGACAGAATAAGTGTCTCCATTGGAAAATATCCCCTCACCTCCTATTTGGGTGACTGCTAAAAGTTCTGGATTTTCTCCCAAATTTAATTTTGGTTACAATGGTCACAAGTAGAGATGAGCGAATCGAACTAGGCGAACCGGAATTCGAGTCGAATTTCAGGAAATATTCGATTCGTGTCGAAACCGAAATTTTGCCTACTTCGGGTGCGCGAATCGAACATTTCCCGATCAGCCGGCAAAAGTGTCCCTGCAGTGAGCTCCGCTATTTCTGACAGTTCTCTGACAGAAGGAACACATGTTTAGCGGTTGAAACATTGTATCTATTAGTTTACATTTAGGATACAGATGTTTCAACCACTGTACATGTGAAGAAGTTGTGAGAGAACTGTCAGAAATAGAGGAACTCTGCACATACACTTTTTGCCGGCTTGGAATTATTCTTCTTTTCATCCTACTTCTTCTTCTTCTTCATCCTCAGAAGAAGAGGATGAGGATGAGGATGAAGAAGAAGAAGAAGAAGAAGAAGAAGAAGAAGAAGAAGAAGTAGGATGAAAAGAAGAATAATTCCAAGCCGGCAAAAAGTGTATGTGCAGAGTTCCTCTATTTCTGACAGTTCTCTCACAGCTTCTTCACATGTACAGCGGTTGAAACATCTGTATCCTAAATGGAAACTAATAGATACAATTTGTATCTATTAGTTTCCATTTAGGATACAGATATTTCAACCGCTGTACATGTGAAGAAGCTGTGAGAGAACTGTCAGAAATAGAGGAACTCTGCACATACACTTTTTGCCGGCTTGGAATTATTCTTCTTTTCATTCTTCTTCTTCTTCCTCATCCTCATCCTCATCCTCATCCTCTTCTTCTGAGGATGAGGATGAAGAAGAAGAAGAAGAAGAAGTAGGATGAAAAGAAGAATAATTCCAAGCCAGCAAAAAGTGTATGTGCAGAGTTCCTCTATTCTGCAGATACACTTAGAGGAGCTCTGCAGATACACTTAGAGGAGCTCTGCACATACACTTTTTGCCGGCTTGGAATTAATCTTATTTTCATCCTACTTCTTCTTCTTCTTCTTCTTCTTCTTCTTCTTCATCCTCATCCTCAGAAGAAGAAGAGGATGAGGATGAGGATGAAGAAGAAGAAGAAGAAGTAGGATGAAAATAAGAATAATTCCAAACCGGAAAAAAGTGTATGTGCAGAGCTCCTCTAAGTGTATCTGCAGAGCTCCTCTAAGTGTATCTGCAGAATAGAGGAACTCTGCACATACACTTTTTGCCGGAAACCGCTGTATGGAGTGAATGTCCCAGAACTGTCAGAAATAGACTATTTATGACAGTTCTGTGACATTCACTGCATACAGCTGTTTTAACCGCTGTATGGAGGGAATGTCATGGAACTGTCAGAAATAGACTATTAATGACAGTTCTGGGACTGTCCTTCAATGCAGCGGTTGAAACATTGTATGTATTTGTTTCCATAAATGGATCCATTTATGGAAACAAATACATACAATGTTTCAACCGCTGTATGGAAGGACAGTCCCACAACTGTCATTAATAGTCTATTTCTGACAGTTCCATGACATTCCCTCCATACAGCGGTTAAAACAGCTGTATGGAGTGAATGTCCCAGATCTATCAGAAATAGACTATTTATGACAGTTCTGGGACATTCACTGCATACAGCTGTTTTAACCGCTGTATGGAGGGAATGTCATGGAACTGTCAGAAATAGACTATTAATGACAGT
This sequence comes from Staurois parvus, assembly GCF_062004578.1. Lineage (NCBI taxonomy): Eukaryota > Metazoa > Chordata > Amphibia > Anura > Ranidae > Staurois > Staurois parvus. Next base: position 2,365,404 of record NW_028318357.1, read on the forward strand.
TGTGGGACTGTCCTTCAATGCAGCGGTTGAAACATTGTATGTATTTGTTTCCATAAATGGATCCATTTATGGAAACAAATACATACAATGTTTCAACCGCTGCATGGAAGGACAGTCCCAGAACTGTCATTAATAGTCTATTTCTGACAGTTCCATGACATTCCCTCCATACAGCGGTTAAAACAGCTGTATGAAGTGAATGTCCCAGATCTATCAGAAATAGACTATTTATGACAGTTCTGGGACATTCACTCCATACAGCTGTTTTAACCGTTGTATGGAGGGAATGTCATGGAACTGTCAGAAATAGACTATTAATGACAGTTGTGGGACTGTCCTTCCATACAGCGGTTGAAACATTGTATGTATTTGTTTCCATAAATGGATCCATTTATGGAAACAAATACATACAATGTTTCAACCGCTGTATGGAAGGACAGTCCCACAACTGTCATTAATAGTCTATTTCTGACAGTTCCATGACATTCCCTCCATACAGCGGTTAAAACAGCTGTATGGAGTGAATGTCCCAGATCTATCAGAAATAGACTATTTATGACAGTTCTGGGACATTCACTGCATACAGCTGTTTTAACCGCTGTATGGAGGGAATGTCATGGAACTGTCAGAAATAGACTATTAATGACAGTTGTGGGACTGTCCTTCAATGCAGCGGTTGAAACATTGTATGTATTTGTTTCCATAAATGGATCCATTTATGGAAACAAATACATACAATGTTTCAACCGCTGCATGGAAGGACAGTCCCAGAACTGTCATTAATAGTCTATTTCTGACAGTTCCATGACATTCCCTCCATACAGCGGTTAAAACAGCTGTATGGAGTGAATGTCCCAGATCTATCAGAAATAGACTATTTATGACAGTTCTGGGACATTCACTGCATACAGCTGTTTTAACCGCTGTATGGAGGGAATGTCATGGAACTGTCAGAAATAGACTATTAATGACAGTTGTGGGACTGTCCTTCAATGCAGCGGTTGAAACATTGTATGTATTTGTTTCCATAAATGGATCCATTTATGGAAACAAATACATACAATGTTTCAACCGCTGCATGGAAGGACAGTCCCAGAACTGTCATTAATAGTCTATTTCTGACAGTTCCATGACATTCCCTCCATACAGCGGTTAAAACAGCTGTATGGAGTGAATGTCCCAGATCTATCAGAAATAGACTATTTATGACAGTTCTGGGACATTCACTGCATACAGCTGTTTTAACCGCTGTATGGAGGGAATGTCATGGAACTGTCAGAAATAGACTATTAATGACAGTTCTGGGACTGTCCTTCAATGCAGCGGTTGAAACATTGTATGTATTTGTTTCCATAAATGGATCCATTTATGGAAACAAATACATACAATGTTTCAACCGCTGCATGGAAGGACAGTCCCAGAACTGTCATTAATAGTCTATTTCTGACAGTTCCATGACATTCCCTCCATACAGCGGTTAAAACAGCTGTATGGAGTGAATGTCCCAGATCTATCAGAAATAGACTATTTATGACAGTTCTGGGACATTCACTGCATACAGCTGTTTTAACCGCTGTATGGAGGGAATGTCATGGAACTGTCAGAAATAGACTATTAATGACAGTTCTGGGACTGTCCTTCCATGCAGCGGTTGAAACATTGTATGTATTTGTTTCCATAAATGGATCCATTTATGGAAACAAATACATACAATGTTTCAACCGCTGCATGGAAGGACAGTCCCAGAACTGTCATTAATAGTCTATTTCTGACAGTTCTATGACATTCCCTCCATACAGCGGTTGAAACCGCTGTATGGAGTGAATGTCCCAGAACTGTCAGAAATAGACAGAAACTGTCACAGAACTGTCCTTCTTCTCATCCTTCTCCTTCTTCTCATCCTTCTTCTCATCCTTCTTCTCATCCTTCTCCTTCTTCTCATCCTTCTCCTTCTTCTCATCCTTCTCCTTCTGCTCATCCTTCTTCTCATCCTTCTCCTTCTTCTCATCCTTCTCCTTCTCCTTCTTCTCATCCTTCTCCTTCTCCTTCTTCTCATCCTTCTCCTTCTCATCCTTCTCCTTCTCCTTCTCATCCTTCTCCTTCTTCTCATCCTTCTCCTTCTTCTCATCCTTCTCCTTCTCCTTCTTCTCATCCTTCTCCTTCTCATCCTTCTCCTTCTTCTCATCCTTCTCCTTCTCCTCATCCTTTTTCTTCTCATCCTTCTCCTTCTCCTTCTTCTCATCCTTCTCCTTCTTCTCATCCTTCTCCTTCTTCTCATCCTTCTCCTTCTTCTCATCCTTCTCCTTCTTCTCCTTCTTCTCATCATTCTCCTTCTTCTCATCCTTCTCCTTCTTCTCATCCTTCTCATCCTTCTTCTCATCCTTCTTCTTCTCATCCTTCTCCTTCTTCTCATCCTTCTCCTTCTCCTTCTTCTCATCCTTCTCCTTCTTCTCATCCTTCTCCTTCTTCTCATCCTTCTCCTTCTCATCCTTCTCCTTCTCCTTCTTCTCTTCCTTCTCCTTCTTCTCATCCTTCTCCTTCTTCTCATCCTTCTTCTTCTCATCCTTCTCCTCCTTCTTCTCATCCTTCTTCTCATCCTTCTTCTTCTCATCCTTCTCCTTCTTCTCATCCTTCTCCTTCTCCTTCTTCTCATCCTTCTCCTTCTTCTCATCCTTCTCCTTCTTCTCATCCTTCTCCTTCTTCTCATCCTTCTCCTTCTTCTCATCCTTCTCCTTCTCCTTCTTCTCTTCCTTCTCCTTCTTATCATCCTTCTCCTTCTTCTCATCATTCTCCTTCTTCTCATCCTTCTCCTTCTTCTCATCCTTCTTCTTCTCATCCTTTTCGTTCTTCTCATCCTTCTTCTTCTCATCCTTCTTCTTCTCATCCTTCTCCTTCTCATCCTTCTCTTTCTTCTCATCCTTCTCCTTCTCCTTCTTCTCATCCTTCTCCTTCTTCTCATCCTTCTCCTTCTCCTTCTTCTCATCCTTCTCCTTATTCTCAGCCTTCTTCTTCTCATCCTTCTCCTTCTCATCCTTCTCCTTCTCATCCTTCTCCTTCTTCTCATCCTTCTCCTTCTTCTCATCCTTCTCCTTCTCCTTCTTCTCATCCTTCTCCTTCTCCTTCTTCTCATCCTTCTCCTTCTCCTTCTTCTCATCCTTCTCCTTCTTCTCATCCTTCTCCTTCTTCTCATCCTTCTCCTTCTCCTTCTTCTCATCCTTCTCCTTCTCCTTCTTCTCATCCTTCTCCTTCTCCTTCTCCTTCCTCATCTCCAAGGGCATTTAAATTAAAGGTACAGTGTTCTGCACTAATTTAAAGGCTCTCTGAAGCCTAGAAACCCTTTAAATAAGTCATCTTCGTAGCGGAGAAATTCGCATCGAATCGAATTTCACACTGGAATTCGCCGAATCAGCCGAATCGAATTTTTCATTTCTTCGCTCATCTCTAGTCACAAGAACAGAACCCTTCCCTACATTATTCAGGGGGACAATTGTTTTAGGTGCTTTTTATGGTTTATTGCTATAATTTGGGGGTGCAGTAGCAGGTATGTAGTATGATATCCATGACTTGTAATGTCTAGTACTACTATAATGGCAATGGCATTATCACTTCCTAGGTTCCTTGTCAGTTTCAGTGACAGCATTGTTAGCAGTTTTGTGGCCCTAAATCTGTACTTACACTTTTAGTCTCCACCACTTAAATTTTTCAAAAACCATAATTATATATATAAATAAATGAAATAATAACACAGAGTTCAAACATATTTGGAGGCATTGTGCAATGTGCATATCAGACCATTGTAAACACCCTCATTTTAAAATAGAATCATATGTTTACCGCACCACTATGCAGGCAGGCATATCCCATCACTGTGTGATATCAACAAAGCCATTTGATTTCCATGACGTTGCTAATATGGTAACCACATGACATTGCTTATACACAAACAGTTAAAGTAGTTAAAAAGGTTGAATTCCATGCGTGAAAGCAAATAAAAACCTTCTGTGTATAGTCTTCCCTCAGCCCCCTCACCCCAATACTTATCTGAGCCTGATCCCAATCCAGCAATGTGTATAAAGACACAGAGCTCTCCTGGATCTCCCTCTCCTCATTGGTTGACACTCACAGCAGGAGCTATTGGCTCCCTTTGTTGTCAATCACAACCATTAATAATGGCTCTGTTAGTCCCATAGACACACCAAGGCGGCTCAGGAGCGAGTACGCATGCATGCCCCCAGAGTAAGCAGCTTTCTCTGGGTGCACTCAGCAGGGAAGAGGGTCCAGAATCAGGGGACCCCAGAATAGGAGGATCAGGGTACACTGTGCAGAACCATTGCAGAGAGCAGGTAAGTATAACATGTTTGTTATTTTTTTTAAAACCTTTATAACCACTTTAAGGTTTGTGTTAAGCTGGGTATACACAGATTAACATTCATCTGTTTGAGAAAGAACTGGATGAATTTAGATTTTTTTTAATTGAGCCCATTGATTTAATTAAAAAAAAACTCAGTGGGGTTGGTTTACTAAAGGCAAACAGGCTGGGCACTACAAGTGCATTCTAAGTGCATTTGGAAGTGCACGGACACTGCACAGAAAGTGCAGTTGCTCTAGATCTGAGGGGAACATGCAAGGAAAATAAAAAAACAGCATTTTTGTTTGCATATGATTGGATGAAAGAAATCAGCAGAGCTTCGCCTTATTTTAAAGCTTCCCCTTGGATAGAAAGGAACTGCACTTGCAGTGCACAGTATATTTACCTTTAGTGAATCAACCCCCATCTGAGTACCCTGCTTTAGGGTTATCATTAGGGTACTGGTTAGGGTTACTGTTTTGAGGCACAGGAACAGTTTCTGGATAGTTTAAAGGAGTTTTACTAAACCCAAGAGCAATTTAGCTGCTAAAATACCGCCCTATAGCAGAACTACTGCTACAGGGCGACAGGGCTGCTCAAAATCTAATATATATATATATTTAAAAAAAAATATATATGTGTGTGTGATTTCGCATTTCCAGGTAGGGGGTGTGTGTGCGTGCGTGTAGGCATTTCCCACCCTACCCGCGCTGCCATTAGTGGCTACAGATGTCGATCACCGGGTCCCAGCCAGAGATTCCCTGCCAGTGCCCAACGATCGCCAAGTATCACTGACAAGAGAGAGACCTGTACATGAACAATACAGGTCTCTCTCCTGCCAGCAGTAACATGCTGCTGTGTATTTCCCTGCACAGGAGTATGTTTCCTTAGTAAAACACACACAGAACACTTAGTAAAACAGCACACAGTTAACCCTTTGATTGCCCCAGATGTTAACCCCTTCCTGCCCAGTGTCATTAGTACAGTGTCAGTGCTTTTTATTAGCACTGATCACTGTATTAGTGTCATTGGGATGTCAGAGGCAGTTAGTCAATTCCCCCCCAGTGTCAGAATGCCCACCGCAGTCCCACTATAAGATGCTGATCGCCGCCATTACTAGCAGTTTTCTTGTGCCTGTAATCTCCCTGAAATATAGTGGTCTATTTTCCTACAGTCTCTTTGGCACCTAACAAATTTATTTTCTTGTCTTCTGCTTGGAATTTAGTGGCTTTCCATAGCATGTAACAATACTACAGGCTAGAGTGCAGGGATGTGGGTGCAGCTCAGTTCCTAAATAAATGAAATCTCTCATTAGAAAAAGATACCCATGGGACTTTGAAAGAGTTACGCCAAAACCCCCCCCCCCCCAATATAATCATATATAGAGATGAGCGAAGAAATGAAAAATTCGATTCGACTGATTCGGCGAATTCGTGGACAATATTCGATTCGAGTCGAATAAATTCGCTGTGAATTTAACTTAAAAAAGGGTGTTTCTAGGCTTCAGAGAGACTTAATATTAGTGCAGAACACTGTACCTTTAATTTAAATGCCCTTGGAGTCTGCTGGGGAAGAGAAATAATACTGTCTGTCAGTATGACATGCAGATGAGTGCCGTCGATCTTAGAATCACTGCACACTTCACTCCTTTGGCCAGTCACGGGGCCAAAACCAGTGTTTGGAGCCACAGTGTGGCGGTGGAGGCAGCAGCAATGGGAGGCCATACAGCAACCTATGACAAAATGGAAACCAGCAGGAGCGTGAGGAGACCTGAAAGTGGCACATGGCAGAGTGGGAGCAATGGGAGGCGGTACAGGGACCCAGGTCACACTATGGGCCCAGCAGCAGCGTGACCAGGCGGTACGGGGGCCCATGGCCGATATGGGGCTTGGTGGCACCTATGGAAGGCCTGTAATCTGCCAGCAACCTATGACAAAATGGACAACCGCAGGAGTGTGAGGAGATTTCAAAGTGGCACATGGCAGAGTGGAAGCAATGGAAGGCCGTACAGGGACCCAGGTCACACTGTGGGACCAGCATCAGCGTGAACAGGCGGTACGGGGGCCCATGGCCGATTTGACCTCATTCATCCCATAGTCCTGCCGACTCACGAATAGCGTGGCCTCCTCAAAGGGCCTGAGCAAGCGCAGGTGTCACACATGAGCTGCCAATGGCTGACATCTAAGTTACACAGGGAGTACCTTTATCCGCTTTTAACATCAGGAAATCTGTGATGGCCTTTAGCTGTTCGTAAAGGCGGTCTAACATATGTAGGGTTGAATTCCACCTTGTTGCAACGTCACAGCATGAGGAGTCGGTACGGGGGCCCATGGCAGATTACATGTCTGGCAGCAGCTATGTGAGGCCCGTAATCTGCCTGCACCCTATGTCAAAAAATTTAACACACCAGCAGTGTGAAGAGACCTGAAAGTGGCACATGGCAGCAGAGTGTGGCGATGGAGACAGCAGCAATGGGAGGCCGTACAGGGACCCATGAGAGACTCTGGACTTGGCAGCAGCATGAGGAGGCGGTATATAGGGGCCCATGGCAGATTAGGGGCCTGGCAGCAGCTATGTGAGGCCCGTAATCTGCCTGCACCCTATGTCAAAAAATTTAACACACCAGCAGTGTGAAGAGACCTGAAAGTGGCACATGGCAGCAGAGTGTGGCGATGGAGACAGCAGCAATGGGAGGCCATACAGGGACCCATGACAGACTCTGGACTTGGCAGCAGCATGAGGAGGCGGTATATAGGGGCCCATGGCAGATTAGGGGCCTGGCAGCAGCTATGTGAGGCCCGTAATCTGCCTGCACCCTATGTCAAAAAATGTAACACACCAGCAGTGTGTGAGGAGACCTGAAAGTGGCACATGGCAGAGTGTGGCGATGGAGACAGCAGCAATGGGAGGCCGTACAGGGACCCATGAGAGACTCTGGACCTGGCAGCAGCATGAGGAAGCGGTATATAGGGGCCTATGGCAGATTAGGGGCCTGGCAGCAGCTATAGGAGGCCCATAATCTGCCAGCACCCTATGTCAAAAAATTCTACACACCAGCAGTGTGTGAGGAGACCTGAAAGTGGCACATGGCAGAGTGTGGCGATGGAGACAGCAGCAATGGGAGGCCGTACAGGGACCCATGAGAGACTCTGGACCTGGCAGCAGCATGAGGAGGCGGTATATAGGGGCCTATGGCAGATTAGGGGCCTGGCAGCAGCTATAGGAGGCCCATAATCTGCCAGCACCCTATGTCAAAAAATTCTACACACCAGCAGTGTGAGGAGACCTGAAAGTGGCACATGGCAGCAGAGTGTGGCGATGGAGACAGCAGCAATGGGAGGCCGTACAGGGACCCATGACAGACTCTAGACTTGGCAGCAGCATGAGGAGGCGGTATATAGGGGCCCATGGCAGATTAGGGGCCTGGCAGCAGCTATGTGAGGCCCGTAATCTGCCTGCACCCTATGTCAAAAAATTTAACACACCAGCAGTGTGAAGAGACCTGAAAGTGGCACATGGCAGCAGAGTGTGGCGATGGAGACAGCAGCAATGGGAGGCCATACAGGGACCCATGACAGACTCTGGACTTGGCAGCAGCATGAGGAGGCGGTATATAGGGGCCCATGGCAGATTAGGGGCCTGGCAGCAGCTATGTGAGGCCCGTAATCTGCCTGCACCCTATGTCAAAAAATTTAACACACCAGCAGTGTGAAGAGACCTGAAAGTGGCACATGGCAGCAGAGTGTGGCGATGGAGACAGCAGCAATGGGAGGCCGTACAGGGACCCATGAGAGACTCTGGACTTGGCAGCAGCATGAGGAGGCGGTATATAGGGGCCCATGGCAGATTAGGGGCCTGGCAGCAGCTATGTGAGGCCCGTAATCTGCCTGCACCCTATGTCAAAAAATTTAACACACCAGCAGTGTGAAGAGACCTGAAAGTGGCACATGGCAGCAGAGTGTGGCGATGGAGACAGCAGCAATGGGAGGCCATACAGGGACCCATGACAGACTCTGGACTTGGCAGCAGCATGAGGAGGCGGTATATAGGGGCCCATGGCAGATTAGGGGCCTGGCAGCAGCTATGTGAGGCCCGTAATCTGCCTGCACCCTATGTCAAAAAATTTAACACACCAGCAGTGTGAAGAGACCTGAAAGTGGCACATGGCAGCAGAGTGTGGCGATGGAGACAGCAGCAATGGGAGGCCGTACAGGGACCCATGAGAGACTCTGGACTTGGCAGCAGCATGAGGAGGCGGTATATAGGGGCCCATGGCAGATTAGGGGCCTGGCAGCAGCTATGTGAGGCCCGTAATCTGCCTGCACCCTATGTCAAAAAATTTAACACACCAGCAGTGTGAAGAGACCTGAAAGTGGCACATGGCAGCAGAGTGTGGCGATGGAGACAGCAGCAATGGGAGGCCATACAGGGACCCATGACAGACTCTGGACTTGGCAGCAGCATGAGGAGGCGGTATATAGGGGCCCATGGCAGATTAGGGGCCTGGCAGCAGCTATGTGAGGCCCGTAATCTGCCTGCACCCTATGTCAAAAAATGTAACACACCAGCAGTGTGTGAGGAGACCTGAAAGTGGCACATGGCAGAGTGTGGCGATGGAGACAGCAGCAATGGGAGGCCGTACAGGGACCCATGAGAGACTCTGGACCTGGCAGCAGCATGAGGAAGCGGTATATAGGGGCCTATGGCAGATTAGGGGCCTGGCAGCAGCTATAGGAGGCCCATAATCTGCCAGCACCCTATGTCAAAAAATTCTACACACCAGCAGTGTGTGAGGAGACCTGAAAGTGGCACATGGCAGAGTGTGGCGATGGAGACAGCAGCAATGGGAGGCCGTACAGGGACCCATGAGAGACTCTGGACCTGGCAGCAGCATGAGGAGGCGGTATATAGGGGCCTATGGCAGATTAGGGGCCTGGCAGCAGCTATAGGAGGCCCATAATCTGCCAGCACCCTATGTCAAAAAATTCTACACACCAGCAGTGTGAGGAGACCTGAAAGTGGCACATGGCAGCAGAGTGTGGCGATGGAGACAGCAGCAATGGGAGGCCGTACAGGGACCCATGACAGACTCTAGACTTGGCAGCAGCATGAGGAGGCGGTATATAGGGGCCCATGGCAGATTAGGGGCCTGGCAGCAGCTATGTGAGGCCCGTAATCTGCCTGCACCCTATGTCAAAAAATTTAACACACCAGCAGTGTGAAGAGACCTGAAAGTGGCACATGGCAGCAGAGTGTGGCGATGGAGACAGCAGCAATGGGAGGCCATACAGGGACCCATGACAGACTCTGGACTTGGCAGCAGCATGAGGAGGCGGTATATAGGGGCCCATGGCAGATTAGGGGCCTGGCAGCAGCTATGTGAGGCCCGTAATCTGCCTGCACCCTATGTCAAAAAATTTAACACACCAGCAGTGTGAAGAGACCTGAAAGTGGCACATGGCAGCAGAGTGTGGCGATGGAGACAGCAGCAATGGGAGGCCGTACAGGGACCCATGAGAGACTCTGGACTTGGCAGCAGCATGAGGAGGCGGTATATAGGGGCCCATGGCAGATTAGGGGCCTGGCAGCAGCTATGTGAGGCCCGTAATCTGCCTGCACCCTATGTCAAAAAATTTAACACACCAGCAGTGTGAAGAGACCTGAAAGTGGCACATGGCAGCAGAGTGTGGCGATGGAGACAGCAGCAATGGGAGGCCATACAGGGACCCATGACAGACTCTGGACTTGGCAGCAGCATGAGGAGGCGGTATATAGGGGCCCATGGCAGATTAGGGGCCTGGCAGCAGCTATGTGAGGCCCGTAATCTGCCAGCACCCTATGTCAAAAAATTCTACACACCAGCAGTGTGTGAGGAGACCTGAAAGTGGCACATGGCAGAGTGTGGCGATGGAGACAGCAGCAATGGGAGGCCGTACAGGGACCCATGAGAGACTCTGGACCTGGCAGCAGCATGAGGAGGCGGTATATAGGGGCCTATGGCAGATTAGGGGCCTGGCAGCAGCTATAGGAGGCCCATAATCTGCCAGCACCCTATGTCAAAAAATTCTACACACCAGCAGTGTGAGGAGACCTGAAAGTGGCACATGGCAGCAGAGTGTGGCGATGGAGACAGCAGCAATGGGAGGCCGTACAGGGACCCATGACAGACTCTAGACTTGGCAGCAGCATGAGGAGGCGGTATATAGGGGCCCATGGCAGATTAGGGGCCTGGCAGCAGCTATGTGAGGCCCGTAATCTGCCTGCACCCTATGTCAAAAAATTTAACACACCAGCAGTGTGAAGAGACCTGAAAGTGGCACATGGCAGCAGAGTGTGGCGATGGAGACAGCAGCAATGGGAGGCCATACAGGGACCCATGACAGACTCTGGACTTGGCAGCAGCATGAGGAGGCGGTATATAGGGGCCTATGGCAGATTAGGGGCCTGGCAGCAGCTATAGGAGGCCCGTAATCTGCCAGCACCCTATGTCAAAAAATTAAACACACCAGCAGTGTGAGGAGACCTGAAAGTGGCACATGTTTGAGGCATGATTCATGGCGGATTTAGTCAGTTGTGTCAGGAACTGGTGGTTTGAAATCCAGACTAATCCACGCCTGATTCATTTTCACAAACGTGAGTCTCTCCACACTTTGGGTGGACAGTCGTGTCCTCCGCGGAGTTACAATACCTCCTGCCGCACTAAACACGCGCTCCGATGCCACGCTACTGGCCGGGCATGACAGCCTTTCAAGGGCAAATTCAGCTAGTTGGGGCCAAAGGTCAAGTTTCGTTGCCCAGTAGTCAAGGGGATTGTCTACCTCGGTTGGCAGGGTGCTGTCCAAGTAGGCCCAAGCCTGTTGTTTGAGCTCCTGCTCCAGGTCCACCTGATGCTGCTGCTGCTGCTGCGGCTGGTTAGTAGTTTCCTCACTGCGCTGGTGAAGAAAGCTACTCATCATCGACTGCAGACTGAGGCAGCCGCTGCTGGTGGAGCTGCCACTGCTCCTACCACCCCACCCCTCCCCTGCTGCCATGCCAGCGGAACGCGAGCGCACAGGGCCCACAGTGTCTGAGGATGGACGTTGGCGCACAAAGGCAGAGACCAACTGACTACATAGGTGGTTTTTATAGTACGTAATTTTGGCCTCCCTCTCAGCAGGTGTGAAAAAGGCCACCATTTTGGACCGGTAGCGAGGGTCCAACAAGGTGGACAGCCAAAAGTCATCCCTCTGTCTGATGGTTATTATTCGGCTGTCGCTACGCAAGCAACCGAGCATGCTATGGGCCATTTGTGCCAAGGAATGCGAGGGACTCCCTGCCTCCATCTCCACAGCATACTGCCACGGTGCGTCTGGGTCCTCTGTCTCCTCCTCCTCCTCTACCAGATGCTCCTGCTCCTCCACTCCTGTCCGCTGAGTGGAAAAACCACCCATTTCACTCAATAATTCCTGAGCACAAATGTCCTCCTCTACCTCCTCCTCTTCTTCCTGTCCTGCCCCCACAGGGGTCATGTGGCGTTGAGATCTGTGCGCCACGTCTACCGCACCCTGACCAGCCATTGTTAACAGCATTTGTTCCAGGACGTGCAACAGAGGAATGACGTCGTTCATCCCATAGTCCTGCCGACTCACGAATAGCGTGGCCTCCTCAAAGGGCCTGAGCAAGCGGCAGGTGTCACGCATGAGCTGCCAATGGCTGACATCTAAGTTACACAGGGGAGTACCTTTATCCGCTTGTAACATCAGGAAATCGGTGATGGCCTTTCGCTGCTCGTAAAGGCGGTCTAACATGTGTAGGGTTGAATTCCACCTTGTTGCAACGTCGCAGATCAGGCGATGCTGTGGAATTCCGTTCTGCCGCTGCAGCTCAATGAGGGTGTTCTTTGCGGTGTAGGAATGGCTGAAATGCATGCACAGTTTACGTGACATTTTAAGGATGTCTTGCAGTGGGATGGTGGATTTTAGGAACCGCTTGACAACCAGATTGAACACGTGAGCCATGCATGGCGCATGGCACAACCTTCCTTGACGCAGAGCAGACACCATGTTCTTTCCGTTGTCAGTCAACATGGTTCCGATTTTTAGTTTGCGCGGAGACAGCCATCTGTCGATTTCTCTGTTCATTACACTCAGCAGTTCCTCCCCTGTGTGACTACGTTCGCCAAGGCATACCAGGTGCAGCACAGCGTGACACCGTTGCGCCCTGCACATGTGATATGCCGGTCGGGTAATGGGACTTGGCACGGGGGTGGCGGCTGAGGACACGGCGGAAAAAGAGGTGGTAGAGGCGGACATGCTTGCTGGACCAAGGACGTGCAAACGTGGAGGCAAAAGCGTCGTGACCTGTCCAAGTTGCTGGTGCGGCTGTGCCGGCACCACGTTCACCCAGTGGGCCGTAAATGACATGTACTGTCCCTGACCGTAGTTACAGCTCCACACGTCGGCGCTGCCGTGCACTTTGGCAGAGACCGACATGCTCAAAGACTGGCCCACCATCTCTTCTACATGTGAATGCAGGGCTGGCACTGCCTTTTGGGCAAAGAAATGACGGCTTGGCACTCTCCACCGCGGCGCGGCACAAGCCATCATTTCTCGGAAAGGTGCTGAGTCCACCAGTTGGAAAGGGAGGGACTGCAGCACCAGCAACTTGGACAGGAGGACGTTCAGCTTTTGCACCGTCGGGTGCGTGCTCGCAAACTGTTGTCTCTTGGATACGGATTCCAAGAAAGACTGTTGACGGAATCCGAGAAGAGGAGTAGCAGGAGAAGGAGCATCTGAACGAGCGGAAGATGCCAATGAGCGACAACTCCCCTCAGCAGAGGTGTTGGAGCCTTGACTGGCTGATAGAGGGCGATTGACGACGTCGGGTGACGGAGCAAGTAACGGAGCGGGTGATGGAGCGGGGGCTGGGGCAGGCAGAACCGCCGTATGTTTATCACGGTTTTCCCAGGCCACCGAATGGTGACGCTGCATATGCTGACGCAACGCTGTAGTCCCAACATGGGCCCCCTGGCCACGCTTGCATTTCTGGCCACATAGTCGACATACGGCTACGTTTACTTCCTCGGGCGGCTTGAGGAAAAATTGCCACACCACCGAGTAGGAAACTTTGCCCCCGCTACTCTTCACTGGCTGACTGCTACTTCCTCCGTGCGCAACGGCACCACTACTGGCCGTGGTGGTAGGCTGCAGTGGAGCTGGTGCTCTACTCCGTGGACGTTTGGCTCCACTGACACTGATGCGACCCTGCTGCTGTCTCCTGGGCAACCCACCGACTGTTTTGCTCGCTGCCAAGCTGCCACCCTCTTCTCCTGATGATGCGGAAGAAATTGCCTGATGACGACGAGGCTGCCAAGTGCGATCAACCTCCTCATCATCAAGTAGGGTCTCCGCCTCACTACTAGCCCCCTCGGCTGCGTCTGGGTCAGGAGACAGACCTGTCTCTAGACCGGCTACCGAGCCACTCTCCTCGCCAGTACTTGTTCGCTTGGCTGCTGAAAAGGCCGATGTCTCCCCCCGTTCCTGACCGCCCTCTGTTAGCTCTTCCTCACTGTACAGTGGGGCTGAGCCCACAGCATGCGATACTTCGCTTGGTGAGGGAACAGCAAAGGACAGGGGCAGGTAGAGGACACGTGATTTCAGTGGGCTTGGTCCCGGGCCATGCCAACTAACGGTTGTGTCTGACGTACCCACCGACCGTTGGCTGTAGGTGTCAGAGGTGACCTGGGAAGAGGAAGACGACCGAGCCAACCAATCAATGACGGCAGGGTTGTCGGTGGAGACACGACCGCTGGATGACACCGGGAGCACTGGCCTCTGGCTGCGAATACTGCTGCCTCGACCCCTTCCTCTGCTGCCACGTCTGCTCGCTCCTAAAACATTGCCTCCTCTGCCACTCCTCTGCATGTTGTCTGACATACTATTTAATTCAACGATTAGGTGTCCCTGAGTAACAATTCTCTGGCACTCAGTAACAATTCTGTCTGTCCCTGAGTATGAATTCTGTGGCCCTGAGTAACAATTCTGTGTCTGTGCGAGTAACAATTCTGTGTCTGTGCAAGTAACAATTTTGTGTCTGTGCGAGTAACAAATCTCTGGCACTCAGTAACAATTCTGTCTGTCCCTGAGTAACAATTCTCTGGCACTCAGTAACAATTCTGTCTGTCCCTGAGTAACAATTCTCTGGCACTCAGTAACAATTCTGTCTGTCCCTGAGTATGAATTCTGTGGCCCTGAGTAACAATTCTGTGTCTGTGCGAGTAACAATTCTGTGTCTGTGCAAGTAACAATTTTGTGTCTGTGCGAGTAACAATTCTCTGGCACTCAGTAACAATTCTGTCTGTCCCTGAGTAACAATTCTCTGGCACTCAGTAACAATTCTGTCTGTCCCTGAGTATGAATTCTGTGGCCCTGAGTAACAATTCTGTGTCTGTGCGAGTAACAATTCTGTGTCTGTGCAAGTAACAATTTTGTGTCTGTGCGAGTAACAAATCTCTGGCACTCAGTAACAATTCTGTCTGTCCCTGAGTAACAATTCTCTGGCACTCAGTAACAATTCTGTCTGTCCCTGAGTAACAATTCTCTGGCACTCAGTAACAATTCTGTCTGTCCCTGAGTATGAATTCTGTGGCCCTGAGTAACAATTCTGTGTCTGTGCGAGTAACAATTCTGTGTCTGTGCAAGTAACAATTTTGTGTCTGTGCGAGTAACAAATCTCTGGCACTCAGTAACAATTCTGTCTGTCCCTGAGTAACAATTCTCTGGCACTCAGTAACAATTCTGTCTGTCCCTGAGTAACAATTCTCTGGCACTCAGTAACAATTCTGTCTGTCCCTGAGTATGAATTCTGTGGCCCTGAGTAACAATTCTGTGTCTGTGCGAGTAACAATTCTGTGTCTGTGCAAGTAACAATTTTGTGTCTGTGCGAGTAACAATTCTCTGGCACTCAGTAACAATTCTGTCTGTCCCTGAGTAACAATTCTCTGGCACTCAGTAACAATTCTGTCTGTCCCTGAGTATGAATTCTGTGGCCCTGAGTAACAATTCTGTGTCTGTGCGAGTAACAATTCTGTGTCTGTGCAAGTAACAATTTTGTGTCTGTGCGAGTAACAATTCTCTGGCACTCAGTAACAATTCTGTCTGTCCCTGAGTAACAATTCTCTGGCACTCAGTAACAATTCTGTCTGTCCCTGAGTAACAATTCTCTGGCACTCAGTAACAATTCTGTCTATCCCTGAGTATGAATTCTGTGGCCCTGAGTAACAATTCTGTGTCTGTGCGAGTAACAATTCTGTGTCTGTGCAAGTAACAATTTTGTGTCTGTGCGAGTAACAATTCTCTGGCACTCAGTAACAATTCTGTCTGTCCCTGAGTAACAATTCTCTGGCACTCAGTAACAATTCTGTCTGTCCCTGAGTAACAATTCTCTGGCACTCAGTAACAATTCTGTCTATCCCTGAGTATGAATTCTGTGGCCCTGAGTAACAATTCTGTGTCTGTGCGAGTAACAATTCTGTGTCTGTGCAAGTAACAATTTTGTGTCTGTGCGAGTAACAATTCTCTGGCACTCAGTAACAATTCTGTCTGTCCCTGAGTAACAATTCTCTGGCACTCAGTAACAATTCTGTCTGTCCCTGAGTAACAATTCTCTGGCACTCAGTAACAATTCTGTCTGTCCCTGAGTAACAATTCTCTGGCACTCAGTAACAATTCTGTCTGTCCCTGAGTAACAATTCTCTGGCACTCAGTAACAATTCTGTCTGTCCCTGAGTATGAATTCTGTGGCCCTGAGTAACAATTCTGTGTCTGTGCGAGTAACAATTCTGTGTCTGTGCAAGTAACAATTTTGTGTCTGTGCGAGTAACAAATCTCTGGCACTCAGTAACAATTCTGTCTGTCCCTGAGTAACAATTCTCTGGCACTCAGTAACAATTCTGTCTGTCCCTGAGTAACAATTCTCTGGCACTCAGTAACAATTCTGTCTGTCCCTGAGTATGAATTCTGTGGCCCTGAGTAACAATTCTGTGTCTGTGCGAGTAACAATTCTGTGTCTGTGCAAGTAACAATTTTGTGTCTGTGCGAGTAACAATTCTCTGGCACTCAGTAACAATTCTGTCTGTCCCTGAGTAACAATTCTCTGGCACTCAGTAACAATTCTGTCTGTCCCTGAGTAACAATTCTCTGGCACTCAGTAACAATTCTGTCTATCCCTGAGTATGAATTCTGTGGCCCTGAGTAACAATTCTGTGTCTGTGCGAGTAACAATTCTGTGTCTGTGCAAGTAACAATTTTGTGTCTGTGCGAGTAACAATTCTCTGGCACTCAGTAACAATTCTGTCTGTCCCTGAGTAACAATTCTCTGGCACTCAGTAACAATTCTGTCTGTCCCTGAGTAACAATTCTCTGGCACTCAGTAACAATTCTGTCTGTCCCTGAGTAACAATTCTCTGGCACTCAGTAACAATTCTGTCTGTCCCTGAGTAACAATTCTCTGGCACTCAGTAACAATTCTGTCTGTCCCTGAGTATGAATTCTGTGGCCCTGAGTAACAATTCTGTGTCTGTGCGAGTAACAATTCTGTGTCTGTGCAAGTAACAATTTTGTGTCTGTGCGAGTAACAATTCTCTGGCACTCAGTAACAATTCTGTCTGTCCCTGAGTAACAATTCTCTGGCACTCAGTAACAATTCTGTCTGTCCCTGAGTAACAATTCTCTGGCACTCAGTAACAATTCTGTCTGTCCCTGAGTATGAATTCTGTGGCCCTGAGTAACAATTCTGTGTCTGTGCGAGTAACAATTCTGTGTCTGTGCAAGTAACAATTTTGTGTCTGTGCGAGTAACAATTCTCTGGCACTCAGTAACAATTCTGTCTGTCCCTGAGTAACAATTCTCTGGCACTCAGTAACAATTCTGTCTGTCCCTGAGTAACAATTCTCTGGCACTCAGTAACAATTCTGTCTATCCCTGAGTATGAATTCTGTGGCCCTGAGTAACAATTCTGTGTCTGTGCGAGTAACAATTCTGTGTCTGTGCAAGTAACAATTTTGTGTCTGTGCGAGTAACAATTCTCTGGCACTCAGTAACAATTCTGTCTGTCCCTGAGTAACAATTCTCTGGCACTCAGTAACAATTCTGTCTGTCCCTGAGTAACAATTCTCTGGCACTCAGTAACAATTCTGTCTGTCCCTGAGTAACAATTCTCTGGCACTCAGTAACAATTCTGTCTGTCCCTGAGTAACAATTCTCTGGCACTCAGTAACAATTCTGTCTGTCCCTGAGTAACAATTCTGTCTGTCCCTGAGAATGAATTCTGTGGCCCTAAGAATTCTCTGGCACTCAGTAACAATTCTGTCTGTCCCTGAGTAACAATTCTCTGGCACTCAGTAACAATTCTGTCTGTCCCTGAGTAAAAATTCTGTGGCCCTAATAACGTTTCTGTGGCCCTAAGTAACAATTCTCTGGCACTGAGTAACAATTCTGTCTGTCCCTGAGTATGAATTCTGTGGCCCTAACTAGCGTTTCTTTGTCCCTAAATAACGATTCTGTGGCCCTCATTAACAAGTCTGTGTCCCTGAGTAATGGTTCTCTGTCCCTAAGTAACTTCTCTCTGTCCCCAATTCTCGTTTCTGTGGCCCTAACTCTGTCCCTGTCCCTAGTACAGAGCGGTCTGCCTCTGTTCAATGACTGCAGGCAAATGAAGATTTCCAAAATGGCCGCTATATATACCTCGACCATTACACAGTGCTGGCTGGCTGGCTGCTGATTGGCTGATGCGATCACATGTCGTTGAGGAATGCATTATGGGGCAGCGCGCCTTGTCTGCGCGCCTTCCCCGACATCCCCGCTCCGTCGCCGCACATGTCAGCCGCCATTTTCGGAAAAATTTCGATTCGCGCGTCCGAATTAGGCTGTTTTTCGGATTCGGCACGAATCGAAATTTTTCCGATATTCGACTCGAATTCCACTTCGGATGCTTCGATTCGCTCATCTCTAATCATATATAATTAAATTTTTATTCACCATGTTAAAAACAACTTGGTAAAATCACAAATACACATAGCTGAAAATTTTATAATTCATTGTTATACACTTCAAAAGCAGAAAACACTATGTAACTGCATTATGAGCACATAGGAATAAGCAGGCAATATCATATATCTTGATGTGTTTTGTGAAACAAGGTTCACTTGTTCAGGAGAAAATGGTATTTATACTAATTGAAATATCTGCAGAGAGACCTTGTCATTACTGTATTATAGTCAAAAGCATGCACCTACAAAAAGACATAAGCAATATAAACCACTTCCTATTAAATAGGAAAAAAATCAATTGTGAATAATTACACACCAATCAATCAACATCAAATTACAGCAGGACCATCTATGGCCAAACAAACAGGGCAATGGAAAGGTGTGGTCAGATCAGTCTTGCCCAGGAGCTGAGGAAAGGCTGGAAGCCACACATATGTGGGCACATAAACTAAATTCACTTGGTATCACCGGCTTAACAAAATAGGTGGCTGAAAATATGTGTGGAGAAAAGCATATATATATAAAAAAGCAATATATATGCGAATTACTGGACAGTGCAGCTAGCAACACCCAAGAAAGGTGACCAAGACAATCCAGGTAAAATGTAAGGAAAAAATGATGACAAGAGGCAGGCATTATTAGCTTCATTAACCACTTCAAGTCCGGACACTTTCACCCCCTTCCTGTCCAGGCCAATTTGCAGCTTTCAGTGCTATCACACTTTGAATGACAATTGCTTGGTCATGCACACTGTATCCATATGAATATTTTAGCATTTTTTTGAGAGAGATAAAACTTTATTTTGGTGGTATTTATTCACCACTGGGATTTTTCTTTTTTTGCTATATAAATGAAAAAGTTCAAACATTTTGAAAAAAAGTTTTGCAAATAAATATTCTTTCTTCATAAATCTTGGCCAAAATGTATTCAGCTATCTTTTTAGTAAAAATATAATAACCCTAATTAGTTTATAACCAAAAATGTATAATTTTTCAATTTTTTTTTTACATTTTTACTTTATTTTTTATATTATTATTTTTTTATTTATTTTTTTACATACTGTCACCTTAGCAGTACAGTGTCACCACAATGACACTGTACTACTTGTGGGGAGGGTGATGAAGATTTTTTGGCTGTAAAAGCAATCATTTCTCCTCTCTGGTTGCATTTTTGCAGCTATTGAGAAATACTGTGAGAGCTGTGATTGGTCACAGCTTGTCACATGGTGCAAGGCTGTTGTGAATAGCCTTGTACCATGTGACCTCTGTGATCATTCATAGATTTCACTAGTAGTAAGCAATGATATCAGAAGTGACATCTTGCTTACTATTATTCATGTGATCACTGATTGGCCAATCAGTGATCACACGATCGGGAAGTCACACAGAGGTCCCGTACAGCGATCGGTGTACGGGCACTGTATCACAGTGCCGCGCGCTCCTAGGGATCACACACAGGCAGGGAGCGGAAGGACGTTTATAAATGGCCACCCACTCCTGTACTGCTCCCTTCCGGCTATTTATATACATGGTTAAATAAATAAGGGATAAAATCAAAAAGTGTACAATAAACCCCACCAGGATTACCCCAGTAAAAGTTAAAGAGTGAAAAAAGTAGCTAATGGCAAAAGTACCCAAATGATGAAAGACCATAAAGATGTTCAAACCAAATAAATAGGCTCCATTGTATGGTACAATATGGGAATTTGTGCCCATACTGTGCAGTATTTGTGGCTGTATGCTGAATAGGACCAAGAAGGGCAATTATACAAGCACACAAGTGTGAGGGACTTATTTTTTTCCTGGGGGTTCACAGCAATATCTTATATTTTTCCTGATTGGTTGAGCTTATTGTCTATTTAGCAGAAAAGGTTTGTGGTCAAAAAGATGGAGAAACAGCAAGGTAGAATCAGGGGCGGACTGACCATTCGAGCACTCGGGCACTACCCGAGGGCCCAGGGTCAGTAGGGGCCCCCATAAAATGCCCCTGGTACCTTTTATAGGCTTTTTTGGGTATGTTTTGAGTTTGGGCAAGGACAGAGGGGCCCCATGATCCCCAATTGCCCGGGGGCCCCATGAGTTCTCAGTCCGCCCCTGGGTAGAATAAATCACTGGATCAAGAGCAAAGATCCTTTCATGTTACACCAGTTTTTGAGCATCTGCAAATGTGTGTGCTTTACTCTAATTGTGCAATTATCAAACATTTTTCTAAGAAAGGTGATTACCCAAGAAACAAAGCTAGAAGTGTTATAGCAAGCAGCAATCAGTAGTAAAGTGTATAATGTGGAGCTGATGGATGTGGGAACACATTTGAAGAGAATACGTGATGCTCTCTTACAGCAGTGGTCAGCTGATTTGGCAGAATGAGGGAGTTGAGCTGCTGCAGTTGTGCAGAAGCCCAGATGCTGGCTGAGTACATGCTAGGGTGGGCACATTGTTGAGTTCCTTGTTTTGTTCCTTATGTCACTACTAAGCAAAAGTGTAAGAGACCTAAGATATTGTTTTTACCACCAGCAACTATGAAGTGCTCTGTTGCTTTAAGAAGAATGGCCTACACCAGGTATGTCAAACTCAGTTTCATGGTGGGCCACATCAGAATTATGGTTGCCCTCAAAGGGCCAGTTGTATTTGTAAGACTATATAAATGTATCTACTCTTTATCATATTAAATAATTGCCTCTGCTTTTGATTATTACAGGTTTTAGTAATAACTTAAGAAATGACTAGCTCTGAATTTAGAAGTCTAGTAAAAAATAATGGCAAGCAGATAATCAAGTGTACAGCTATATAGAAATTTATTACAAAATGAGTTTTGGTAACTCGGTGAAGCTAGGAAGCAGAAAGTGCAGGGTCTGGAGGAGGACCATAGGAGGGCTGGAGTTAGCTGCCAGGGTCTGCTGAATGCTGCCACCTGGGTAAATGGAGACGAGAGGGTGCTGTGGCTAAGAGGAGGGTTCTGCAGCTGCAGAAGAGGTACGAGGGCCACATGACATGGCCTGGCGGTCGGCATTTGACCCACGGGCCTTGTGTGTGACATGTGTGGCCTACACAATTGACGTTAATGCACTTGAGAAGGGATCACACTGCTGTTTTAACACAGCTGTAGGCAACCTTTGAGAGGTGGAGATCTACTTGAGCAACATGGAAGAGTTCAAAGATCACTGGGTTGCAGCGCCTCCCCCTTTTTTTGCAGATTATTTTTAAATTAATAAACTAGCAAGGCCCTAATAAAAAGGATGGCATAACAATATGTATGATAAAACAAATGCCACCACAAAAAAAGATGTATATATTTATCTATTTTCAGCCTGACCTGGTCCGGTCATGTGATCTTCCCTGTGTCAGCCAGTGGTAGCTGCAGGGGAGAAAGTGCTTGACGATGGCTGGTAAGGCCTGGAGTGGTGATGTCATCCATAGGTTGTTGGCGTTTCCTCCTCTCCCCTGCATACGCCACTGGCTCATATATGACACTCTTGAAGTAGTCTGGAAATATGTTAGTCAGCATAGGTATTAGGGGTGGGGCAGTTTTTAAGGCTAGTTAGGTTTAAGATGGAATTCTACTTTAATCTTACTGCATTGATGGTCAATGGTACTGTTATTTCAAACTACCATCCCTTTTGGTATGCATATTAATTAACCCCTTTATGTCACATTAGTGGCCAGTGGCAGTGTTTATTAAACCCTTCATGCTGCAGCAAAAAGCGGTTAATTATCACTGACATTGGTGCCACTAATGCAGTGCAAAAGGGTTATTTACCTGCCACTGGACACTAATGCAACAGTGACCAGTGGCAGAACATTAACTTCTTAATGTTGCACATTAGTAATTTCATTATTAATTAACCCCTTCACCCCCCATCACAAACCCCCCCTCTCTGTCATTGTAACACCACATTACACTGTCAAAATTAAAGATCTGCCAGCCAGTGCCTGCTGCTTTTGTTATTGTTTATGTGCATTCAATGCTCCCATTGAAATTAGTGAGCTGGCAATGCACTAACATGTTAAAACAGGCATGTACCATTTTTGGCCACATGTTACAATACGATGATAAACAAAAGATCTAAAAGGAGCTAAAGGACCAACCTACAGAGGATTATGCAAACAACTATGTAGTGCAGTATAATGGCTTGCTTACTCGCATTCATGCCCCCTTGTGGTGTTGGCGCCATCAGGGGTGGACTGACCATTTGGAAACTCGGGCACTGCCCAAGGGCCCGGGGTCAGTAGGGGGCCTCATGAAATGCCCCTGGTACCTTTTTCATAGGCTTTTTTGAGTTTGGCCAAGGACACAGGGCCCCATGATCCCCTATTGCCCAGGGGCCCCATGAGTTGTCAGTCCGCCCCTGGGTGCCACTCTCTCTTTCTACCCAACCTTCCAACCTCTGAATGACAGCAAGTGAGAGGCTGGGACTAGAAATTGTCTGTCAGGTGGAGATCCTAATAGAGAAGTGTATGTGTGCTTTCTAGACATTGTGCAAGGTGCAGGAACGCACTCACCACCCCTCTGCAGCTCTGCAAGTGTATTGTATGCACAGTGTGTACCTAGCAACAGGCGTGCATCTTCAAATGCTGGACTTTACATGTTGTAGATCACACAGGTGGCAGGTGTGGTCAGGAACTGGTGGCATGTCTGATCGTGATCTACCTGTTAGATGGCCACGATCAACAGGTAGAGCACAATTGACAGGTTTCTGACCCTGGTTTAACATTATGGGGTTGGTGTAAAGTGGTATGCAGCATGATCTGTGATTTTAAAATGATTCCCACATAGTATTCCATTCAAACCACTAATGTTTATTGTGCATCTGTTCCCTTTAGTCCTCCTTTCCTTATCCCATTATACCCCTCCGTGCCACTTTTGCTTGGCTTCTGTGATATGTGGAACACACAGCACAGAAAACAAAACAGGCCATGTTAGGTTACATGAACTGTGTAGCTCGCTTACACTTGATATGCTTGCAATCAAAACATGAAATTCTTCCTCAAGGGATTTTTCTGCTTTCAAAGCTGTAAAATTATTACAGGCCTCATGGGGATACTTGCCCTTTTTTAAGATTCATAAGTCTTGCAATGGTGATTTTTGAGATTAGAACAAGCTTGGAGCTATTAAAACCATTTGATGCAAAAAAATAAAGTGTTTGGGCTATAGAACAGTGTACACAAAACTACAAATAATAATTTATTTAGGTTATGCAGAACCTAATAAAATTAAAGATCTTGAATATTTTCCAATATGCATGTGAAATGCATCTACATTTATGTGTGTGCGTACACATACACTTGTATGCTTAAGAACATATTCAAGTGTGTATATATATATATATATATATATATATATATATACATATACTGTATATATTTGCATATGTAGCACTAACAAAAATGTAGATAGTACAGTCAAAAGAATGCCGGGGCCAACTTCATGGACCTTTTTTTTTTTCCATATAAGTACACCTGCCCCCTACCCTATGCATAACACCTGCAGTTTTTGCTCTCACTGTACTTTTGGGGGAACAGTAGTGAATTTGGCCTCACTTTGAGAAACTGATTATGCTGTCTTCTTGCCATTAAGGCCTGTAGGATGTTCCACCTACATTTTTAAAAGGAAATATCACAGGGGATGCTGTGGAAACCTGCTGCCTATGAATTTAGATTACATGTGTCAGGATAGGAGAGTGTCTATTGTTGTCACATATTTACAGATTATCAAAGCTGGCCCTTTTTAGCCTGAATCTCCATACATATATTTCTGTCCCAAACTAATGGCTAGTATAAGCTATACACCTATTTATTTTTCTGCACTCATCTGATTGGACTAGTACCCCTAGGGATCCTTTGCAGTATATTCTTGCACTCCTAGAAGAGGGGGACCTCTGCTCCCAAAAATGCATAGACATGGCTCTGACAACACATCATTGTTTGGCCACAAAAATCCATGACTTACTGATAAGTAGAGATGGAACACATGAATATTATCATAGTGTGTTAAATTGAGGGGCTAGAAGGAATATACTTACCTAAGAATAGAAAGCAGCACCTTATAATGTTTTTATAATTTTGGCATTAAATATAATTTTTAAAGATATGTAAAATAAAAACACTGTAAAAAGATAGGTGATATATCTATATGTGGTACTTCAAAAGTTCCATAATTTTTTGGGGATGTTGGCAAATTGGTCTTTTTTGTGACACTGTGGGGTCGGGCTGTACAGATACTGTTTTATGGTTCTGGGTACACTTTAAAACAGTAGTAAATCACATACTAGCACATTATGACAGAATTACTTAAATAAATGGATCTCTCCAGCAGCGTGCTGTCACTACTGACAGGGATTCCATCTTCACCCGGTCTTCCTTCTGGGTTCATGGGCTCAAACCAATTGAATGGCCGATCCACATTGATGCTACCCCCATGCATGGCCATGGCAAAGCTCTCTCAATGGGCGGCAGCCAATGCACCAGTGACATCACGGCTGCTACACATTGGGATATCTCATAAACGGTGCACATTTAGAAGATATTCACTGTACCTAGAGGTAGCCTTATTATAGGCTTACCTGTAGATACAAGAGAAAAAGCAGGGTTCACTACTGTGTTAAGTCAGCCTGATGCTAATGTAAAATTGAGAATATACAAATTGGACAATTCTGCTTTTTGTGCTAATTGCAGTTCATTGTAGAATGATGCATAACAATTATATGGTTTGAATGGGTGATTAGTTATGTAGTTATGAAAAGTTATGTAAAAGGAGAGAAATTTTAGCATATCTCCCAACTGTTTGAGATGCCAAGAATGGATAAGTTTAAGTACATTTATTTAGGATAGTAGAAAGAGATAGCTATCCACAGGAAATTCAGTATCTGACTTCAGAGTCTGACTGGCCAAGCCATTAAAGCTTTTTGCATGACTGAAGAAATCAGAGAATGGATTTTAAAATAACACCAACCTCAACTATTCACACAAGACAGGAAGGAGCCGTAAATACAAGCAGTGTATGCCAAAGTCTGACCCCACCATCTGCATATTACAGCTAAATATCAAAATATATTATACAAGGAAAAGTCTCTCTAAACATTAGTTGTCCAGATTTAGTTGTCTTGTGTCCACTGTAGCCTTATTTTCTGTCCATTTTGGTTTCATAATCAGAAAGCTCAGCACTTTCTTGATTCTACTAAATATATGCATTCAAAAGTACTCAATTTTCAGACAGTCACACAATTTATTAATCACAATTGTCTGAATTGTTGAATGGAAAGATTATAGGTAGATCAGAAGCATTTGCATGCATATAGTTAGAAAAAGGACAATTAGCAAATTATAGATCTTATAGATCCATCAAGGTCCACAGAGGATGATTTACCAAAGGCAAAAAAGGATGTTCACTTTGTAGAGAACTTGAGCTTTGCAAGAGAATTTACCCCAGAGTTTAGTGAATGTGTTGAAGTTTCACTTTTCAAAGAATACACAATCGTGGCAGGGGAAAAAAATTACTTAGCTTGCAAATTGAACAGCCTATTTGCCTTTATAAAATCAATCCCACAGTTTCTGAGAACCTACAATCACCTTGTCTGCGACCAATAATACCTATAGACATTGTGATGACCTTGAGAAAGCATGACAGTTCATATGAAATGGCTATGGACTCGTTTATAATCTATAGCCATGGTGTAGCTTTAATCTTTTTCCAATAAAGTATTTAAAGATGCTAGTACTCCACTTATCAAGATCTTCTAAATGATATATTTGTAAACTTTTGTGGTGGTATACACTGGTTTGTGGCAAATGTAAATGATGAGACTTTTGGAAATTACTATCCGTCAGAGAACTCTATGTAGGTAAGAATCTTCTGTCACTTTTGTTTTATTAAATAACTGATTATCTAGAATTAAACAATGATCAGCTGAACCTTTTGACAACATCCTAGTACTTAGTTACAATCCCATGACTTTCAGTTTGACACTTTAATATGACTGGTATACCTTATAAATCAGAAACTGAATGTGCATGTTTGTGTCTGTATAGGACTTTATACACTTTTAAAATCATTAGAAATACCTCATCTGGAATATGCAGTTCAGTTTTAGCTGCCAATTTACAAGGATATCAGGGAACTGCAAAGAATGTAGAGAAGGGCAACCAAACTGATAAGAGGCATGGAGAAGACCAGCTATGAGGAAAGATTGGAGGAACTGAATTTATTCTCTCTTGAGAAGAAAAGATTAGGGGGATATGATCAACATGTATAAATACATAGTTGGTCCATATAATGAACTTGATGTAGAGTTTTTCACTTTAAGGACATTGCTGAGGAAAAGGGGCACTCTTTAACTCTTGAGAAAAAGAGATTTAATCTCCAAAAACAGAAAGGCTTCTTCACAGTAAGAGTGGTGAAAATGTGGAATAGAGTCCCTCAAGAGTTGGTTTTGGCCAGCTCAGTAGATTGTTTTCAAAAAGGCCTGGATCTTTCCTAAATGCATATAATATAAGTGCATACTGATATTTATAGGCAGAATTGATCCAGAGAATATCCGATTACCTCCCGGGGGATTAGGAAAAAGTTTTTTCCCCTGCTGGGGAAAATTGGATGAAGCTTTATTGGGATTTTTTGCCTTCCTCTGGATCAGCTGTGGGTATGGGATTGTGTATATAGGGTTGTACCGATATATTCTTTTCCATTTTATTGATTGATCTAGATAGACGTGTGCCTTTTTTGAACCAGACTAACTATGATCTATACTAAATTGGCAATTGCTGGTTATGAGGTGGGTTTTTATCAGGAGACCTCAGTTGTTATGAAGAAAGGATGATGCAGACAAGACTTCTGTTAACACTATTAGAAATATGTTCACTGATTCTTTTTTTCATTTCTGCCTGGAAATCATATTTAAATATGTGACTTTTGATTTGTGATGGTACAATCGTATTCACAAACTCAGTCTTCACTGTAAGTACTGCAGTCACTATAGTTAAACAAATCTGGAAATGGTTAGTGACATTTAATAACTAGATAAATTGCAAATTCCATATCATAATCCTTAATCAAACAGCTCAGGCTCAGTTACAGGTCCCTGACAGCTCAGTTACAGGTTGTCATTTTATACCTGGCTAAAATAAAAGGTAGGAACATTTGAGTATATATAGTTCCACAATTACATATTCTGGATAAAGTTTTAACTCTAACTAAATGCAATATTGAAAAAAAATCCCTGTCAAAATGTCCTTTTAACTTACCTAAAACTGTGGACATGTGATCCTGCAGTCCTGAGTTTCTTCTCCTTTGCTGTGTACATACAGTGGAGGCTTTCTTTGGGTGTCAACATCATAGCCTGTGTCACATGGGCACTTCCTATTGGCTATCAAGTAGTCTAGGATCCTGAAGAGGAGGGACATCATCCCAAGGAGACTGTCAGGGACTGATCATCAAGGAAGCATCTGCAAGACTAGGTTAGCAGTCATCTGCACCCTGAGACGAAGGACTCTACAAGGGACTTAGGTAAGTATAACTTGCTTCTTCAGATGAAGAAAAAAACCTTGTGGAGTGGGTTAGAAGGAGGTGGGAGATATGGTAGGGGGCTAATATTGACCATAGTGCAGCTTTAAGTACATTCAACCAATATGGTTTAAGGAGATTTAAAGGAGCAACATACTGTAAGGAGCAAGGCAGTAAGGGAAAGTGTAGTAGCCCAAAGGATGTGGAAGGCAAAGGGGGTGGAGGAATGTGATAGAAGACAAAGGTTAGAGTGGGCTAAAAATGCCAAGAGGTGATAGAGGTGGGGGGTGTAGAGGGAAAAGCACAGAGGTGATAATAATGGAGAGGGAAAGGAAGGAGAAGAGGGAAAGGGAAAAAGAAAAAAATTGTATCTAGAACAAGGAATAAGGCCTGGAATAAGATTGGAGAAGGAAATGAATGGCGGAAATCACTGGGTGGGGTCGGTGAACATCAATGGGAGCTTCAGGTGTTTATAAATTGCTGTGCAGGAGTTTCTTGTCTCTTGCAGTTTTCCTACTGAAAACATAAATTCTATCAATTATAACCATTTTTTTCTTCAATTTCCTGTTTATTTTTAGAGTAAAGAACAACATTTTTCATCAACCTTATCTCTTCTACTTTACAAATCCACATGGTTACCATGGGAGGTAGGGGTCCATTTTAAAGGGATACAGGACAGTATGGATTTTTGGTAGGATTTTACCTAAGGAAAGGTGTAACATAAACAATGTAGGGTCACAGTGTAGTCTGTAATTATTTGGGAGAATTCTCTAATCTTGGACCAGAATGGTTGCAGCTTGGGATAGGACAAGAAGACCTGAAGAATAGTACAAACATTGATATTGCCACAACAGTGGTTTAGCAATTATGGCTACTTGATACATGAGGAGGGATTAGAAAATTAACTTCAACCATCAATTATTCAGAGGAGAAACAGATATAATATAGTATAAATAAACAGCATGGTTATGGCAGTCAAGAAGTAGCATAATTCCAAGATTGTTTTATTTATATCATTAATATATACCAACTTAATATGTTACATTTTAAATCATTTTTATTAAAGGCATTCTATGACAGTAAAGGAGAAGAAAATGTAATACTCAAATCATAAAACTGAATCTGTTCAGCTTCACTCTTTAGTAGATTCAGTAAGTAGTTTGGGATCATAGAGTGAATGTGAAAATTTAGGCTGTGATTAGATAACCTATAACAATACCGAAAGCAAAGGTGGACTTTTAAGATACCAGATCATAACATAAATATTTTAAAACCAATTTAAGTTTTTATTAGTTGCATAGTAAAAAATGATAAAAATCATACAACTTATATCATGGTTTTCTAATACAGTGTCTTAATATATGTCATTAACCCTTACTCCTACCTATCTGCATATAATCTATCTGTATCAATTGTAATTATTGGTCATAGAAATGACTCAAAATATCATCACTGTATAATACTATTCAATTGGACATGTGATTGGTTGGAGTTTCTTCTGGACACATTTCTCGAAATAAGATTCCACTTCTTTAGAAGTGTTGAGACTGACTTGCTCTGTGTGTTGATACTGGAGCATTCACACAAAAAAATGGGGGTATTCCTGGGATGAGCATAGGTGTGAATGTGGCATGCAATGTTGTATGCAAAATTCACAGATTTTGAGGGACTCTACTCATTTTTTTTCATTCTTGCTATAGGATGTGCTTCAGCAAAAGTGACATTTAGAAAAAAAAAGGCCCCCCAAAGGTCTGTATGTATTTTTAAAAAATAAAAGTCAGAGGAGAAATGCCATATGTGCAGGCAATTTAGTAATTTGTCCTTTGTAAATCTCAGTGCTTTACAAGGTTACTGCTCCTAGCAACATTTATTTATTTTTTTTATCATTTTTGCACTGGTACAAGTACTCCCATGTCAGTGCTCACCCTAAGCTATTTTTTTGCTTAGTAGCCCAGAAAATGGGCATATTTGAATTGACAGATTTGGTTCCCATTAATTTCAGTTTGGCTCATCCCTTTAAAACTGTCCTTGTGGTTTTCTCTTTATTTACTCCATAACCTTGATTGTATTCCTAACTTGACTTGTATTCCTAAATTCAAATTAATTAAAAAAATATTTTGATATATTAAAATGAAACCATCTAAATATCAGTTTAAGTGCATTACTGAAAATGCAATAGCTGAAACCAATCAGGGAGTTAACGATGCATTCCAGTAAACACAACAAATACTTAAATCTCAATGTTTACTCAATTTACCTTAACTGATCTATAGTTCTGCTTCACATACTTGTTGTCCAGCCATTCAGCCACGAGTGTTGGCTCTCATCTCATCCCAGCCACAGACAACTAATGGCAAATAAAAAAGGAAGCCAAACTCTGGATCAATGATAATATGTTTGTATTCAGCAAAGCCCTGGTACATAGGCAATCATCCTGAACTTTTCTGACACACTTTGCTTGGTAAATGCTTAATTTTGTTCTTACTGAGTGAAGTGCTTCATAGAATTAACTTGAGGAAAGTTTGTGTACCACGGTTTTGTTTAATACGGAATAATTTGTTTAATAGAGATAATTTATCTGTAGTGTAGCTTCATGTCTTGTTATTGCCTTAATCTGAGTTTTCTGTAATCTACTGAAGGTAGATGGCGAGAAAATCTCTAACAGTGTACTTGAACACAAGGGAACAGCGCATCTAAGTGTAGCAGGTAAAGGCACTTTAATGGTTAAAAATTAAACAACTCACAAAGATAGCAAAATACGCAGTTGTAATCATGTCACAGAGAGCGCAGGAATTCACCAGCGTCGCTACCGGTTTACTACCAAAGTCACAGAGGCACCCAGTGGGATTACCTGGGACTACACAGTGGGATTTACATGATCGCAAGTGCTTATTCTTCCATCATTTTGAGTTGTTTACTTTTTAACCATTAAAGTGCCTTTAACCTTCTACACTTAGATGTGCTGTTTCCTTCTGTTCTTGTGCCTACAGAGTCCCTTATAGCTTTGGAAACAGCTACTCTATGGTGTTGGCATAATTTGAATTTTTAATCCAGAGACTATATATATGCCTACACAGATGTCCAAAATGTTTTTATGGACAGCTTCATGTGATATGTAGGATATAATCTGCGTGACAAATACTCCAGCTTTGCTTACTAACAGTGTACTTCCTGACTTCTGTACTGTGTATATTTTCTTCTGTATGCTTTCTTTATCACCAATCGCATTCAGGCTTCCAATGGTGCTTTGAATCAGGTTGGTGACTGTGAGAACATTTATAGTGCTGATTTTGTTTACTATTATTATTATGTCAGGTTTATAGGATGTAAGAGACAGCAAAATGCCTGCGGTAGTGTTTGGAAGTTTCCCTCCTACATTACAATTGTAAAAATAGTTTACACAAGCTTGTATCATGTCCAAGGATAGGTTCATCTTTAGTACATTATTCAGGATGTTAGTCAGGGTGTAACATGTTACTAAATCCTTCCCCTTCCAATCCCAATTTGTGACAGCGGGCGGGGAATATTCTCCCCACACATGCTGTCACAATTTAAAAACAGCGCAGCTGTGCAGGGCTCTGGCCACATGGCCACATCAATCATTTACAGCAAGCTGTGAATTAATAAACTACAAGTACCAATCTTCCACTGCGGCAGAAGGCTTGCAGTTCTAAATGAACTGTGAGGGTGCTGGTGAGTGCTCTTGTTCTTCATTGACTCTTTCTGGATTTCAGTAATTGTAGGCCTGTATGGGAGGTATGGGCAGACAGCTGTACTGAGAGTATGCAGGAACCTGATATTGCACCTATGATCTGCTGCAGCTCTGCAGACGTCTAAGAAAAAAAATAAAGGTTATCTTATCCTCTAACTCAGATGCTATTAAAGGAAAACTATCAATAAATTATAATCTCAAATAAGCAGCAGGACCCTAATTAAAGTAACATGATTCTGTCAAAACTGTCAGAATGTAAATTAATGCACAAATTAGGACGTGTGACTCTATCAGCACAAGTTAGAGTTGGCTGCAAATCTGCCTGTTTTGCTATACCTGGATACTTATGGATATGTGGAGAGGTATCTTTCAGATGGGTACCACTTTCAGACAACTTTGGCATTTCAATGATATTAGCTGGCCTGCCCATAAATCATAGCATCCTGTTTACCTTGTGCAGCAGCCAGTCAGCAAGGGTGAATTGTATGCATACATTCCATTACTAGTTTCCACAAATATAACCATCATTCTGTACAAAATCATCTCCTCTCCTCTTCTAGTCATTGTCCTGCCATACACCCTGACATTCAATACTTCTTATGAACTTCTCACCTCGCTGTACGGGACCTCTGTGTGAGGTCCCAATCACGTGATCACTGATTGGCCAATCAGTGATCACATGAATAGTAGTAAGCAAGGTGTCACTTCCTGACAACATTGATCACTATGTGTGAAATCTGTGAATGATCACAGAGGTCACATGGTACAAGGTTATTCACAACAGCCTTGTACCATGTGACAAGCTGTGACCAATCACAGCTCTCACAGTATTTCTCAATGGCTGCAAAAATGCAGCCAGAGAGAAGGAGAAACTATTGTTTTTACAGCCTTTATGGGTATAAAAGCAATCAGTGTAAAAAAAAAATAAAATCTTCATCACCCCCCACAAGTAGTACAGTGTCACTAGCTGACCATACATTAGGTGGGAACTTACAATAGACTAAGGACCAGGCTAAGGTCTGCTATCATGTGATAGTGCTGCTGAGGCCTGATGATTAGCCACTAAGGCTTCAAGTGCTTTACTGTGTGATGCAGGGAGAGAGTCATGGGCTCCTCCACACCTAGAAGGTTTAGCAGTTGAACAAGATGATGGGGAAGAACACAGATGGTAAATACAGTAGCCATACCACACTTGCTACCCCTGCAAACTTTTTACTTGGTCCTGAATGAAAAAAACACTTGATTGCTTATGAGTTTGTGGTGCATTTGTTAAAGGACATGTGACTTAAAAAACATAAAAAAAAATGCAACACGGTTGCTTTTTTGATGAGTTTTGCGGCATTTTCCATTCATCTCAAAGGGGAAGTGCGTTTTTGGTGCATTTTTTTTTTACTGCACCAAACCTGCACTAAAAATGCAGCAAGAAGGATTTTTAAAAATCCAGCGGACCCGCAAAGGATCAGTGTGAAGAGTTCCATAGGATTACATGATCACAAGATTTTCTTCTGCTTTTCTTAAAGCAAAAGCAGAAGAAAATCAGATCAGTGTGAAAGCACTGTAACTTAACTGTAAAATACAGCCAGAAAGACAGTCAGTACAGAAATTCACACTTTAAATTATCATGTATTATAAGTGACAATTTTGAAGTTGAAAATTCCATTGTTTATTATTATTTTGTGACAGCAAGCATTTATACAATATGTCAATTTCATTTCAACTTCACTAAGAAATTATGTATATATATATATATATATATATATATATATATATATATTAATATATATCTTACCTGGGCTAAAGAAAAACAGACCTGGTCTTCATGCTTCCTTCCGCAGACGAGCTTTATGGGGATGCTGACTTCATTTTCCAGCAGGACTTGGCACCTGCCCACACTGCCAAAAGCACCAAAACCTGGTTCAATGACCGTGGGACTATTGTGCTTGATTGGCCAGTAAACTGAACCCCATAGAGAATCTATGGGACATTGCCAAAAGAAAGATGAGAGACATGAGACCGAACAATGCAGAAGAGCTGAAGGCCACTATTGAAGCATCCTGGTCTTCCATAACACCTCAGCAGTGCCACAGGCTGATAGCTTCCATGCCATGCATTGAGGCAGTAATTGCTGCAAAAGGGGCCCAAACCAAGTACTGAGTACATATGCATGCTTATTCTTTTCAGAGGTCCGATATTGTTCTATGTACAATCCTTGTTTTATTGATTGCGTGTAATATTTAAATTTTCTGAGATTGTGGATTTGGGGTTTTCATGAGCTGTAAGCCATAATCATCACAATTATGACAAATCACGGCTTGAACTATCTTGTTTTGCATGTAATGAGTCTATCTCATATATTAGTTTCACCTTTTAAGTTGCATTACTGAAATAAATGAACTTTTGCACGATATTCAAATTTTTCGAGTTCCACCTGTAACACCAACATGTCAGAAAAAAATTCAAAAACAGAATCACTGAGCAGAGATCACCCCCCCCCCCTTAAAAATGTATTGTAAATTCAATCAGGTGTAGTTAATCACCTTCTCAATGGCGCACAAAGTCATTTGATCTGCTGTAGTCATTTTGGTTAGTTCAGCATAGAAAGTAGCTTTTCTGGAACATTTCAGTCCCTGATAGTGCAACTGAAGCAAACAATCAACTATGGGTGGCAAGGCACTGTCAAAAGGTCTAATTGTGGACAGGCACAAGTCAGGAGATGGATACAAATAAATTTCAAAGGCTCTAGAAGCATAGTGAAGTCTATTATTAAGACGTGGAATGTATGTGGTACAACGCAGACCCTCCCTGGATCAGGACGTCACTCCAATCTGGATGAAAAGGCCAGGAAGAAACTGGTCAGAGGAGCTACTAAGAAGCCTACAGCAACATTGAAGCAGTTGCAGGAATTTATGACAAACAATGGTCATTGTGTGACAACAGAATCACAAATTATCCACAAATGTGGCTTGTATGGGAGGGTTGCAAGAAAAAAGACACTCCTCAAGAAAGGCCACATGTAGCCACGACTGAGCTTTGTCAAAACGCACCTTGAATATTCTGAGACCACATGGAAAATGGTGTTATGGACGGATGAGACTAAAATTTAATTATTTGGCTTCAACACTAAACAATATGTCTGGCAGAAATCCAGTACAGCTCACCATCCAAATAACACCAGTCCCACAGTAAAGCATGGAGGTGGTGATATCCTGTTATGGGGTGTTTCTCTGCAGCAGGGACTGTAGCACTTATAAGAATAGAAGGAGAAATGAATGGGACAAAATACTGTTAAATTTGTGAGGAAAATCTGCTGCCCTCTACCAGAAAGTTTTCAATGGAAGAAAGTTTACCTTCCAACATGACAATGACCCACAGCACACAGCAAAATGACCAAACAGTGGTTGAAGGAGAAAAAGGTGAATGTCCTTCCATGGCCTAGTCAGAGTTCAGACTTAAAACCCATTGAAAACATGTGGAACTACTTGAATACTGCAGTCCACATGCGGGTCACCATCAAATTTACCTGAACTTAGAGTGGGCAAATATTGCAAAGTCTAAATGTGCTAAGTTAGTAGAGACATATCCCAACAGACTAAAGGCTGTAATTAAAGTAAAAGGTGGTTCAACAAAATACTGACACAAGGGGGTGATCCTTTTTCCAACTCAATGATTCTGTTTTTCATTTTTTTTTATTTTTTCTGACAAGTTGGTGTTATATCTTTCATTTAGATGTTATAAGTTTCACTGAGTAAATACAGTTGGATAAAACAAAAACTGTGTCTGTCTTCATTTCAGGCTGCAAAGCACCAAAATGTGATTATTTTAAAGGGGATGATTATTTTCTATACCCACTGTATATCTGGAGAATAAGTGTAAAGCAGTATTAAAAAAGAGCTGAATTTGGAAAAGAGTAAAGTCAGATATGTTCCAGCTAAATTTAAGAATAGTTTTTGGTAGAATTGTATGGCATGTTAAGGATAAAAGTAAGCACTTATGAGAACTTTAACAAATTATAAAAAGGTGGACAATTTTATGCTACCACCTTTGAGGGAACAGTTTGGGGATGGCCCCTTCCTGTTCCAACATGACTGCACACCAGTGCACAAAGCAAGGTCCATAAAGACATGGATGAGTGAGTTTGGGGTGGAGGAACTTGACTGGCCTCCTTACCTCAACCTGATAGAACACCTTTGGGATGAATTAGAGAGGAGACTGAGAGCCAGGCCTTCTCATCTGACATCCGTACCTGATCTCACAAATGCGCCTCTGGAAGAATGGTCAAACTTTCCCATAAACACATTCCTAAACCTTGCGGACAGACTTCCCAGAAGAGTAGAAGCTGTTACAGTTGCAAAGGGTGGGCCAACTAAATATTGAACCCTACGGATTAAGACTGCGATGCCATTAAATTCATGTGTGTATAAAGGCCAATACTTTATACTTTTGGCAACATAGTATATATATATATATATATATATATTTTTTTTTTTTTGTAACTATTATTTATTTGTAGGACAAACAATGCCTTCTTATGGTGATATTGTTGTGGAAAAAAACAAGAACATTTATTTTTTTTGCAGTTTGATCAGTATTAGTTTATTTATTTTTATCATTAACGAAAAGTGTACATTTTATTCTACAATTTATACTGATACAAAAAAAAGCATTACAAAGTTATTTACTAATGCAATAGCAGATTTTTCACTTTTTTAATGTGACTCACAGAATATTAACAAGCAAAACTAATAAAATAAAATAAAAAAGTTTAAATAATATTGAAATGTTTCTAAATAAAGAAATCAGTAGAAAAATAGAAACATAGTAGCTAAGGGAAGAGGGGATTAATTGGGGCTGATAAGGGCTAATAAGGAACAGATAGCAAAAAAAAACAAATATATATAGCATATACAATTGCTACACAAGTCATCTTGTAACTGAATGTTATTAAAAGGTACCTTTCCTTTTCAATCCATATCACTGTGATTATCTGTAAAATACAATGCAATATGCCAACCTACATCTGTGTACCAATTCTGTACACAGATGTAGCACAGAATGCCTCCCAGAAATGTAATTTCCTATTTGTATGATTTTCTCACTGATTTTCGCATGCAAGGTTAGTCTAACCGGGACCCAATCCCAATGTATGGTATGAAAACATCCAGAAAACATGAATTGCACAATGCATAATATCAGGGGCGTAGTTGCATAATATCAGTGGCATAGACAATCAATACTACCACCCACTTGTAATACTAGATGGAAGGTTAATGAACCTGGAGGCCTTTACCAAAAGTGGAAAAAGAATATGAAATACTCAACTTAGAGGTAGTGAAAAAAAGCATGTGAGACCTAAGTTGTAACATATAACACAGTGAACATCCAAAGTTGGTGTTGTGCATGTATGGGTATTTCGAATGCATAATAAACTGGGATCTAAACAACCTGTCCTGGTGATGGTTTAAGCATCTGATTTCCAGGAAGACATAATAGCAGACATAATGGGGTTTATTTACTAAAGCTGGAGAGTCCAAAATCAGACTCCTTTCTGCATAGAAACCAATCAGCTTCCAGGTTTCATTGCCAAAGCTTCATTGAACAAGCTGAGGTTAGAAGCTGATTGGTTTCTATGCAGAAGGGAGTCTGATTTTGGACTCTCCAGCTTTAGTAAATAAACCCCAATGTGACTCCACATGCAAAACCACCTCAGTAGCACAAAATGGTTACTCCACATCAGCCCCAGGAGTGAAGTACAATATAATATCTTGGGCCCAAAAAAATACACACTTGTGCCAAGACTGTAGACCTACCCCAAGAGACAGAACTCTGTTTAAGGTTATGGCAAGGATATGAATATAGCGCTACATAACCACTGAGGTATTTACAGTAAATGAGGTCCCATCAGTCCAATACCAAGTGAATGAAGATCATAGTATATCAGGTAACACAGGCAGTGATCAAGAGCTGAGAAGATTTATCAGTTAGCCTCTTGAGTTCTGTTCTAGTGGGAACAGAAGGCTCTGTGAGATAAGAGGAGATGAAATTTCTGCCAGCGTGTTGTGTTAACAGTCTGGAGATTGTATCATGTACAAGAATGCAAGCCATACACATGTGAGGCAGTCACACACAGGTAACAGCTAATAGAAACAATTAAGATTAATTAATGAGTTCTGTGAGCCTACAGTGGATTTAAAAAATAAATATACTGGTTTCTCCTACTGCTTGGAATTAGTATGCTTACAGAAGTATTCATCATCCTCTCCCTTTAAAGTGCAGAAAGTTTACTTCCACTAGACTTACTCACTGGATTAATCCAGGTAGAATGGAATACTGAGGCCAGGAAATCCCACAAAAGTTTCACCTTTTGAGGGACCACTACAAATGACAGAACAGGAGTTGGAGATCTGGGCACATATCTACCAAGAAAGACTTAAGGATTAGAAGGTGGAAGCCAACACCCCTTGCTACAGGCACTAGTTGGTTGCTACAGGTACTGGTACTCCTCCTCTCTCAGGATGTCCCAAAGTGAACCAGTCAAGAGAGGGAATCTGTCAGGACCCCTGAAACCCCCTAAGAAGCCCAACATTGCCCTGTCAAAATAATCCTAACACCAAGGCACCCAAGTAACAGATTACAGGCTAGGTGAAAACCTAGGAACAAACATAGGTGAAAGGAAGTAGGTACAGCAACCTCCAGCTTACCTGTTTCCTTCTGGTGCTAAGGGTGCCTATATGCACCTGAGCTTCAACTTGCATTGAAGAATCCAAAATGTTAGTTCCTCCAACTGTACCTTCCTGCATTTCCTGACAGCAAATGCTGGAAGGAACCCCCCATTAAAGCACCAGCTGGCCCTTCCCCTTTCTCTTCACTGAGAACAAGGCCTGGAACCAGAGACTCCAGTGCTTGGAAATTACTTCACCCAGCCCATGATTAACACCTAGCTTCATCCAATCAAACAGGAACACAGCTAGGCCACATACTCAATGCAGCTCCTGCATGGGCCCCTGCCACAAAGTCCCCTACACTGCAGACAGTACACTTGGATTAAGAACTCTTGCTGCCCATGCTGGTTTCTGTCAATGGAGTTTTATATGGCCTTCACCAGGCACAAAAGGAGAAGGGTAACCCAGTCACCTCCTTCCAATACTGAGGAGGGGTCCTACAGGGCAATTAAGTAGAGAACCCTACCAGGTGCTCATAGGGGAGATAGGTAGGTAAAAGGGTGGGTGGAACAAAAGGTTAGCCATAATAACAGTAGTTATAATACAATAATAAATGAAACACAAAAAATGAGAAGTTTGGAAGAAGGACTTTCTTTTAAAGTGTCTTTGGTGATGCTTTCCTGGTAACTGTTAGAAAAGGTGTCTATATCTCACATGCTGTCCTAGAAGATTATTTTGGAAAAACTGTTGCGAGTTTGTGCTTGAGCCAGCAGCAGATGCTGCCACTGTTACTCAGCAAGTCCTAGGTGTCACTTTGAAAGTGGGGAATTGCTAGTAAGAGTGCTGCAGTGATCCGCAGCCATTGAAGAAGAGGTAAGGGCATGTCCACTATGACCTATGTATCTCTGCAAAGGTTTTTATTTTCATATCGTATGTAGCATGCCTCCAGTCAGCAACTGTTAAAAACAAGCAACAAGCATGCATAGAAATGGAAGATTAGTAAAAGCAGATAACCCATTTGAATTGTAAAAATTTTGAAAGAAGCTATATAAGATACTTTTTGTTTTTCTGAACAAAATTGAAGAAAGGTTTTCCTTGCAAAACATTATTTGATGATTGGATTTTTGGAATGCTGGTTTGGTCTAAGACAACGTTATGAATATTTCAGTAACAGAGAGTTTTTAGCTTTCAAAGTAATTACTGTGTTCTGCATTGTAGTACTCTAGTTGTTCTAGTATAATGTATGATAAATCCAAGGTTTATTTCTGTCTAAAATTCACAGAGGTTTTCCAAGAAAGGGTTAAAATGTTTTTACTTACTCAGAGAGGGAGACTGATCAATTATTTATAACTCTCAGCTCATTAACTTCCACAGAAAGATTTAATTGTAGTTTAAAATTTTAGTCTTCACTGTGCTGTGATAGACTGGCTGTTAGGTAGGGATAGCACAAAAAGAACCATAGAATGAATAGATATCTAAGGCAGACATTCTCCTAATAGCCAATCTGTCTCAGCTTGACTGATTTCTGATAAGGACTGAAGTCTTAGAAAGTTAAAGAGCTGTTGACTATAGCACACTAAACAGATTCTATTTGTGAGTAATTAAAAAAGTTTAAAGCTTTTTTGGG
Source organism: Staurois parvus (assembly GCF_062004578.1). Lineage (NCBI taxonomy): Eukaryota > Metazoa > Chordata > Amphibia > Anura > Ranidae > Staurois > Staurois parvus. Next base: position 2,405,268 of record NW_028318357.1, read on the forward strand.
GTGACCTCAGTTAGTAAAAGCTTATTTTCAACCAAAACAAGCTATACTCAATTAGGAAAATTAGCTTTGGATGGATACCAGTGTGTGTCATCTCACATTACTTGAACGATTTTCTTTTTTTTTCATTTGACTGTCACAATAATAATGTCCCTTTCATAGTAGGGCTTCCCAAATACTAATGAATGCTACATTATTAAAAAATCCATTAGAGAAGCCTTACATCCTTGTTTAGTTTTTCAGTGGCTACAGAGCTAGTCAGAACTAGGAATTCTGGCAGTGATGAAATCTTATGTGATGAGTGTAAGTGCATTTCAGCAAAAAAAAAAAAAAAAAAAAAAAAAAATATATATATATATATATATATATATATATTAGACATACAGTCTGCATTATTGTTGTATTTCTGAAAGTACATGAAAAATCCTTCGTTGCAGAAAACTATCTGGGTGTAAAACTCAATTTTTAAATATGCCAACAGTATTTCAACTTACTCTGTCTATTTTTTCACATGTTTTCTGTGTAGCAATTTCAAATTGCCTAACATTATTGACTGTTAGCTCATCAAAATATTTTAGTTTATTATTGATTTGAGCAATTTAATAGATGAAGAACAGCCTTTCATTTACAGGATATAATTCATCTTGACTAGACATACGAAATTTCATTTTGCCTGTTTACCATTTCTATGTTGTTTACTCTGCTGCAGGTGTGGAGCCAACAGTCTATCTTTTCCACTGGGAATATATTTAACAGAAACTTGAGGTGATGAAGTCAATTTTGGATGGCCTGGCAGACACCACATTCAGAACAATTACTACTGACCTTCACTACATGGGACCTAACGAAGTCCAGTATGAAGACACAAAGAGTGATCTTTCTAAACTGGGCTATTACCCACAGAAACTACCTTTATCCTCATATCAAGAAAAAATAATAGACGGTCAAAGTACCCTACATCTGGATTCATTTAATGCAACTGAATTTTACAACAAGTCAATCACTTCTTTTAAAGATGGTGATGACAATATACAATGTGGAAACAACTTCATGGACATGGAATGCTTTATGATTCTTACCCCAAGCCAACAGCTAGTTATCGCTGCTCTTTCCATAACCCTGGGTACATTTACTGTGCTGGAGAACATGCTTGTGCTGTGTGTCATCTTGCAGTCTCGTACTTTGAGATGCAGACCCTCCTACCATTTTATTGGAAGCTTGGCAGTTGCTGATCTTCTAGGCAGTGTCATTTTTGTCTACAGTTTTGTTGATTTCCATGTTTTCCATCGGATAGACAGCCCAAATGTTTTTCTGTTCAAACTAGGGGGCGTCACAGCTTCATTCACAGCCTCAGTTGGCAGTCTGTTTCTAACTGCAATAGACAGGTACATCTCCATACACAGGCCATTGTCCTATAAAAGAATAGTCACAAGGACAAAAGCTGTCATTGCATTTTGTATGATGTGGACGATAGCTATTGTCATTGCTGTGCTTCCTCTGCTAGGATGGAATTGCAAGAAACTAAAATCCATATGTTCAGATATTTTCCCTCTTATTGATGAGACCTATCTGATGTTTTGGATTGGGGTAACCAGTGTTCTTTTGTTATTTATAGTGTATGCATATATGTATATATTGTGGAAAGCTCACACCCACGCTGTGAGAATGTTGCAACGGGGCACTCAAAAGAGCATCATAGTTCATACATCAGAAGATGGCAAAGTGCACATCACTAGACCGGACCAGGCTCGTATGGATATTAGGTTAGCAAAGACCCTGGTCCTTATTTTAGTGGTGTTAATCATTTGTTGGGGTCCTCTCCTCGCCATTATGGTTTATGATGTCTTTGGAAAGATGAACAAGACCGTAAAGACAGTGTTTGCCTTCTGCAGCATGCTTTGTTTGCTTAATTCAACTGTGAATCCCATCATCTACGCTCTTCGAAGCAAAGACTTAAGAAGTGCATTTTGTAGCATGTTCCCTACTTGTGAAGGGACTGCACAGCCTCTTGATAACAGCATGGAGTCTGACTGTCAGAACAGACATGCGCATAATAGTAACGTCCACCGAGCAGCTGAAAGCTGCATTAAAAGCACAGTAAAGATCGCCAAAGTGACCATGTCAGTATCTACAGATACATCTGCTGAAGCAGTGTAAGTCAGTCATGCCGATAGAAAGGAAAGTGGAGTGTGCCCCTCTTAATCTCAGTTAAGTATATTGAGAGAAATACAGCAACCAGTATCCCTACTATTCATACAAAATTAAGGCAGTAAGGAAAATGGAGAGCTCACAAAAAAGTTTTACTCTGTTACAATCCTTAGTTTAGAATACAAAAAGAGCACAAATTTTATTATACAAGAATATTTTTTAATTATATAGTTTCATTTATTTTGAAAACAAATTGAACAAATCTGATATAGATTTACATTTTTTAAAGTATTGTTTGTAGTCCTTAAAGTATTCTGTGTTGTCCATTCGGACCTTTATCTTATGTATTGTGTTTGTCAAGACATGCAAACAAATAGAAAATTGGAAGACATTTTAATACCTCACATCACTATGATGAAAGTTATGGCTAATATAGTTCTAGAAATTAGAGGTAATCTTCTGGTTTGCAAAATGCAGAGAAATTTCATCTACAAGTTTGACACTGAAAGATTGAATATGGTTTGCTTTACTTGCACAGAAATGGAGACCTTAATATGTGCTTGAATTGATTGTGGTAAAATGGAATCTTATTTGACATTCAGTATAGAACAGTAGGCATCACATTTATGTAAGGTCCTACTGTAGAATAATAATGTGTATTTAACATAATGTAGGACTGACTTCTTTAAACCTTAAAGTCCAGAGATGTCTTGTAACATTTTGTAACTAAATGGAATGGAAAAGATGTCTTCTGCAAGCAAGGGCATTGATGTGCTATCAGCTGTTTGTTCAAAGATTGACAGTGTATAACAATACTGTTGTGAATTTAATGTACCTAATCATACATAGAAGTAGGTGGAAGTCAGTGATCTAAACTACTGAAATCCTATATGTTTTAAATGTACAGGATCGTACAGCTATCAAGTTAAAAAAGTTATATAAAAACTTTTAATAAGTTTTAATGTAATGTTACAATTTAATGTATTTCTTTGTGTTAGTCAATGTAATGTGCATGTCTGTTTGTAAATAACGAAATAGGTCATCTTATTAAAAAATGACCGACAACTATGACTAAGTATAATATAGCTCTTGTTGCACTATTTGCACATGAATTCAGTTTCTAAAGTTGAGTTCTACCATAGTATTATTGAATTAATTGAGAATTAAACTTTTTGTCTACAAAGTATTAACAGATTTGTGATAAGACTACAGCTCCTTTACTGTTTTACTGTTTTACTAAAATGAAATACTGAATCATGAATTAGTTTAAAGAAAAAAAATATGTCTTCTAGAAAAGCACTAAATTATCAAATCCTTCATATGAAATGACATGTTAAAATCATAAACAAGTACTGCATATATAAATTACATTTGGAGCCTATAAATATACACCACACAGAATATTGATAGCTCACCTTTTAAAATGAATGCTGCTATGGTAATGCCTCTGTTGAAGTAATGCTTTAAATGGATACTATATCCCATATGACTAATGTAATGTTCATTGATGCACAAATTTTTATTTTTGTGAAGTACAAAACATAATTACTATTACAACAAAATGTGTCATATCCGGGTAACTTTAATATGAAAATCAATTATCAAAGTAAAAAAAAGAAAAAGAGGACCAATGTTCCCTTTATTTAGGCACTGTACTTTGGTTTTAATAACATGTATTCTAGTTATTATTAATTAGTGCCTATTTATTAAGGGAAAAATGATCACGTGTAAAGATTTGTCTCTTTCAAGATTTCACTGGGTCATTTAGCCACTGGGTCATGTCTGGGCCATTCGTAAACTGCTGTCACTGCTTACTTCTGATAGAATTTTTTGATTAGAAATATCCTAATTTGACATGGTGCAATTTTTAAATTCTAATAGACACCTGTCTGAATACCCTATGTTGCTGATGAATGTGTATTGAATCAGGACAAGTCAAGGAAGGCAAATGTCTCTGATGTCACCAACAAGTTAATAAATTGACTTCACTGACATGCATTTATTAACATAAAACAAGGAATTTGTCTAAAAAAATTATATCTGGGAATTACATGTAGTTCATAAGAGAAACTGGAAGAGCTATCTTGCAAAGAGGAAGCACTGTGAATGTGAATGATCTGTGTTATAGTCCTGTGTTGAGTACCTCATGTCTAGCCTCCATAGCTTATAGTTCCACTGGCGATGCCATTGGTTATGGAGCATGTTATTATTTTAACCATTCATTGAACTGATCTTTGATCACAAATGTAAGTGCTGATTTTTGTACTCTACTGCAATATTATAATTACCCATTTTATGAACTTCACATTTATAAAATAACCCTTGAAAAGGTAACAGTGTCATAAACTACTCTATACGTGTAATTACCCAATACAGTTTTTCATTAGTTAACTGTATAATAAAAGTTTAATATTGTAAGTTTGTAAGTATGAAGGAGTAAGGAAGGTTAAGTTAACAATTTCATATTACAATTATGATATATTCTTTATTTTCATAGAAAGTAAAAAGTGCCAAAATAAAATGACTTTTTGCATGCTACTGATAGTCCTAAGGACAATACTGATGGTATTTTCTTACACAGTTTTATATGAACTGATTCAGTTTAATCCATAATTCACTCTCTAAATTAAGCGTTCTTCCTAAACTGCTTGAAACCCCTGTGTCTTGTTCAAACTAAAGTAACATAATTTTTAAGAAAAAAAAAGACAAAACAAGGAATTTTGACCAACTGATGACCACCAAAAGAGACACAATTTTAAGCTCAACAAAAAACACAGCCTACAGACATTTTGAGCATCACTTTTAGCAGGTATTCTATTAAACAACAGATAAACCAATACAAGTTTCTAGTGAATCAGATATTCTCTACTAGTATAAAAGGAAAGCAGTTAGTACAATTGCTTATTGGAGCTTCACAATGGTGCAGGTTTCTTTTACATTGTCTTAGGATAAAACAAATGTATACTAAGTGTCCTGCTGAAGCTCGTGGTTGCTGAAGAGTTGCTCCCTTTAGGCAGGTTATACACATACCAAAATTTGGATGGTTAAGCAGAAAACATGTGCATCTCTGCTCAACAGAAGCTGAAACGACTGGCTTCTGTCAAACAGCCATGCTGGAAAACCGGCATTCGGTCAGAGCTTTGAATCAATAGCTGCACCACTGATCAGTGTATTTTGATTGGAGAAGGGCCGCACCCATCAGAATACAATGACACAGAGATCCTTGCATCAGTGTGGCTTGCGTTGATGCAGTGATCTGTGAAGTTTTTTTTCCATTTGTTTGCTTTGCTGGTTGAACAAAATAAAACCTCAAAGCATATACCCAGCTTTACATACACACAGTACTGCTGCATCTTTGTAACATTCATAAGTATTTGAGTTCTATTAGCCTACTGGACCACAGTTAATGCAGTAGGAATTACTGAGCTCCATGGACAACTGTGAACAGTTTTAAGTACTTAAAGTGCTGATTAGAAGTCAGTAAGATTCACATATTTTTTTTTTTTAATAGCAACATAAAGTTTAGTGAATATGTTTTTTTTATATGCTGAAAAAATTAGAGAAAACACAAACCATCTGCATTTACGCAAACAACCAATTCTATATTAGTATACCAAAAATGTTTCTATAGTAGACACTGGGAGTTGGTTTTTCTAAAGGAGTAAACAGTTCACTTAGCCCAGTAAACCCATGTTCATTTTAAATACCCAGTGGTTGTTCCCCTAGAAAAGAGAATTTTACTTTGGGCTAAATGTTAGTGAATTAGGTGACTCTCTGTTACTTTAAATACCCGACACTTTTTTAGCAAAAATCCGTTTTTTTATCTCCTTTCCACATGATTAGGTATCTAAAGTGAGCACAGCTTCACTGTATTCACTAACATTCACTTTTAAAAGTGAAAAAACACATTCACTTTGTTAGTTGAACTGCATCTTCTTTAGTAAATCCACCCAGCTGTCTTTATGAGAAACATTTACACCTGAAAACACATTTTCCATTTCATTGCTAGTCTTCTAGCTTACAGAAAAGTTAAAAAAGTAGCACATTAATATTTTATGCCAGTAAATTAAGTAGAACAGCTTGTCTCGGTGTCTTCTAGGTATTAAGGATGCATTACATTTCATTAGAAATAAGGATATTAAATATGCTTAAGACTCGTTAAAACAATATACAACATCCCTTAGGCTATTTCCAGTGTACTCAGTGCAGGAAGAACCACATTTTCTTTTATTCTTACACAGCATTCAAAAGCACAATACTTCAGAAGAAGGCCATTTAAAAACCTAATAAATAATTTTGCACATGAGAGATTCTTAGTCATCAATTTCTGGCATTTGCTGAAGGTATGCTGAAATGTAATAATAAATATTCAATCAAATGAAAAATAAGATGAAGTGAAAATAAGCAGATGCATCCAAGAGCCATTTTTGAAACTGTATTCTTGTACATGCAACAAAAACTTTTACAGTTTGTTTTATACTATCAAGACTTAAATAAATAGCGGGACAATGGGGCTGTCTGGCACTAAAACTAGTGCTTGTTCATATGACAAATCATATTGTGTACAAGTCTGTGACATGCATTCATTATTCATTTCCATGCCAAGCCTATTGGGGCTAAGTTAGTGTAAAGAAATAAGCTACCTAAATCACTGTTCCAATGTTCTGTATTTACTGTGTAGTGTGTTAAAAAGCAAATCTGCAGTGTTGTTTTATTTTTATATACAGGGCCTTATGAAACCTCTTGTATATACATTTTAGGCTTTTACTTTTTTTCTCTTACTTTTAAGTAATAGTTATATGTCAGCTTAAAGGCACTTGGAACATGTGACATAGTGTTTGATAAAGGTGTGCTCATTTTTACTTTTAATTAACAATCCAAGTTACCTTGCATAAATGTGCAGTTATTTTTGGAGCATGCATTCAACTCTAAAGATTCTTTATAGAGTACTAAGTGGTCAATTTTAAAATAAATTGTGATACAAATATCACAGCATTTGCACAACCTTTGCAAATAATCCCTGTAATGTGTAAACATGTTTATTTCCTATCATTGTCAGCTACGTCTAGTAGCCATAAAGCAATTTTGTCTCAAAATACCCCAGTCAGGAAAATATTGCATTATGACCCCTAGATGGAGCTGAAAATCATAGAAAATAAACATATTAGGCACATTGCAGGGAATATTCGTTAAGGCTGAGCGAATGCTGCAACATTGGCTTAACAGTTTTTTATAAGTAGGCTGCTAAGTGTTGCCTTGACTTTCATCACACATGTAACATAGTAAGTTCTTTGTTAGAAATATTTCTCCTAAGTCTCACAGGCAAGCACATAGATTGTCCAGAGCTTCTCAGCTGGGTCTAAGAAATGTTGCCCATCCATTGAACTAATGTGTTAAAGGGCATTGATATAATTTTGGGTTAGCTGATTATGTATGTTCTCATGAAAGTAACAATGATGGCTTCTGGAACAAGAACATCTTGAAAATATCCTGTGATAAAATGTATAGCTGAATGAGCAAAGCTAGCTCCAAGGACTATATCCACTTTTTTGCTAATGTAATACATACCTATAACTATTATCAGTTGCAGCTCACTAGCGAAAGCAATATTTTGACAGGTGCTCGTATATACTTAGAACTCTTAATTTTCTAGAGACCTAATGTGTTGATAAATTTTAATCAGGCATTATTACATTTATATTAGTAAAAGCCAGTATACTGTATATGCTGTTAGACAACAAATGAACAAGATGGTAGATTGCACTTTCAATGCAATCAAAGATGAACATGGCATACTCTACATAATCCAGTGTCTCAAACAATCTTTATGGATCCCAAAAGATCATACAAACCTTGCCTTACTCCTCCTACTTTAATATGTTTTGCCAATTTAATGGGCTTAATATATTATCTAGGTTAGTGAGATATGGGCTCCCATAGGTGCTAATGGTGTGGTTCAGGCTCCCAGAGATTTTTAAATACCATATGTAGCCTTATACTTATGGCCAATCTTAAAACAAGCAGTATGCAATCACTGAACAACATATTTTAACTTGAAACATTGAACTTTGCAGTTTCCAAGCACCCTGATTATTTAGGGCATATATACCAGAACTCTAGAGAAAAACAGTATAAGCAACACAAGCAAAAATATATTGAAATGTGTCCTAAAAATAAAATTTACCATTGCTATATATCCCCCAAATTCTTGATCTATTTTCAGTCCTGCTTTGCACAAATTACATATGGAAGTTGTTTTTATTTGCAATGAGCAGCACGCAATTTTCTTGTTAGCCCTTTATATCTTGTTTTTTAGTTTATCCACTCATCTGTGAAGGTTCTCATTTGTCCAGGTCATTGGTATAACTAAAGAAGCTACTTCACTGTTACTGAACAGGTTCAGTTGAATGTGACTAACTACTACAAGCTTTTCCAGGCAAGTGTTGACTTTACAACTAAAATTCACAATGGTAAAACATACCTTATCTAAAATAAAACTAAAGCAAAGTGCAGTCATCATTCAAAACCAATCAAAAAAATATTCCTTGTCTTCACAACCCCAAACAGTTGAAAACTGCTCAAGGTAACTGCACATGATTGCTATTAATATGTGAACCCAACAGAGTTTGATATTCGCAAAAATGATTACATTGCTTTTATTAATTTATTTTTTGAATAAGCTGAATGGTGCCTTACAAGATAGAAAGCTACTAAATTATTGTTATAAAACAGTAACACTGAGTGCACCTTTCTAATAGGTCTCAATGTGTTCATATACTTCCATCTCTTAACCTGACTTGTATGAACTGTAATAGTAACTGTTCAGTCTAATCTAGTGTTGATCGTCTATTAAAAAAATGTTCATACAATGTATAAATATGTATTTGAAGAAAAACAAAAACTTGTAAATTTGTATCATACAGAGATTATCTTGTTGTTGCAATTGCTGTAAATGTTTTCTTACACTGGCCTTTTCATAAAACTGTTGGAATGGTTGAAGATGAACAGAAAAGTCATCTGCTCTAACAGGGCTGAATGTATGTAAATATGATAAATTTATTTTGTTGGAAACCTCTTGAGAAGCTGAGTGAAAATTATCTCCAGTTTTATGGTGGAATCGATAAGCGCCGATGCTGTCTGCTGACTAGTTGAGTCCTATAGGCCTGCTAAAACATACTTTAAAAAGCCTGTTCTTTCAGCCAATAGAAGTAGAAAATCAAAATAGCCCAAGTTTATTTCCATTTTCACAGCTAGGTACATTGAGTGAGGTTCATTAAGAGTCAAAGCCCAGTATCAGATCTCAGTCATGCTCTGTACATCAGCAAGTGCACAGCTGGCTTGTGATACCTTGCTTTGCTCTCAGTAATTAATGGAGATTATTCAATATTGTCTGTGATTCAAACATTGAACTTCCTATGAGAAGAATATTGTGTAATTTGATGTTTGTTCAGCTGGTAACTCCCCGTGTTTCTGCTACAATAACTTTTGTTCAGTAATCTGTTTCAAAAATGTACACAAAAGTACTAGTATAATCGTCTTTTAAAGTATTTTCACTCTCTGTAGGAAAGTGTATTTCTGTAATATTTCCAATATAAAACTACCATACCATATTTTATTTATACTCTGTAATTAAACTGTTCTTTGAAACATATGATCACTGTGTTGTTGTCATGTAATTATGCTTGTTTGTGGGTTATTAATATTTTAATTAAAAGCAAAATCAGAATGCACAATAAATAATCATAACAGCTGCATTTTAGAAAGGTTTTATAAGAATATATTGAGTTCCCTATTTGTTTGAGCACCACATCCCCATATTATTGCTATTTAGTGGCAGACTGATGTTCAACCAGTTATATACGTTGGTTCCATCTGAAGGTAATTGCATTTTGTGGTTAGCCCTCAGTATAAGATTGTACCAGTCAAAATCAAGAAACAATTGCACTCAGATTAGGCTACAAGCAACAGCTGTGGAAGGGCAGACATCAGAATTTCACTATAAAGTGCCCAAAACATACAAAGTGTACAGTTTACATGGAAATCCCATTTATGTAGGCAAGAGGGTATACAGCATTTTTTAAGAAGAGCAGGACCTAAAACATGGATTTTACCTGTATTTTCCTTTTTTGATGTATTGCTTAGGCCAGTAGACACTGAACTGTAGCCCGCAGGCTAGACACATTATTCATCCCATTATTACCAATAATGAGGAACTATTATTTCCGCTGACACAAATAACGCAGCATAATTCCCCCCAATGACAGTGAGGCATTATGCCTTTCATGAGCCCAAGAATAGGGCATTATTTCTCCACTCATTGACCACAAACACTATTGAATTTCCTTTACTACCACTGAGCCTGAGAAATTGTTTACTCCCACTAGTCACTGATGCCCGTGCATTTTTTAATCTCACTGTCCACAGTCTGGTCTCCTAAAATCTGAAGGACATTGAACTGGCCCTTTATTTGGAAATTAGTTTGGGAACCCATGGCTTAAGCCTAGTACACACGCTCAGAAAATCATATTAAAAATATTGCTTTTGAAGCAATCGTATGATAATCTGATCGTTAGTACACAACTTTAGTTCAAAATTATTCAAAGGGACAAGCATGAAAATTGTTCTCATATGATACCAGATCATATGATTTTCATTTAATCAGTGCGATTTTTGTCTGAAAATCCATACAAATACAATACAATACATCATGTCTGATTTTTTATTCTGTTGTAGAAGAATTTTCGTAACTTGAGTAACCTCTTCATTTTCAATATAAGCATGCAAAAAAATAAAAAAACGGACAATCATTTGTCCAATATTCTCATCATGTGTACGGGGTTTTAATGTAGTTGTAAACCTAACTAATCACAAAATGATTTTTTAACACATACAATCAAACCTATATTGACAGTGACTTGCCTTTACAGCTGTGTCCTGCTTCGTAAATGCAGGTCACATGATTGCAATTGAGTCCACAGTGATGCATGGACCTGCCTCTGGGTGTGTCCAGTGTTAGGGCATGTACCTCAAAACTGGGAATGATTTTGTCACCAAGCTTGTGCATTTTCATGGCAATAGTATGCATTCAGACCTGGCAGCATACATCACTTCCCCCTTTCCCCATTCAGTCAAGGCTGGAGTGAAGGACGGGGGTGTGGCTGTGTACTGACTACGGAAGATATAAATGCGCTGTGCTCTTGCACAACATTCTTATGTCTTCTGTGGGATGATGCAAAATATAAACTGACCATGGTCAGCTGTCATGCTTACTGTGGTTAGTTTTCTTGTAGGTGGAGCTGTATAAGCAAGATCAACTAGGTAAATCAGAACATCTGCAGGCAGAAATAAAATACTAGCAACAGAAATCACATGTACCTGGTTTAACCACTTGCCCTCCAGAGGATTTACCCCCCTTCCTAACCAGGCCATTTTTTACGATATGGCGCGGCATTACTTTAGTGGAAAAGAACAGACAAGGGCGCACTCTCATTGTGCATTACCGTGGTAGAACACATATTTATTGAATAAAAGAGGATATATACTCACAAACCAACGTGATTAAAAGCAGTATAAGTGGTCCACAAAGACAGTCACAATACATCTGTGTCTAATAATGCGAATAAACTGACGCGTTTCGGGAGCTGAACCCCCTTCCTCAGAGCTTCCTCAGCTCCCGAAATGCGTCAGTTTTTTGCATCATTAGACACAGATGTATTGTGACTGTCTTTGTGGACCACTTATACTGCGTTTAATCACGTTGGTTTGTGAGTATATATCCTCTTTTTATTCAATAAATACGTGTTCTACCACGGTAATGCACGATGAGAGTGCGCCCTTGTCTGTTCTTTTCCACTAGTGCTCAGATTTCCTGATCTTAGAAGGGCAGCACCTCTTCGGTTGGCATTTTGGCATCTCCTTGGTTGTATGAAGACTGGAGCGCTGGTTACGTTTGTTTATCTTTTATAGTGCGGCATTACTGTAACTGACAATTGCGCTGTCATGCAATGCTGAACCCAAATGAAATTTATGTCTTTTTTTCACACAAATAGAGCTTTCTTTTGATGGTATTTGATCTCCTCTGCATTTTTAATTTTTTGCGCTATAAACAAAAAAAGACCAACAATTTTGAAAAAAAAATTATGTTTGAATTTTTGCTATAAAATATATCCTGTAAAAAATTTTTTACAAATCTAATTTTGTCATAATTTTAGGCCAAAATGTATTCTGCTACATGACTTTGCAAAAAAAAATCCCAATACATGTAAATTAATTGGTTTACGTGAAAGTTATAGTGTCTACAAATGGTGGTATATATACTGGAATTTTTTTTATACTAGTAATGGCAGCGATTAGCGACTTATAGGGACTGCGGGACTGCGGCAGGCATTCTGACACTGGGGGGAAATGACTAACTGCCACTGACATCCCAATTACACTAATACAGTGATCAATGCTAACAAAAAGCACTGAGACTGTACTAATGACACTGGGCAGGAAGGGGTCAACATCTGAGGCGATCAAAGGGTTAACTGTGCGATGTGCTTTGTTTTACTGTGTGTTGTATGTGTTTTACTAGGAAACATGCTACTGTGTATTTCTCTGCTTTACACACAGGTCTCTCCCCTGTCACTGTTCCTTGGCGATCGCCAGGTGCTAGCGGGGAATCTCCGGCCGGGACCTGGTGATTGACATCTGTAGCCACCAATAGCGGCATGGGTAGGGTGGTGCGCTTGCGCAAGCCTGCTGCCCGGAAATGCAAAATCACTTATATACACGTGATTTTGCGCAGCCCTGCCACAGGTAACAATTTGTTTTTCTGCAGTTTTTAAAAAGCAGCCACAAAGAATGATATACAGTATCACAATTTATTAGTATGGTAATTTGAAGATTATAGTGTATAAGTAAATATTCACTCTTATTTTACTAGGTTAAGAGTGATATGCAAAATGAAGTTTTCCAGTGCCACATATCAGCATTTTTCTTTGATAATAACATTAAATATCATTGTTTACTATATGTTACTGCATTTTGCTCTTCAGCACTGTGATTTGTAAGCCTAAATGATCGTCATCATCCTCATGTAATTACTTATTACAATAACAACTGAAATGATGGGTTATTCTCAGTTACTGTGTATAAACTATCATTTGTATTGTGTAAATAAAGTCTTTAGGTCTTTCATGTGTACCGTGGTACTGTCATAATCAGCAGTCTACCTGTAATTAGTTTGCAATAGGCAGCCCAAAACTGTATGTGAAATGCAATTCACGTTGCTTTCCTAATTTGATAAAAATGTGTTATTGTAACATAAAACAGAATATCCTTAGACAGAAGCCTTTGTCCACATACTGTGACACTGCAGCTATAAAGTAAGAGATAAAGTAAACCTGTGACAGGCCTGAACAATTACAACCCTGTATACTATAAAAAAAAAGCATTGGTGGGGCATGGCTGGAGCAGAAGCTGAATGACTGCATAACCACACAGCTCTGCTGTACTCACAATGCCTGCACACAGCAGTGGACCTGACACTCCAAATCCAACCAGAGGAGAGGCAACAGCCCGGAGGCCCTCAGGGAGATGACAAAGATGAGGAAACTGAGAGGAAACACTTGAAATTAACCGAGTTTCCCCCTCGGCCAGATCACAGCAATCCCTAACATGGCAGCAGCAGCTCAGGATTCTCCTCCTCTCACTCAGCACACAGGCATCTGTCTCCCTTGCTTTCTCTACTTCCTCTATTGAGAGCCCAGCAAAATCTAAACCTAGAATGACAGATATTAATCCATAGCATGCTGTAACTTATTCTCATACTAATACTTCACATTCTGCAAGTAATTTCTCAGATCCAATGGCTAACTTTCCTACTACTAGTCAGTCTATTTATGATACATTAATGAAGGAGATGCTCCTTTCATTAAGATTATCCATACAGTCAGATATCATTAACTCTATGCAACAAATCAATTCAGAGATTAACAATCTTGGCGACAGAGTTGACCATGTGCAAACACAAATGGGAGAATACGCCACTTCCTTTAACACCCTAGTAGACACCCACAACGAAAGGGATGAGGAAATTCAATGGCTCAAAAGTAAAGTTACAGATCTGGAGGATAGATCACGATGTAACAACATTAAAATAAGAGGCATTCGAGAATCAATACAATCTTACCAATTGAGAGGATATACCCAAGAGCTCTTTTGTGCCCTCCTACCTGATACTACAAACACCGATCTGACCATCGATAGAATACATCGCCTTCCAAAACCCTCCTATCTACCAGATAAAATACCTCGAGATGTTTTGATGAGAATTAATTTTTCTCATGTCAAAGAAAAAATCATGTAAATTGTGTGCAAACCCCAAAATTTGCCTGCACAATTCTCCTCTTTACAGTTTTTCACAGATATATCTAAGCACACCATGCAATTTAGAAAAAAATCTCCTCCCAATAACAAAAGCTCTACGAAACCACAAAATATTTATCGTTGGGGTCACCCCACTAAATTGATCATCACCAGAAATTATTCAATCATCACAATCAACAACCTAGAGGAAGGTCTGCAATGTCTTAGAGAATGGGACATTCTCCCAGAAAGCGACCCACAACATTCTACCGCCACCAGAGCTTCTCCAGAGTGGAACCTGGTCACTCACAAACGCCAAACTAAACATTGACCGTATATTTGCAATCTTATCTCATGGTCCTCGCTTAGATGTAATTTCACATGTTTAAGCAAGGCCTTACCGAACACACTACCTGTAAGTATGCCTGCCAATGGCAAGATCACTTGTTTTGTTTTTGCCCCAAAAGTACTACGCAATTTTCAATGCCTTCAGATCTTGGCTAAGATCCTATTTTTTCTTGATTTGTTATCTGCTCAGTTATCTGTATTTGTTTATTTTTTTCCTTTTTGTTTCTATTATCGTGTAATTCCTGATAGTCTAAATGGTTTAACTGACATGTGCATAAAAATGTATTACCGCTTTAGGGGCCCCTTGGTTAAGCCTCGATTAATATCAGTAAATATATCCATTCAATGGGTATAAAAATGATCTCTATTAATGTCAATGGATTGAATCATCTGGCCAAACGTACAAACATGTGGACACAGGCATTTAAAGATAAATACGATATACTCTGTGTTCAAGAGACTCATTTTGTTGATTCAGCCCCTCCTAAATGCTCACACAAAAAATTTCCACATTCTATACTGCCAATGCCTCTGAAGAAAAAGAGGAGTACTCACTGCTATTAGAGACACACTAAACTTTGTTCTTCATAAAAATATCTCAGACCCCTAAAGGCTGGTACCTGATTCTTATATGTACTATAGATAATACAGATTACACTAATCTTGTAAATTCATTTGCACCTAATACTCATCAAAAAAGATACTTTACCAAGCTCTTCAAACTAATTTCAAAATATCATTCTGGTTCCCTTATACTATGTGGTGACTTGAAGCTCATAATTGACAGAAACCTAGACTCAACAAAATCTCAAAAAAAGACTACCCCTTTCTTTTACCAAAGATTTTATTAAGCATGTTAAAAGGAAACATACAAACCATAACAAATCGTATGATACAAAGTGACAACAAATAATAAAGAACAGGGAAACATTACATAACAAACACAAAGATAGACATATAAGACCCACAATAGGGTCCAGATAACATTATGGAAGGCAAAGGGCCACAAGGCCCGCAACCACTTTCAGAAATATAAAAGCTATATACAAGAAGGCAACAAAAAAAAGAAAACACATAGAGAGCCACGTTCTCAGGAGGCAATGTTGTCCCTGAGAATCATAGACCTGTAAGATGACAAAAATAACTGATAGACAATCGGTCTAATATAAACAAACCATACGAAAGAGGAGAGAGAAAATAGGAAAACAAAAGAAAAGAAAGCAGAAGAGCAGAGAGAAAAAAGAGACAGGTCATCAAAGAAGAGGAGTTTGCCTGGGGGGGGGGGGGGGGAGAGCCGGGAGACACAATCCCCACATAAGGGGAGTGGAGAGGCAAAACCCAACACATCATAGATTAGTAAGTTTTGGAGTAAAACGAGAACCAGTTGGTGATCCACCCACGGTCGCCAAACAGAGAGAAACTTATCATGTTTGTCCTCTAATACCGCCATCAATTTTTCATTGATAAAGAAACCTTGGATTCTGGACCTGACCTCTTCAAATTGTAGTGCAGGGAATTTCCAAAAACCAGCAATATTCTGCTTACTAGCCATAAAAAAAAATTGACCAATGAGCGTGGTCCACGAGGTAGGCCATGAAGTGGCTTAAACAGTAAGGCCTCAAAAGGATCTTTTTTAAGGTTAATAGATGTAACTGAATAAATAAGATGATAAACTCTAGTCTAGTCCTAAGTGGCAGGCCACTGGACAGGTCCACCAAATGTGAAGCATCGTACCCTCTAGAGAGCAGCCTTGAAAACACTGAGGGTTATAATCCGGTATAAATTTAGCTAATTGAGATGGGGTAAAATACCATCTTGAAATCACTTTATAGGAATTATCTAATGCCGGTATGTTGTGAGAGCAGCAAGACACTCCTTGCCACATAGACCCCCAACCCACAGTAGAAATTTCCATCTGAAGCTCCTCATTCCATTGCGCACAGTAAATGGTAAGGTTCAGCCATATGATTCTGGATTGATAGATAAATTTGAGATAGGGCACCTTTAGTGGAAGCCCACACCTTATAAAGCGATTCAAAACCCGAAAAGGTGCGAGGGGAATCCCATCTGCGAATCAACAAAAAGATGTAATTGCAAATAATGAAATAACTCAAAGGAAGGGAAAGAATAACTCTCTCAAAGCTGCACAAACGTACATAGACCTCGACCCCTAATTAACAAGTGAACCGTCGTAAAACCATGAGTTATCCACCAACGAAAGGCTATCTTATCAGAATCCCCTGGGGGAAAAAGTGGACAATCGAATAATTGTATTAGAGGTAAATGCGGGGAAAGAAGACCTGCCGAATCCCAAATTTTTAAGGTGTGAGTCAAGACAGGATTCATCAATTTAGGCCGCGAGGACGGAGTGAGCCAAGGCAAGGCTGAAGTCAGAAGGGGATGCACGTCCACAGTATCTATCAGTGCCCACAAGGGTAAGTCCTTTAGAGAAAAAAGCTGAATGAGGGGAGTAACTTGGGCTGCAACATAGTAGTGATGAATGTTCGGAAGACCAAGACCACCCCAGATACGTGGGCAGTAAAGCAACTGCTTAGACAAACATGGACTTCCCGAAGCCCATACAAACCATAAAATTTGGCGTTTTAAGATATGGAGTATATGGGGCTGAATCCGAACAGGGAGCATCCGAAAAGGATAAAGTAGCTTGGGAAGATAAGTCATTTTAATTGCTTGGGCCCTACCAAACCAGGATAAGGACATGGATGCCAAGAAGAGAGAAACTGGGTTAGTTGAGAAAGCAGAGGAGGAATGTTTGCATCGCAAATGGCGCTCAGCCTTGTCAGTCAAGCAAAGATTGAGACGATCTACCTTCTGTTGGCGCTCAACTATTGGAGACCTCTTAAACAGCACTGTAATCTTTTCAAGCTCACGTTCTAAAGTTTGCCGATGTTGGTCTCCTTTACGCCGCCTGGAAGCCAACTGTATGATATGGCCCCTAATAACCACCTTATATGCTTCCAAAAGAATAACAGGCGAAGAGACTGTACCCAGATTATTCCGAAAGTAATCCGAGGAGTGAATCCAAACATCCTCAACTACAGAGGAAAAAGAGAGAAGGGAATCATTAAGATAACAGGAGGGAGCTCGTGGACACTGAGAGGGAACTGAAGACTGCGCGATAATGGGAATATTGCCAGACCAAGGAACCGTAGGAATCCTCATCGAGAGTAAATGCGGAAGAAAAGAAGGAGTCACAAAAACGTGATCAATACAAGAATGGCTAGAGTGGGGATTGGAGAAAAGGGTATAATCTCTAGAAGTGGGATGTAATTCCCGCCAGTCATCGACCAGATTATGGGAGCGAAGAATATGCCCAAACTCCACAGAGAGCGGAGAGGAGGCTGCTGAGCCCATAGGGGATTTAACTAGTTTAGGATTAAGGACTAAATTGGAATTGCCTGACAGCATAAAATGGCTTTTCTGATGGGTCTGAAGAACCGACAAAAGATGCTCAAAAAAACGAGTTTGTCTCTGATTAGGAGCATAGTATATACAAATTGTGACCTCCACATCCTATAGGATCCCTACAACTATCAAATATCAAACTATCAAATAATGGCATTGGGGGTCCGCAACTACTTTGTGCTCTTGAAAAGGCTGGGATTTGCAAATTGCCAAAAGAACCCCCCTAACCACTTGCCTACCGGGCACTTATACTCCCTTCTTTACCAGGCCAATTTTCAGCTTTCCGCGCTGTCGCATTTTGATTGACAATTGCGCGGTCATGCAAGATTGTACCCATATGAAATTTTTAGCATTTTTTTTCTCACAAATAGAGCTTTCTTTTGGTGGTATTTAATCACCGCTGGGCACTTTACTATTTGCGCTATAAACAATAAATGCAAAAAATATGTAAAAAAAAAAGTTTCTTTGTTTCTATTATAAAATTTTTCAAACAGGTAATTTTTCTCCTTCACTGATATACGTTGATGAGGCTGCACTGATGGGCACTAATAGGCAGCACTGATGGGCACTGATGGGCACTGATAGGCAGCACTAATGAGGTGGCACGGATAGGCGGCACTGATAGGCAGCACTAATGAGGTGTCATGGATAGGCGGCACTGATAGGTGGCACTGATAGACAGCACTGATAGGTGGTACTGAGTGGTATCACTGCTGGGCACTGACTGGCAGCACTGCTAGGCATTGACTGGCGCAACTGCTGGGCACCGACTGGCACAACCGCTGGGCACTGACTGGTGGCACTGACTGGCAGCACTGCTGGGCTGCACTGATGGGCACTGGTGGGCACAGGTGGGTGGCACTGGTGGGCACAGGTGGGTGGCACTGCTGGGCACAGGTAGGTGGCACTTCTGGGCACAGGTGTGTGGCACTGCTGGGTGACACAGGTGGGTGCACTGCTGGGCACACGAGTGTGCACTGCTGGGCACAGGTGGGCGGAACTGGTGGGTGGCACTGCTGGGCACCAATCATCAGGGCACTGATGATCAGTGCCGATCCCTGCTCTGACAACTGCCGGTTCTTGGCAGTACTTTCCTCACAAGTGCAGCCGAGAACCGGCAATTGCATTTCCCGGTGATAAGCGTGTCATTGGACACGGCTGATCATGTGGTAAAAGGCTGCTGTGATTGGCTTTTTACCACATCACGTGATCAGCTGTGTCCGTAGGACACAGCATTCATGGAGATCGCCGGGAGCGCGCCCCCAGGGGTGCGCAGGAGAGCGCATTCTGGGAGGATGTCATATGAGGCCGACCGCAGTGTAGCCATCATTTGGCTATCTTCGATTGGCAAGTAGTTAACGGGCCGAGGCAAAAAAGACCTGGGCATAACGACCACCTAAAAAATGGGGATTATAAGGGAATAAAATAATTAAATTAAAAATACTGATATTAACCACTTGCCTACAGGGCACTTATACCCCCTTCCTGCCCAGGCCAATTTTCAGCTTTCAGCACTGTTGCACTTTGAATGACAATTGCGCGGTCATGCAACACTGTACCCATATGAACTTTTTATCATTTGTTTTAGACAGATAGAGATTTCTTTTGGTGGTATTTAATCACCTCTGTGGTTTTTATTTTTTGCTAAACAAACCAAAAACAACTGAACATTTTGAAAAAAAAGTTTTTTCTTAGTTTTTGTTATAACATTTTGTAAATAAGTGATTTTTCTCCTTCACTTATGTGCGTTAATGAGGCTGCAGTGATGGGCACCGATAGGCTGCAATGATGGGCACTGATGAGGAGGCACTGGTAGGTGGCACTGATGGGCATTGACAGGCATCACTGATGGCTGCTCAGAAGGGCAGCATTGATAGGCGGCACTGACTGGCACTGATAGGCAGCACTGACTGGCACTGGTAGGTGGTACTGGCTGGCACTGTTAGGTGGCACTGATGGGCACTGATAGGCGGCACTGATGCGCACTGATATGTGGCACTGACTGGCACTGATAGGCGACACTGACTGGTACTGATAGGTGGCACTGATTGGCAGCACTGATAGGTGGCACTGACAGGCATTGATAGGTGGCACTGACTGGCACTGATAGGTAACACTGAAGGGCAGCTCAGACAGGCACTGATATGTGGCACTGCTGGGGCTACACTGATCATCAGGGCACATTGATAATCAGTGCCCTGATGATCAGTGTACATGTCCCCTCTGAGGGATGGCGAATACTGGATTTCCACTCCTCACGAGCTGTCAGCGTGACAGCTCGTGAGGAGAGAAATGCCGATAACTGGCATTTCCCTATTTACATGCAATCAGCTGTGATTTACATGCAATCAGCTAATCACATGACTGAGCGGACATCTTCCGTTGACCGGTGAGCCACTGTGTCCGAGGGACACAGCGCACCACCGATCGCCATGCTGCGCTCCCCCGGAGTCGCGCATGCGTGGTTAGAGTGGGAGGACATCATATGACGTCCTCCTCCCAGAATGAGAGAACCGCCTTGCACCCTTCATTACCTTATATGGCGAGCGGAAGGCGGTTAAGATCTACGCTAAAGTTATTGCGTGCAGACTGGCCAATATACTCCCAGATTTGATCAGGCCTGATCAGTTAGGCTTTACTAAAGGTAGACAAATATCTGACACAGCCTGGAGACTAATCAACATAATTCATTACGCAGACTTACATAAAATTCCTTCCTTATTACTTGCTCTAGACGCCGAAAAGGCTTTTGATAGGGTACACTGGACATACAGTGGGGATTGAAAGTTTGGGCACCCCAGCTAAAAATTTGTATTAATGTGCATAAAGAAGCCAAGGAAAGATGGAAAAATCTCCCAAAGGCATCAAAGTACAGATTAGACATTCTTATAATATGTCAACAAAAGTTAGATTTTATTTCCATCATTTACACTTTCAAAATAACAGAAAACAAAAAAATGGCGTCTGCAAAAGTTTGGGCACCCTGCAGAGTTAATATCTTGTACTGCCCCCTTTGGCAAGTATCACAGCTTGTAAACGCTTTTTGTAGCCAGCCAAGAGTCTTTCAATTCTTGTTTGAGGTATCTTTGCCCATTCTTCCTTACAAAAGTCTTCCAGTTCTTTGAGATTTCTGGGCTGTCTGTCACGCACTGCTCTTTTAAGGTCTATCCATAGATTTTCAATTATGTTGAGGTCAGGAGATTGTGAAGGCCATGGCAAAACCTTCAGTTTACGCCTCTTGATGTAATCCCCCGTGGATTTCGAGGTGTGTTTAGGATCATTATCCATTTGTAGAAGCCATCCTCTCTTTAACTTCAGCTTTTTCACAGATGGCATCAAGTTACCATCCAAAATTTGCTGAAATTTTATTGAATCCATTTTTCCTTCTACTCGTGAGATGTTCCCTGTGCCACTGGCTGCAACACAACCCCAAAGCATGATTGATCCAACCCCATGCTTAACAGTTGGACAGAGGTTCTTTTCATTAAAATCTGTGCCCCTTCTTCTCCAAACGTACCTTTGCTCATTCCGGCCAAAAAGTTCAATTTTAACCTCATCGGTCCACAGAACTTGTTTTACAAAATGCATCAGGCTTGTCTATATGTTCATTTGCAAAGTTCAAACAATGATTTTTGCGGTGAGGACGTAGAAGAGGTTTTCTTCTGATGACTTTTCCATGAAGACCATATTTGTACAAGTATCTCTTTCTAGTGGAATAGTGTACCACAACTCCAGTGTCTGCCAGATCTTTCTGGAGGGATCGTGCAGTCAAACGTGGGTTTTGAATTGTTTTTCTCACAATCCTGCGAGCTGTTCTGTCTGATATTTTTCTTGGTCTTCCAGATCTTGCTTTAACTTCCACTGCTCCTGATGACTGCCATTTCTTAATTACATTCCGAATAGAGGATATTGACATCTGAAAACGCTATGCTATCTTCTTATAGCCTTCTCCAGCTTTGTGAGCGTCAACTATTTTCAGTTTCAGTTTTCTAGACAACTCCTAAGAAGAACCCATGGTGCTGATTGTTGGGGCAAGGTCAGATGAGTCTGGGCATTTAAAACCTTTGAGATTGACATCACCAGGTCTTCCCAGACGATGATTGAGAACAATCCATGACACTGGCAGGTCTCAGCTTGGCAAAGGGGGCAGTGCATGCTATAAATTCTGCAGGGTGCCCAAACTTTTGCAGACGCCATTTTTTTGTTTTCTGTTATTTTGAAGTGTAAATGATGGAAATAAAATCTAACTTTTGTTGACATATTATAAGAATGTCTAATCTGTAATTTGATGCCTTTTGGAGATTTTTCCATCTTTCCTTGGCTTCTTTATGCACATTAATACAAATTTTTAGCTGGGATGCCCAAACTTTCGATCCCCACTGTACATGTTCCAAGTACTGCATAAATTTGGATTTTCAGAAACAAATATTAATGCTATATCAGCACTCTACTCAAATCCTTCCAACCAAGTTTATGTATCTAACATGCTATCCAAACCATTCCTAATTACGAATGGTACCAGGCAAGGCTGCTCATTGTCGCCACTAATTTTTAACCTATCAATTGAACCTCTTGCTGAAACTATAAGAAACAATCCAGATATACATGGCTTCTATATAGGTAAAAAACTCCACAAAATAACATTATGTGCGGATGACATCATTTTAATGCTAACTAATCCCTCTACTGCTTTAGCAGCAAGTCAACAAACTCTCATACAATTCAGTAATATTTCATATTATAAAATAAATGCATCCAAATCTAATATCCTAAATCTAGGTGTAGATCTCATTCTAAAAATGCACCTTCAATTTACCTACATCTGGGAAAAAGAAGCCATTCCTTATCTTGGAATATTGTTGACAAACAAAACCTCTGACCTAGGAACTCTCAATTATTCTTAATCCATTCCAAAAATTTAAACCCACCTTAATCAAATGGCTAAACATGAACTATCCTGGTCTGGCAGACTGGCCGCATTTAAAATGTTCATATTGCCACAGATTTTATATCTATTTAGATCAATTCCAATCCCAATTAAATGTTCATATCTAACAAAACTACAATCTATGCTTAAAAAATACTTCAGGGGAAATATGAGACCTAGATGCTCACATAATATATTATTCAAACACAAAAAAATAGGAGGAATGGGATTTGTTGACATTAAGGACTATCACAAAGCATCATTATTAGACCAACTTAAACATTGGTTTATAGTGGAAGATGATACAAAATGGGGTGACATTGAAAAAACTCTAGCCTCTACTACATATTTAAGCACCATACTAGTGAGCTCGTGGCAAAGGATTCCCACTAGTAAAACAACATCAACTATACGAGCCTCAATTGAAGCCTGGAAATCCTTAAGCTCCATGCCTATAGATCCTCTCCTAATAAGTCCTCTTCTTATACCTATAACAGCCTTAGAATTCACAATGCCTAGCATAGATATATCGAATTGGAAACATAAGGGCATATGCACAATACAAGATATTTGTGTTAAAATTGAAATAAAAAATTTTGAATTCCTTATGAAAGAATTTAACCTCCTCCCTTCTGAAAAATCAACCTATACACGCATCAGTCGTTGCCTATCGAAAAAACATCCAGTAAAACAATACATATACCCAAAGTATCTTTACAGTTCTATAGCTCTTAAATCAGGTGGTATAACCCTATTTTATAACCTTCTACAATGTAAATCAGAATTTAATAAGACTAGTCCCTTAATCAAGTAGGAAAAAGACTTTCAGACTGAAATCTCTAATGAGCAGTGGGAATGTGCATTCGGGAATGTGTTTTCAGCTACTAAATGTGTTAACCTTTGGGAGCTAATGCACAAAATTTCCACAAGATGGTATCTAACTCCTTACCAAATAGCCAAATTCTCAGAACAACATAGTCCTCAATGCTGGAAAAACTGCGGTCAGATTAATACTCTATTACATATATTATAGACATGTGAAAATATTAGAAGCTATTGGTATAAAGTCTTCCACATGATGTTGGAAATTACTGGGATATTAAAACAACCAGATCCTACCCTAGCTATTTTGAATATAAATATTCCCTCCAGCCCATGCCCCCTCCCCTGACTTCTCCAAGAAGATCAATAACACAATCATCAGTCCCTCCCCTCATGTCAGGGTGCTAGGTGTAATCCTAGACTCCCATCTGTCCTTTCAGTCCCAAATCCAATCGCTGTCCAAATCTTGTAGATTTCACCTCTGCAACATCTCCATTCTTAACCTCGGAAACTACTAAGCAACTTATTCACTCCCTTGTTATATCTCGCCTTGACTATTGTAACTCCCTTCAGTCTATCATGAATGCTGCTACCAGACTCTTCCACCTTACTAACCGTTCTGTATCAGCTACCCCTCTCTGCCAATCCCTCCACTGGCTTCACATATCCCAACGGATAAAATTCAAAACGTTAACAATAACATATAAAGCCATTTATAACTCTGCCCCAAATTACACACACGTCTTGTCTCCAAATATCACCCAAACCGTACTCTCCGCTCCTCGCATGACCTCCTGCTCTCTAGCTCCCTTGTCTCCTCCTCCCATGCTTATCTCCAGGACTTCTCCAGAGCTTCCCCAATCATCCGGAACTCTCTACCCGAATTTATCAGACTATCGCCTACTCTGCTCACTTTTAGGTGATCTCTGAAAACATATCTCTTCAGGGAAGTCTATCCTGCCCTCAGCTAATAATGGAATCTTCTGCTCTTCCAACCAATCCATCCCCCACCGTTACTACCTTTTGTACCACTAGCCCCTCCCTCCTAGATTGTAAGCTCCAAGGAGCAGGGCCCTCCTATCCCTCTTGTATTGAACTGTATTGTTGCTGTATTGTCTCCCGTTATATTGTAAAGCGCTGAGCAAACTGTTGGCACTATATAAATCCTGTATAGTAATAATATAAATATAGAAACATATCCAATCCATTATCGACTTTTACTGACACATATTCTTCTAGCATCAAGACTTACCATTACTAGACACTGGAAAAAAGACTTAGCCCCTTCTCTAAAAGAAGTAATTGAGCTAGTCCATATCCACTTCATCTATGAGAAATCTTTAGCTTACCTAAACGATAGAATTACTAAATTTGATAAAGCTTGGAAACCCTGGTCCAACTGGTTCAGAACTGTAACCTAAGATATTGTTATGTTTAACCTTTTTTTGGATACACTAAAATTATTGTTTTGTGGAACTAATAGGACTGTTAGAAATTATTCAATATTTCCTTTTTTCTCTTTGTTAAACATTTCCGCAACACATATACTGTGATATTGTGTAGCTTTTCACTGTCCTATTTTTGTTTTTGCTGTTGTAAGTATATTTGTAAAACCAAATAAAAATGTATTATGTAAAGAAAAAAGCATTGGTCACCTTTAGTGAAACAATGGTCTCTTTCCCCTAATCTCCATATTGATCAATAAGGATGTAAATCACATTAACCTCCATGGCTGTCTAATTATGTCAATATTTATGAATGTTGAAATGGTGCACTATTTTGCATGGAAATTTGTTGTTTTATATTGTAGGCCTGTAATTCTTAGGAATAACTCTGTTAAATCTGTCCAAACAAGAGTCTAGTAAACATCCCAGGTATGATAAAGTTTGAAACACGAAATCTTAAATTATAATATAATAAATAATTATAAAAAATTATAATATAACAATAATAAATATAATTCAATAATGTAATCAAAACAAAACACTGAAATTTGAAATAGAGCACCAAGTTCACACATCACTGAGCTCAGTCGCAGAATCGTCGCTGTCATCACTTTCAGTGTCTGATGACAAATTTCCCCACAAATCACTATCACTCAATTCTGCAAGTGATTCCAATTCACTATCACTGTTTTTTAGCTGGTCTAAAACTGCTTTTGACTTAAAGGGACGCTTTTTGGATGCCATGGACATCCTCAAGTTTCCAGACAGAAAGAATGGTAAAAGTGCAGGCAGGGAACTGGACAAAGCCGCGGGACTGTGCAGCAACTGGAAGTGACGAAAGTGGAACCGGAAGTGACATGATTGGCGCCATTTTGTGTCACTCAGCGGTGGTGAGAGCACTGCAGGGCTTCACATGGTTCGGTTTCACTATCTGCAGCATTTTTGAGCTTGTTATTCGTTTTATTCTTGGCTATCTATTTAAGCTAATAAAGAAGGCAATTTTGTACTGCACCATTTGGGTTTCTCTTTCGTGTTTTTTCCCTTACATGACCATTTGGGAAGTGATTATAGAGGAGGAAGAAGGGTGGTTGTGACCATTTTCTATGCCTGTATATCCATTACCAACCAATCCATGGAATGATACCTGTGCATCCTGAAGAGAGTGACTTCTTGGTATATGGGAGATGGTGATTGTTTTCTTTAAGCGATTTGGCCAACCATGAAATTTGGGGGCAAATTCATTTGGTGAGTGTACACCCAAAAGGGGGGAGATTTATTTTTTACACATGGTGAAGTCGTTTGGAGAATTTGAAGATTTTTGTGGGACTTTATTTAGGACTTTTCCACATTTGGATATTTTGTTTTATGTTTTTTGTTTACTGTATGATATCTTGCGCTACTTAACCACATTAAGTTGTTTTTTTTTTGGCACAGGTAAGTGTTCTTATATTAAAAGTCAGCAGCTACAGTATTTGTAGCAGCTGACTTTTAATTTTTTGGGGGAAGCCTGGAGCTCCTCTTTAATACCGTCAAACATGTCTCTGTTACGTTATGTAAAAAGTTTTTATTTAAAGTTTTTCTAAAATGGCTGTCACAACTCTGATGGCATCCCTAGGTCATTAAACAGCATTTATTATGTATCCTACAGTACTTTACAATGCCAATCCTTGCTCAAACACCAATACATTTTCAATCACTTCTCACAAACAATTATTCCCTTAGGGCTCGTACACACTAGAATGTGGTAAAGGAAAGCTGCGTTCCTGTGTGGCTTCCCGCACTGCATTCTGATTGCAATGCCCTTGCGATCTGCTGTAGGGGTCAGTTAAAGTTAACAACACCCTGAATGCAGTTCGCAAATGCATTGCGTTTGCCCGCACCGGGCCGCACCAAACTGTGTGGTACAAAGTACCATACAATGTGGTTGCCATGCATTTAAAAAAAGTACTGTATGCACTGCTTTTAGTGTGGTGCAATTTCAGCTCATTCAAATGAATGGGCTTGAAATCACACAGCACAGACCTGCATATGAATCGATCAGGGTATAGTGTGAACAGACCCTTAAAGTAAATTGTGTGAAAAGTTTCTTTGTTCTAAAAGACTGATTTTAAACCCTATTGCCATTACCAGCAGGTAACATGCACACTGTGGAACCCTAATAGGAAAAACATTATAACATACACTTGAGCTTGTCCACCCTGTATATGTTAAAAGATTGCTACATTAAAGCACTAATTAATTTCATTGACTGCCACTGTTAAATATTTTCCTGCATATCATACCAACTCTGCACAAATTTAACTAGCATATTGCACACTGCTTATGAGAAAATCCAAGCTTTACTGTTATAAATACATGTATACTTGTCTTTCTTTATATAACACTAACTCACAAAGTCTTGTGTGTGATGGGTTTCTGGACTAACATACCAAAGCATTATCACCCTTTATTACCCTCAAAGCAAAAACATAATTGCATCTTTTTTGAAATCCACAAAAAGGAGCAAATTTGTCTACCAAAACAACAATCATTAGAAGCTGTGTTTGTTGAAAACAAACAGAGAAGAAAACAGACATCTGTGCAGAAGAAGGAAATTACAGCTCTGCAGCCAGTCCATTGAGGAACAGCAGAGCAAGGACACATCTCCCTTAATGACTATTCCTCTATTATAGACAATCACAAAGCCTGTGACAATGGGAGTCTGAAGTTCCCAGAAGATATTTGCAAAACACAGCATAGAAATCCATGTGAATGTATTAGACTAGCGAAATAACCTTGTTCTACTCCGTTCAGGGACTTTCTTATCATAGCCAGCACTAAGACAACATTCACAATTCAAGGTCCTTTCAAGTGTACTTCTTGAAATCTGGTCTGCCTGAGTACATGTAGACATTGTCTAATCAATGGCTGTTTTGTAGGAAAACACATATACAGTAATACTGAGAAAAAACACAAATAGACTCTAGTAACTCCTTTTTGACAAACTTATTTTAAGCACATTGGGATTTTGTGAAGATGAAATTTTGGGAAATGATGAGCCATTTTAAAGAATTGGGGGTACAGCATATATATGTATTGAATGTTTCAGCAGGTTGGTGGAGATACTGGTCCTGCTATATTTGAGTTGGATGTTATCTTGCCTCTCAATCCCATTTCTTTCTAGGGACTGACATTTTTATATACACATTTCCTTTCATAAATATGCAGTGGTATGTAGAAGGCATGAAGAACTGAAAGTCTTGGGGGTAGATTTACTAAAACTGGTGCACTCAGAATCTGGTGCAGCTTGTGCATGGTAGGCAAGCATCCTCTAAATTCAGCTTGTTCCATTATGTTTTAGCAATAAAACCTGGAAGCTGTTTGGTTTCTAAGCAGAGTTGACCCAGATTTTACACTCTCCAGTTTCAGTAAATAAACCCCATGGTGTCTTTTCTTTGTACAATCATCATAGAAACCAGGGATGAGAATGACCAAATGCATTTATTTAACATAGGGCACTAAAAGGTGTTGTCATCAGGGTAAAGAGAATGCTTAACCCCTTCGCGCTGGCGCCTCCTGGCCCTTTAACAGTTTCAGAAGCTGGGAGGCGGGACGGGCGGGGTTTAGGGTCATGTGACCTCCGTGACGCATCATCACGGCAGTCACATGATCGGGAAAGGCTCTGATCGAAAGAGCAGATCGGGACCTTTCTGTCAGTACCGGGCATGTGTGCTGGGAGCACGCAGGGTGCGCGCTCTTGGCACATATGTCCTTTTTTAATAGAACGCAAATGTGCGGCCTCTCGGTGTCTAGGCCCAGACGCCAGGAGGCCGCACATTTGTGTTCGGCCGGCGTGAAGAGGTTAAATATGAAAAATTATAAGTTTAAAGAGTAAATTTTTTTTTTTAAAGTAACCTCTTTCCAATGAATATAAGCTAAAGAAAGGTAAACATATAATACCTTAAATCATTTTAGACAAATATTGCCTTAATTCCTTCTATTTCCTTTCTTTATTGTTGATTGGTATAGGTATGGGTAGGTACAATGTTCACAGGATTCAATAAACCTAACCTTCTTACTGCTGCTACTAAACACTTACCGTAATGCTGAACAGTAGGTATCTTGCATTTTAAGAAATCCCTTTGGGTACAAGCCCTGAAACATCCCTCTTTGTACTTCATTGCATTGTGCAGATATTGTATAAACTGTTATATGGAGCTATCCAATTACCCAGCATTCAGACACTGCTCTGAATTATTATTATTTTGCAGGACTTATATAGCACCAACAGCTTGCGCAGTGCTTTACAATATAAAGGGAGACAGTACAGCTACAATACAATCAAAACAAGAGGGCACTATTCATAAGAGCTTACAATTTAATAGGGTGGGGCAAGCTGTACAAAAGGTCATAACAGTAGGGGATGACCTGATGGAAGTTATAAATGTCTGTTCGGAAGTGTGATAGGCTTCCCTAAAGAAATGGGTTTTAAGGGATCACCTAAAGGCAGCCACAGTAGGGGATAGCCAGACAGATTGATGTAGGGAGTTCCAGAGGATGGGAGAAACTCTGGCAAAGTCCTGGAGATTAGCATGGGAGGAGGAGACAAGGGAGCTTGAGAGCAGGAGATCAGGATTGGAGCAGAGAGGGAGGTTTGGGTGATACTTAGAGACAAGATTGGTGATGTAGATCAGGGCAGAGTTGTGGATGGCTTTGAATGTTGTTTTTAGTATTTTGAATTTAATTTGCTGGGCAATCAGAAGCCATTGAAGAGACTGGCAGAAAGGGTTGGCAGACACTGAGCGGTTGGTGAGGTGGATGAGTCTGGCAGCAGCATTCATGATAGAGTGAAGAAGGGATAGCGTATGGAGAGGTAGGCTTATGAGAAGGGAGTTGCAATAGTCAAGGCAAGAGATAATGAGTGAGTGAACAAATAGCTTGGTGGTTTCATTGATTAAAAAGGGGCAAATTTTAGAGATGTTATGGAGGTAAAGACTATAAGCATTTGATATTGATTGGATTTGGGGGCAAAATTACGTAGGAAAGTAGGTAAAGAACTATATTGGTGACAAATGGAGATATAGGACACAGCGGGGGAGATTTACTAAACCTGGTTCACTCAGAATCTGGTGCAGGTGTACATGGTAGCTAATCAGCTTTTAACCTCAGCTTGTTCAATTAAGCTTTGGCAATAAAATCTGGAAGCTAATTGGTTTCTATGCAGAAGTGCACCTGTGTAATATATAAAGTGGCATGTAGATAATAGCCTCTTTATATAATACACATCATGTAAGTCGTATTAAGCCCCAAAATAAATGTATTATATTGCAGTTTAAAAATTCTTAGATGTGGTGGCTGCATTTTTTTCTTTTTATTAGAATTTTTTCCTTTCTTTTTACATGTTAATCCTCCCGGTAAGTCTGTTATTTTTTAACAGAAGAGGCTGTCCAGCAAAAGTGGCAGTTAGAGATTTGAGACAGACCATTAAACACTTACAGCGGTGCTTGCGATGGTCAGCTTTTATTTGTTTATGTAAAAAAGCCTAAAAAAACTAATGTAGCCACAAAATTAAAAACTGGCAAGATGCAGTAAATTACATTTTTGTTTTTGGGATTAATACCACTTTAAAGAAAATCTATCACAAACATAATTAACTCAAACATAGCATATCAGGACAAAATATATGAGCAGAGGTTACCGTCAGTTAAAAAAGCATGTCAAAACTAAGTAGATCCTGACATGTAAGGCAGGTTAAGTAAATGCAGATTTTGACTTTTCTTGTGAAAGTCAAGCTTAGCCTGCTCCCCTTGCTATCTTTTTTCACCTGTGTTACAGGTTGTCTCCCTGACCAGTAGTTATGTCCTGCATATTGTATGAGAAAAAACGGGGCCAAACTTGACCGTGACTGGAAAAGTTATTTGTGTATAACAGGGGCGGACTGACCATTTGGAAACTCAGGCACTGCCCGAGGGCCCGGGGTCAGTAGGGGGCCCCATGAGATGTCCCTGGTACCTTTTTCACAGGCTTTTTTGAGTTTGGGCATGATCCCCATGATCCCCTATTGCCCAGGGGCCCCATGAGTTGTCAGTCCACCCCTGGTGTATAACTGCAGCTGTCATTTTCTCAGGATCTACTGGTCATTCTGACATGCAGTCTTCACTAAAAATAACATTTGCACAAGTATTTTTCTCACATTCTCTATTTCCTTTAGCCAGATTTGTGACATATCTACTTTACAAGTTCAGTACTCTTGGATCTCTTTTCCTCTGGTTCTTTTATTAAAAGCAGAAAATATAGATCTCCCATGCACAGATCACCAGTTTCCAATAACTTTCATCTTGATCACATACCGTAAGGGTTATTCTCTTTATTCCTGACTGTTTGCTGCTGACCCATTTCTTTCTTAGATGCCCTGCTCTTCTACTGGAATGGAATCAAAACCTCAATCAATTTTCCACCATTCTAAATGTCTATTCTTCTTGCATTATTTATTCTTTTTTAAATATATTTTCTTTTTCTGATCGTTGAAGAAATTAGGATTTTCATGTCATCAAAGCAGGAGTAAACATATGCACGAAGCTATTCTACAGCTGTTCCTATGCAGGCATACCCTTTTGCAGAACATGAAATAAAAGCAATGTATTCTTAGAACCATACAAAGTGTGGTTTTTAATAGATAAACCATTTTTTCTGAGTACTTAATAATTACTATGGATTAGGGTTATGCATGTCCTTGAACTCATGAATGCCCTGTCTGTCATTTGCAGAAAATACATTGTATATTGATGCTAGAGATATAATATCCATGTAAAGTCTACAGATAAATATGATTTATGGTGAAGAAGAATATCTGATTACAGATATTTCCTGGAACAGCTCTGTTTACTGTATCAGAAAACAATGACTGGTGATATTTCAAATATATAAAAATTAAACCATTCTAGTTCCATACAATAAAGTAGATGTTAACCCTAAATGGATGACATCCATTTGCTAAAGCAATATGTATGACAAACAGTTGTACTTTTTTATATATTGGAAAATATTATTTTTACATTTTCTTTCTTTCTTTCTTTCTTTCTTTCTTTCTTTCTTTCTTTCTTTCTTTCCTCACTCCACTTTCTGTCTACATGTACTCACTCCAGTGATGGCTGCATGTGATTGCTCTGGACTGGGTTGTTGACAGTGATAACTAAAAAAAAAAATCCAAAGGAAGGAGCACTGGATCAAATAGTAAAAAAGCCTAAATTAATTGGTTTGCATTAAAAATCATCCAACATGTGTTGGGGGCCAGAAAACACTCCCCCTTCTTTAATGCTTTGTTTAAAAAAGAAACTTGGAATCAAAATAGGGCTTTCCTAAGTGAATCTACTGTATGTGTGGAGGTTTACTGCTGGACGAGGAGAATTACGAGCCAGCTGCATCTACAGTATGTGAACAATCAAGATAATCTGCATAAGCATCAAGTGATAACATGAGGGACATACCGCGTACTACACAATGAACCACAAGGAGACTGCTTATCATTTCTACCAGCAGTACACGTGACAGGATAACAACATAGGAGAGCAAGTGAAAGAAAGAGAAAGAATGTTGTTACCCTATAAAAGGAAGGTCCTTGATGGTAGGGTTACTAGGTATTATTTTAACAAATGATGCAGATTTAAAAATATTGACTTTTAAAATCCCATCAACATGCTATAGACTACACACGATTTTAGTTACTGAGTTTACATCTACTGGGTTTAGATCTGTCATGATTCTATTAACATTGATTGCTCAGGTCTTGAAAAAAATGGAAAGCTTTTTTTCTAGCTGTATTTATTGCTTTGTTCCAAAAAAAACTTTCAAAGTGCGATGAACTTTTGCAAGCACTCCTCAGTACACATCTAAGAATTCACTATCTGGCAAACGCTTCCTTTGTTGCTATCAGAGAGGCAGCAGCCTAGGACAAGAACAGGGTCCACTTATACTATATTTCAACCTTGATTCTTTGAAGGAAGAGTCACTTTACGGTATACCCATTGGAACCATCTTTCACTTCACACACACATCAGACAATATACACTGCTCAAAAAAAAAATAAAGGAACGCTTTGAAAACACATCAGATCTAAATGGGGAAAAAAGATCATGCTGGATATCTATACTGATATGGACTGGGTAATGTGTTAGGAATGTAGAGATGCTCCATCGTTTGATGGAAATGAAAATTATCAACCTACAGAGGATTGAATTCAAAGACGCCCCAAAATTTAAAGTGAAAAAATGATGCAGCAGGCTAGTCCATTTTGCTGAAATTTAATTGCAGCAACTCAAAATGGTGCTCAGTAACTGGTATGGCTCCCATGTGCTTGTATGCATGCCTGACATCGTTGGGCATGCTCCTAATGAGATGACGGATGGTGTCCTGGGATATTTCCTCCCAGAACTGGACCAGGGTATCACTAAGCTTCTGGACAGTCTGAGGTGCATCCTGGCGGTATCGATAGACCGAAACATGATATCCCTGAGGTGTTCTATCTGATTTAGGTCAGACAAGCATGGGGACCATTCAGTGGTATCAATTCCTTCATCCTCTAGGAACTCCCTGCATACTCTCACCACCTGAGGCTGGGCATTGTCGTGCACCAGGAGGAACCCAGGACCCACTTCACCAGTGTAGGGTCTGACAATGGGTCCAAGGATTTCATCCCGATACCTAATGCCAGTCAGGGTGCCATTGTCTAGCTTTCATGGATATGCCTCCCCAGACCATCACTAATCAGGGTGAGCCTGCTCTCATCTGTGAAAATCACAGGGCGCCAGTGGTGGACCTGCCAATTCTGGTGTTCAATGCTAAATGCCAATAAAGCTCTATGGTTCCGGGCAGTGAGCATAGGGTCCACTAGATGACGTTGGGCCCTCAGACCACCCTCATGAAGTCTGTTTCTGATTGTTTGGTCAGAGACATTTACACCAGTGGCCTGCTGGAGGACACTTTGTAGGGCTCTGGCAGTGCTCATCCTGTTCCTCCTTGCACAAAGGAGCAGATATCGGTCCTGCTGATAGGTTAAGGACCTTCTATGGCCCTGTCCAGCTCTCATGGAGTAACTTCCTGTCTCCTGGAATCTCCTCCATGCTCTTAAAAACTGTGCTGGGAGACACAGCAAATCTGCTGGCAATGGCACATACTGATGTGCCATCCTGGAGGAGTTGGACTACCTGTGCAACCTCTGTAGGGTCCAGGTATTGCCTCATTCTACCAGTAATGACACTGACCCTAGACAAAATCAAAACAAGTGAAAGACAGTCAGAAAAGATGAGTAGGTAAAATGTCAGTGGCCTCCACCTGTAAAACCATTCCTGTTTTGGGGGACATCTCACTGTTGCCCATCTAGTGCACCTGTTGTTAATTTAACACCAAAGCAGCTGAAACTGATTAACAACCCCCCCCCCCCCCCCTGCTACTTAACTGACCAGATCAATATCCCAGGAGTTTAATTGACTTGATGCTATACCCTGATTAAAAAGTGTTCCTTTAATTTTTTTGAGCAGTGCATATTGTATATCATATATTAATGTATGTGGCCATCTGTAAATGTACTTTTAGTTAGAATATCTTTTATTCAAAATGTTTCCAATTAAAAGAAAATTATGATTATTATCAGTCATCTTATTGTTAACAGTTTGAATATTTCTAATGTGCAGATCATGAAAACCAGCATATAAAGGAATAGGGAATAAAGAAAAGAATTGGAGGTGTTATCCCATCCAATTTAAGAAAAAATAAACAAAGGGGGAGAGGGGAGGAGTCTCCCAGTGGGTATGAAGATAAAAGTTTATGAGAAACATTCACAGAAAAAGAAGACACAGCGGGTTGTTTACTAAAAAATTAAGAGTGCAAAATCGGGTGCAGGTCTGCAAAGAAACCAATCAGAAACTAATCATGGTTTTATTGCCAAAGCTTAACTGAACAAGCTGAAGTTAGAAGCTGATTGGCTACCATGCACAGACTCTGAGCTTACCAGTTTTAGTAAATCTACCCCACAATGTACAGTATTTGACTTGGTATATTGTGACCATAGAATTCATTTAGCACAACAATGAAAGCCAAGTCACTGTGAAGTAAGGGCAAGAAAACCATCATGTGTGCTCACCAACATGTTCATGGTGAATGATTCTTTTTAGTGTCAACATTGTCCACAGCCACTAGTGTTTTAATTACGATGATATAATAAAGGATGTGGGCCGACTCCAGGACATACAGTAGAATATTGTTTTCCAATGATGAGAAATGGCTACACATGCAGCCATAAGACAGTATCTCAGAATGATCTATTTGATCTTGGAGATAGACTCATGGAATCAGGAAATGGGGAGCCAGATCAGTAGAAGCCCTACATTAGCTGTACACATCCATTCTACGTATTGGATACAGCCTGCCAGAATGGAGTAATCAGAAGACATTCCCACCATATATGAAGGTATGTGCCTCATTTGAACACCTCCAATGTGAGCTGGGATGGTGGGATATATGCGATGGAGCTCAGCAGGAGTTCTATTCCAAAGTTTCTAGATTTCTATGTTGATAGGTTTTTGTTTCTGGAACAGAAGTTTGTAGTAGTTGAGTTGGCATAAAGAGGAGGGATCAGAAGGGATTTTGGCCCCAAGTAGGCTTGTTGAAGGCAGAGTAAGAAATAATAAGAGATCATTGGCAAATAAAAAAGCTAGTTTATGGTTTTCTCTGCTCACTTAAAGATCTTTAGTAAATGTGTTAGCTCTCAGGGTCACAACTAGGTGTTCCATCACAAGGATATGTAATAATGTTTATAATGAGCACCCCTGGCGTGTGCCATTAAAAATATTGAATGGCTCCGACAGGATACCATTCAATCTGGTCCATGCAGATGTGTTATTGTGAAGTGCCATAAATTTAGAAGAACAGTATGTGGTTTATTTACTAAAGCTGGAGAGTGCAAAATCAGGTGCACTTCTGTACAGAAACCAATCAGCTTCCAGGTTTTATTGCCAAACCATAATTAAACATGCTGCAGCTAAAACTGATTGGCTCCCATGCACGGCTGCACCATATTCTGAGTGAACCAGCTTTAGTAAATCCCCCTTATGTATTGCTATCAATTTGTCAAAAATTTTTACTTTTACATTAATGAGGGATATGTAACTGCAGCAACTAGTTGGGTCTAGTTAAAATAAAGTGATATTTGCCACCAGCGATAAAGGGGGAAATTAATTGATGTGGGAAACAGTGTTACAAATCCTGAGAAGGAATGATTCTAGATGCTCTTTAAGGACTTTGTGAAATCTTGCCAAATATCCTCTCAGGCCTGGACACTTAGAGCAGTGGTGTCAAACTGGCGGCCCTCCAGCTGTTGCAAAACTACAAGTCCCATCATACCTCTATCTTTGGGAGTCATGCTTGTAACTCTCAATCTTGCAATGCCTTATGGGACTTGTAGTTTGGCAACAGCTGGAGGGTCACCAGTTTGACACCTGTGCAGTAGAAGGAACTTCTAGAGTGGAAAAAAATTCAAAGTAAGGCTGTCATTGTTCTGACATGTAGTTTTCACGCTAGCAAATTACCACATTTGATCTCGAACACATAAGAGGTGAGTTTCAGATAGTCATGTGCAGAAACGTCAATCAATGATCTGCAAAAGCGAATTCTAGCTGTGGAAAGTTGCATAAATATGGAGCCAGAGTGCACTGTTTTATGATCTATTTCAATATTTTGTGCTGTATTAATTAGCCTAACGCATTTTTTTAAAAATGTAATCCACTGAATCCTCTGAACCTGTTAGTAACACAAAACAGAAACAGTAATTCCAAAACTCACTCTAAACAAGCATGATTGTATTATTCACTCTTTAATAAAAGGAAGTTAGAACATCAATCTCTGACAGAAAAAAAAGATGCAACAGGTGTCACATTTGTAACATATGTGGTGTAATCTTCTGTGGACCATTTCTTTCATACCCACATTATGGCATTATATATTTTGTTTATGAATATTCTAACACCAAACTTTGCGTATATTTATTACAATGCACCTGTTTCCTAGTGTATATTCAGTTCCCTTCAAATGCCAATTCCAGAAACACAACAGAGAATATACAACATGTGGCCTTCAATCTTAGCAGATTGAACAAGCCTTTCAATCATGACAAACCAAATGCTGTGCATTTTGTGGAAACACAGCACCAGACCAACAATCTATTGGGTATAGTGATAGATCATATCCCCAAATCCCATAGAGGTGATGACAGAGATGGATTTCTACTTCAACAAGAGTTATTTTGGATTCAATCTGTACAAACTGCGAGTCTGAGCAGGTTTAACACCAATCGGTCACTGAGATGAATAATAACTTTCCTTTTTCATATTCCTTCCGAGTATTTTATTCTGCTTTGTGCATTTTATGTGCATGCACGGTATTAGTGTGTTTTTATACCTATTTGCCTATTTGATTGGCTGTGGAATGTATCACCCTCATCTGCATGATTTTGCCCTATTTTGTATCCTATGCACATCATGCTTTTTTGGTCCTTTTTTAATTGTATTATTTTTTCATTTATTATTTTTATCAATATTTTTATTTTCACTGTTTTCACTTTGCTTAAGTTCTTATTTTTTAGTCTTTTTACTTATATATTGAAATCACTGCTTTGCGCTAATTCCCTGTTTGCAACGTGCCCTACTTGGGTCCTCTCATTAGGAAATATTATATTCCTTACTTTTATTCACAGTATTCTGATTTATTTCATTTGTATATTTATTTTTCTCCCTCCTCTCTACTGTTGTAGCCAGAGCTACCTGCCATCTAGAAACACAGCTAGATCTCTATTGGACAGGAAATGCTGGTTCACATGCCCGATGCAGTATTTCCAATCTTTGGAAATCACTTTCTGTCTTCAGGTGGAATGCACATCATTGCAATGTTCCAGCCTATGAAGATCACATGCAAGTACAGTCTTCTGCTCTCCATGCTGAACTATAGGCATATACAGGTAGGTTTTTTTTTTTTTAAACAGTGCCCAGTAGTGATAATGTGTCTTGATTTACAGAATACATTAACCTCCCTGGAGGTATTCCCGAGTGTAGCTCGGGGTAAAGTTTCAGTACCACAAGCGGTAACCCCGAGCTACACTCGGGCTTATCATGCGGCGCTGCTCTGGGATCTCTCGATCACTTACCTTGTCCTGCGCTCCCGCGATGTCCCCCCTGCAGCGTCCCCGGCAATGTAATCCGGCGGATGCCGGCATCTGTCATCTTGATTCCGTCCCCTGCGAGCGTCGGGATGTACGGGGACGAAACGGCGGGAAATTTGAAAATGACAAAAAGTGATGTTCACTAAAATCTCTAAAATTACATAGTAAAACATTGCTGTATCAAACCATTTCACATACATTTTGTCCAGAGTGCTTTGTCCTGTGCCCTGCCTGCATTTTTACTTTTCTTTCTGCCTGGAAACTGAGAAACGTCCATGGCGTCCAAAAAGCGTCCCTTTAGGTCAAAAGCGGTTTTAGACCAGGTAGAGAACAGCGATAGTAAATCAGAACCACTTGCAGAATTGAGTGATAATGATTCGTGGGGAAATTCGTCATCAGACACTGAAAACGATTTTGCGACTAAGCTCAGTGATGTGCGAACTTGGCACTATATTTCGAATTTCAGTGTTTTTGGTTTGATTATATTATTGAATTAAATTTATTATTATTATTATTTTTTATGATTATTTATTAAATTATAATTTATGATTTTGTGTTTCAAGTTTTATCCTACCCAGGATGTTTACTAGACTCTTGTTCGGACAGATTTCAGTGAGTTATTCCTAAAAATTACAGGCCTACAATAAAAAAACAACATATTTCCATGCAAAGAAATGTACCGCTTTGAGCACAGAAATATGGACATAATCAGACCGCTAGGGAGGTTAATAAAGGCACCTATAGATATAAAAAATCTGCATGACCCTGCTGCTGAGCATTATTTCCAACTTTCCTTCAACCATGAGTCAAGAAAATCAATCAATTACCCCATCAACACAGTTAGTGTTGATGGGGGAATGCCTCCCTCTATGCTATTGTATACTGACAGCAGGTGATTTCCCCACTATCAGAATACAATGATCGCTGCTGGTGGCTATAGTGGCTATAGCTACCAGCAGCAAGTTGACTGATGGAATAACTTCAGTCTGAGCAGTCTGCCCATAGATGGAATCCTGCTGAATCATCCGAAATTCAATCTATCTATGGCTGGCTTTAGAGGGATGTGCTGCTATGTTGATTATCTCAGTGGAAACAGTGATCATTTGTGACAACTCATCTTGACTGATGAACAGTTTACAAACATACACACATTCTGACATGACTGTAAACCTCTGGATTCTGCAATTTTTTTCTCTAAGTACATTTAAGAAAATTCTGCTAAAAAGTACAAATGTTTGGCTGTTTATAAATATCATGAACCTACATTTGTTTGTCAGTTAAAGCAGAACTGAACCCTGCTATCCACCACCAGTGGTACCATATTTGCCTTCCATATGTGCAGCATACATGATCAGTTATATCTTCAGTTATGACATCAGCCGTATGAGGGTTTAAAAATAATTTTTGGAGCTAACATAAGGTCACAACCGTTAAATTGGTGGATTTAGTTCTGATTTGAGAAAAGGTGCTCGTTGGACACATTCACATGCAGTCTAGAGTCTGTCTGTTGTATTTGAACTTTCTTACACTTCATTTATGTCTCCACAGAGCAACACAATGAATTGCAAATCCAGCATGCCTGCATTTTTCTGTACAGCACCATATTTCACAGCAGTTTTGTTTTCTGTGTTTTTCACATGTGTCTTGGTGGTGATCTGTCTTTTTCTTGTTCAGAAATATGCAGATCACTGCAAAAGTGCTAGTGTACTCTTTATGAGACCCATTGTACACAAAATAGGGCTGGTGTTAATGGCAACTAGGTAAACCTTTGCTTTTTTAGTGCAATAGGCTCAATTTATAAAAAAAAAAAAAGATACACTGTAATAGATATCCTTGTAAAAAAAGTGACAGGTTTTTTTTTTCAGTCCAATGAAGTTTGAAATTAGTGGCTAAAAACAGAGTGCCTTAGGCTAGGGGTGTAGATAAAGGGGGGTTTGGGGGGGTCCAAACCCCCCAGAGCATCCCTCCTCAGCGCAACAGCTAGGCTAGTGTATGCTTTCAGCTGCAAGAGCCACATAGCCACCTGTCTCCTCAACACACTGATAGGACAGTGCAGAGAAAGTCCCGCAGTCCCACAGCAGCATCCCAACCTTTGTCACAGGATCCAAGCCATGCCATGGGGACAACTGCGGTGTTTCCCTATTATACCTATAACACTTAGAGTTTGCAGCAGGATGCTGGGACTGGAACATTTTGTGTTCCAGAACCCAGATCTGAAAGGAACACTGTACTGTGAGTTGTCTTCACCTACAGTACAAGTAAAGTCCCCGCCTGGAGGGAGAAGGAGAGCAGTGTAGTAGCCTGTGATCAGGTAAGTGATCAACACTTGAGTGGGGGAAGGGGCTGCGATTGATTGGCATTTAAATTTAAGCCCCCCATGACCATCAATGCAAGGGTGCAGAGATTGTGGGTTAAAATGCCACTGTTACTGCTGTTACAGCCCATTCAGGGGGGTGGGGGCAATGCCTTTCACTGCTATGACCACCAATGCAGGATGAGGATGGGGGAGTGACTTTCACTGCCACCGCCCCCCTCCCAGCATTGGTGGTGAATGGGAGTGAAAGCTAACCCTCCATTCCCCACCCACCATGCATTGGTGGTCACGGAAGTGAAATTTGAACTCACCATCCTCCCCTGCTGCATTTGTGGTCATACAGTGAAAGGTAACCCCCCCACACCTTTGTGGTCATGGGGGGTTAAATTTTAATGCCACTAACCAATGTTGGGTTTGGAGTTAAAGGTACTTACACCAGTGCTGGGGGTAAATTTTGCTTCCACTGACATCAATGCTGGGAGTTATTAATGCATCCACTGGCAGCATTGTTGAGGGATATTATAGCGTTCATTGACACAAATACTGGGGGTTATTATTGCATCCATTGATACCAACATTTGGGGTATTATTGTGTCCACTGACATAAGTGTTGTGTTTATTAATGCATCCACTGCCACCAATGTTGAGGGTTATTATTGTGTTCATTGATACCAATACTGGGGGTATTATTTTATCCACAGACTCTAACGCTGGGGGTTATTATTGCATCCACTGCCACCTATGTGGGGAGTTATTATTGTGTCCATTGACACAATTACTGGGGGTTATTATTGTGTGCACAGACTCCAGTGTTGGGGATTATTACTGTGTTCACTGACACCAATGCTGGGCGTTGTTATTTCATCCATTGACACAAATACTGGAGGTTATTAATACATCCACTGACACCAATGTTGGGGATTATTCTAGCGTCCACTGACTCCAGTGCTTGGCTTTATTGTATCCACTGACAACAATGTTGGGAGTTATTAATGCATCCACTGACTCCAGTGCTTTAGGTTATTGTTGTGTCCACTGACACCAATTCTGGCCTTGTTATTACTGCCACTGACACTAATGCTGGGTTTATTATTACTACCACTGACACAAATGCTGGGGGTTATTATATCCTCCACTGACACCAGTGCTGGAACTCTTTGAAGAGTGATTTGCAGTGGATCTATTTTTATAGAATGTTGCAGGCATGGCTACACTGACACCTTCTAAATAACAGTCTGTTTTTTTGACAGCTGAAGGGACTTATTGAATGGAAATATTGCACTACTGAGGTGAGTGGATAATCTAGCCACTTAGAGGAAGCACTGTGTTCACTGATAGAATACAACAGTTCCTGTGAATAGCTGAGCAGTGCTCAGCGTAACTCAATTTTATTCTGGCAGCAGACATGAAATCACTGCCCTGCTGCTGGAACACAGCACTGCATACTATATGTAGCTGATGCCACAAACCGTTTATACAGTGCTAACATGGAGCACATCTATTAGCAAAGGAAACTATTTATGTGGACCAATTTGGTACAAGCAAACTGATTAACAAGCATACACAGTGGCTAAGTGGTTAGCACTTCCCTAAGTGGTTAGCACTTCCACCTGTATAAGTAGGTAATAGAGCGCTGGGAGTACATAAGTAAAGCAGCTAGCATAAAAGGTAACCTTGGGACCCAGATAGAAACATGAAAAATATCAGTATCATTTATCACGGGCACACTCCCTCTGAGGAAGTGTTTTGCACACGAAACGCGTTAGTGGGTGCCCTTGACCTGTGTATGCATACCACTAAGCCATCTGATTGACACCCTGGTGGCCTGACCTTGCTTT
The DNA here is from genome assembly GCF_062004578.1 of Staurois parvus. Lineage (NCBI taxonomy): Eukaryota > Metazoa > Chordata > Amphibia > Anura > Ranidae > Staurois > Staurois parvus. Next base: position 2,448,070 of record NW_028318357.1, read on the forward strand.
GATAGGCTTCTCTGGGTCTCATCTATGTTATGGGAGCCCGCTTTTGAAGGTTACGTCCATTTGGGAATGATGCATGATCACCCCCTCCCCCGCTGATGATCTCTCTGGTGGATGACTTACCCATATACCTGGATTGATGACATCTGGTGGCCAAACCTGCAGATGACATCCTCCTAATACTACAAGTCCAGAGCACCAGGAGCGGGTCTTAATTGCTCCATGCGCATTGGTTGCGCTATCTGGTTAGTGCATTATTTGTACAAATCACGAGATCACAAGAGTCACGAATTTCTCTGAACATGAATTATTGGGACAATTGCACCTATCACTTTATCGCACCATGCAATATGGACTGAATTTGTCATGCAGTTATGCTGTTCATGTTCTGTTTTTTATGCTTGTTCATATTTAATTTCAAAAGCACTTCCACCTGGCAGCACTAGGGTCGTTGGTTTGAATTCCAACCAGGGCACTACCTGCATGGAGTTTGCAAGTTCTCCCTGAGCCTGCATGGGTTTCCTCTGGGTACTCCGGTTTCATCCCACACTCCAAAGACATGCTGGTAGGTTAATTGGCTCCTGTCTAAATTGACCCTAGTATGTGTATGAATGTGAGTTAGGGACCTTAGATTGTATGCTTCTTGGGGGTTAGGGACTGATGTGAATGTGCAATACACTGTATATATAAAGTGTTGCGAAAATTGACAATGCTATGTAAGTACCTGTTATAAATAATTGAAACATATTGTAGGGATATTGTAATTGTATATATATATATATATATATATATATATATATACAGACTGTATGGGGTGTATTCTTACGTTATTGAGCAGGCCAGCATAGGGCTGAGCTAGATGTATTTTACACAACAAAAGCATAGCCAAGGACTCTTTGATATGTTAATTTTATGCAATATCATCTTGGCACTTGGGGGTCAACTTCTTACAATTCAAAGGAGGGAATTTGCAAACTTGCAAGGGTGATAAAATGCAGATAGCTCAGTCAGACTTGAAAGGACTAGGTCAACATCTACTATCTAATAACATGAAAAGGAGTATTAAGTATGGTAAATAGCATTCTTCAAAGGGTTACTTGTTTATCTAATTAATAGTAAAAGAATGTCGTTTAGGAAATATCTAGACAACTTTGATTAGAATTATGACTGCAGCTGTCCAAGCCCAAAAGGCATTACCTGTCACCCAGAAGATCAAAGGGGCTCCTAAAAGTGGCCAATCAGAGTGCTTGTCATTATACTGAATTGGGAGAATGTGTATATTAGGGAAGTTTCTTTTGGTTAAGTTGTGACAAGAGAAAGTGAATCCTCTGAGGGTTTCTGATGATTGCATGAATATTCTAAATACCCTGTCATATGCCTTGTCTGTACCTCTGTCTTATGAACTGTTGCTGAACTGATTAAATGCATCTCTCTGGAAAAGAACTGTTGGACTAGTTGCTGCGGGAAAAGTACATTTATAAATATACACTAATCATTCATCCTCCAATTGAAATAAGACAACAGATTTTCTTTATGAACTGTTTCTGTGTGGCCTTCCACACAATTGATATGAGGCATTGAATATCTCTGGGAGAAGAAACACTATATTCATTAATAGAAGACAGCACATATTTTTTGGATACAAGGACTGTGGCATATGTTACTATACATATGGGAAGTAGGGTAAAATTTTAAGTCCTCCCCAGTATTAGCACAATTTTGCCACACCCATAATTTGTCACAACGTATCAGGCATGCTGCCTAATTAATCTTCTTTGAGTGTCCAAGGCTGATGAAACCCCCCCCCCCCCCAAGCAAAAATATTATCTACAGCGCTGCCTTAGGCTTGTATTAAAGCTTGTGAATTGATCCTGTTGAAAGTTAAAATGCAAACTGTAATGTAAATGCTTGCTATTTTGAAGCATGGAATGGATCAGACATATTTAAATGTGGAGTAAGGAGCATATTCCATGGTAAGAGATAAATGTATTTATAGGAAATGATTTCACTATAGATGAATGCTAATATTAGTGATTCTGTTTCTCAGTGAGTCAGCTATGCCATGTAGTATTGTTTATGCCAAGAGAATATAGCATAACAGCAGAGGGTTTCTGTGTCAGAGCTGACAGTGTTTACGTTTCATACAATATGTACATATTTCTATCTATTCTTTTATGTGTCACATGTTACAAATGTTGTTTTAAAAATCAAGTCAACTTTATCAATTGGAAAAATTCAAATAATAGCTACTGCCATGCTTTTTAAACATGAGTTATATACATTCAAAACCCAGATCTCTTGTTCACTGACTTATAGGATTAGTTCACCTGCGGAACATGTTATATGATATACATGTATCCCCCTTAACAGCGAATTGTGCATTTATTATTTTTCCATAAAAATGAATTTATGCTTTAAAGTTGCATATTAGAAATACCTCCTGAAATTGCCATTATCATAGCTGCCTTTATGATTCACTGATGGATTTATTTATAAAGCAAGGGTATGGCCTTACTGTAGTCATTCCACTGCTTTTAAAATGCACATCAGTGTGCTTTATAAATGTGCATTGCACCTTCCTGAAGAAAGCAGAGTGCCATAGATAACAATGTGCAAGAGAAAAGGAAAAGTACCTAAAGGATGAGAGGTTCCTCCTCCTTCTATGACTTGTGCTATGTTTCACTATACACTGATTAATGCTGCAGTCCAGTGGGAATGGCCATAGGTTTATTGACATTCATCAGGTCCCTGCTTAACCAGTCAAATGTTGATCTATCTATGGCCATCTTTGAACTTTGATGAACTTGAAAAGCATGAAAAGGGTTGAATGGATGCTTGATGTTATTGTGTGTACTTGAAACCAGCTGTTGCCCATTTTTCCTGAATATTGTATGGTAATTTTGCCATAACCAGGTAAACACAATGTGCAATGTATAGGCAGCTAAAACCTGGTAGATGCAGGTCTTCCTTGTTGATGTCAAGCTCAAGAAGAAGATTACTTCGTGGAGCATCGGGTTGTCTTTGTCGGGTAGTTTCAGAAAGTTCTGCATGCTCTCGAACAAGGCAGGCTCAATAGCAGAGCTTTGTCTGTCTGGTTTGTGGATGTGAACAGTTTAAAAATCTCTTAATACGATCTGATGACTGAGGACCTAACCATCTGATTAAAAACAAAATTATTGCATAAGCAGGATGCTAATGTTCTGTAATATTGCCTTAAAGGTGGATCCCCAGCTTTTGTAGTTTTCTGGGTGATCTTCAAACTTCAAGGTTTGTATACGTGAGTCATGTTCGTAGCAAGGTCCGATTTCCTTGGGCCATTGTCATGACAGGTGTTTTTTTACCATTGTTATAGGCAGTGGTATCCAGTACTTGGTGCTCAGTAGAGGTGAATGCTTGACATCTGGAATTATTGTGGTGTGGATCAAGAGAACAATGTGTCCAGTCTCAGAAGGTTTTGAGATGATTTGGTGAGCTGGATTCTGGATAACCTGTTGTGGCACGTGAATTGATGCATAGGATCACTTGGGAAGTAGAGAAGTACTGTGGGGGAGATTTACTAAAAATGGTTCATTCAGAATCTTGTGCACAAGTGCATGGTAGCCAATCAGCTTCTAACCTCAGCTAAGGGTTTAGTAAGATAACCTGTAAACTGATTGGTTTCCATGCAGAAGTGCACAAGATTGAACCAGCTTTAATAAATAAACCGCTGTATGTGGCAGGCGAGGGTGACCTATGTGTCTGATTGTTTTAGCCTCTCCTGCTATTAATAGCACTGTGGGTTGGTGTATAGAGTTTAAAACATTCAGTGCAGTTGTAATTGCACTGATCTGGCTTAGAACAAACTGCAAGGTTCATCTTACAGGGTCACCAGAAATTGTCAAAAGAAGACACTGGATAATTTATTCTCCCTTGTTCCCAAATGCTTGGCTAAGGCCCCTGCTTCCTTTTTTTCCTTCTGAAGCACTTCTAGCTTGGTTTCAACCTGAGCCGCTTCTGCCTTTGTACTTGGCAGTTTGCATTTCTGCGTGTGCATGCGCTTGGGTGGCTTGTTCTTCTGCCTGTGCAAGAGCTTGGGCAGCTTGGGCTTTGATGGTTTCTTCCCTCTTAATGCAGTAACATTCTGCTATAGCTCTTTCTGCTTATGCTAAGGTTGTTATGAGTTGACTGCTCAATAAGAATGGCTGAGAGCAGGATCTTTGTGATGATTTCTGTGTGTGAGACCTTAGTGGCATGTAGAATGTCTAATAGTGCCTTGAATAGAGATATGCAGGATGTAGTTTAATGGAGTTGTGATATCTTCTCATCTATCACTGACTTGGACTCCAAAAATACAAATAGGGAGATTTACTAAAACTGGAGCGTGCAAAATCTTGTCCAGATGTGCATGGTAGCCAATCAGGTTCTAACTTCAACTTGTTCACTTAAGCTTTGACATTAAAACCTGGATTCTGATTGGTTTGTGGCAGAAATGCACCAGTTTTGCATGCTTCAGTTTTAGTTAATCTCCACCTCCCGGCCACAGTGTTTTTCTCTGTTAAGGTCAGTAAAGCCATTTAGCTCTTGCAAAGACTTTCAGTAGTAATACTTGAAAGAAGAGAAGAATGTTTGCTTTCAAATGTTTGCATCATTTAGTAGGCTTGCATCATTACATGATTCATCAGAGGCAGTTATGCATTGCATAGTCTTATTCCACAGATCAGATAGATTTACAGACATTGTTGCTGTATTTGTTAGCAGTGCCCCTATATCTTTGTGATATTCCAAAATAAATAAAAACCTTACTAAGGCTCAACCTCTTCTCTCAAATTTAAACACATTCAAGACCACTAATATCTTTTATGAGACCCGGAGTACAGCTTGACATTGTGTATAAAGTCATATATTTTTTCATGTAGAAAAAAAGCTACAAAACGTGATTAAAATAACCAAAATACCACAATTAAAATCATAATTGGCCAGTTATTTTTTAAATTGTGGTATTTTGGTTATTTATGTATAAACAGGAGGGAGGACAGAAGGAGATACCAAATCACATAAGTATGCAAGTTGTAGTACCTCAAAACCATCACACGAATGCAGCATACTACAGAACATTTATAACCTGATGCAACTGAATACAACACAGAAAAAATACATGGAAGTGGGAAAGAACAACCTCTCGAAGGGGAAAAAGCTGCAAGTAATTTAGAATGTTCTCTAAGCTAGACATGCGGGTTATAGATGTCTAGGGGATAAGAAAGAAAACAAAAATACAAACATACGTCTTTACCTTTGACATTCCCCAAGACATGCTCCATCATTATTCAGAGTGAAACATGTGAGGACTGGAAACTAAGAATAAACTTCTCATATTTGCCTCTTTTTGGTTTGTTAAAAATACTGTTGGAAGATTATTTATGTCTAATAGTGCAAAAAATACCTGTTGAGAAAAAAAAAAACCTGTTGATTCTGACAGACATCTATTAAGATTGTAACTCTATGCAGATTCTACAGTGGTATCTCAAGCAGTATTAGCAGCCTTGCACAGGTTACCCCTACAGAAACTACACCCCCCCTATGCTATAGAGATCAGTAGAGGGGGAAGTGCTCTGTAGTTCTGTATTGACAATGCTTCTCTTGCATATGTACAGTGCAACAAATGAGAATTGTCACCCTGGAAAGAGAAAGGGTATATGTATAAAACATTCGTTATAAAAATATCACAAGCACTTGTCCAGGCTACACAAATTTTGCCCACATTTTCTCTAATACAATGACTTCCTATGTTTGTCTGCTCCTTTTAGTGGCTAATATGTGGTACGGTTTTCTGAAATACCTCAGTCAGAAAATATTCCACATTTTGGCCACTAGATAGGACTGATGATCATAGGAAGTCATAGTATTAGAGAAATTATGGGGAAACTTAGTGCAGCCTTGATGAATGCTTGTGACATTTGTCTAGTGAATGTATATACAGTAAATAGACCCCAAAGCATGTTAGTGGCAGGATCACTTGGTGGAAATAAAGGAAGAAAAGCCTGATGATAAAAACACTAACACAGAACACTAACACAGCTAAGGATGAGCAGGCTGGAATAGATTACATGTTTGTTCTTGGCTTTAGATATGCTTTCAATTGGTTCTAAAGGCTCAAGGATTTTTACCTTCGTGCATTCTATACATGAAGGTAAAAAACTTTCTCTGTGCAGCATCCCCCCCAGCCCCCCTAATACTCACCTCAGCCCCCTCTCGATCCAGCGATGTGCACTGGAGTCTCGACTATCCCAGGACTCCCTCTTCTCATTGGCTGAGATGGAAGCAGGAGCCATTGGCTCCCACCGCTGTCAATCACAGCCAGTGAGCCAATGAGAAGAGAGAGGGGACGGGGCTGAGTTGCAGTTCTGTGTATGAATGGACACATGGAGCAGTGGGTGCCCCCACAGCAAGCAGCTTGCTGTGGGGGCACCCGACAGGAGGGAGGGGCCAGGAGACCCCTGCGAGGGACCCAAGAAGAGGAGGATCTGGGCTTCTTTGTGCAAACCCCCACACAGAGCAGGTAAGTATAGACATGTTTGTTATTTTTTCTTTAAAAAAAAATGATAAGCCTTTAGAATCACTTTGAGCACAAAAAGCAAGCCATACCTCTCTTTCTGCTTGAAATTCAGTAAACAACACTGAAATTCTTTAAATTTGTGCACAATCAAGTTTCTAATTATATTAAGCAGAAATCCAAATGCTATAATTCTTTTACTTAGTGTATACCTCTCTGATTGTTCTATCTGCTGTAATGACTACCTACTTTGCAACTCAAACTTATATACAGCACATCTGTGAGGATGCCTGGAGATGACATATTACACATATGGTGAGCGGTATCAGAGAAATAAATACAGGCAATAAAAAACAGCTACTGCAAAGAAGTCAGGAGACCATCGTACCCTCCATGCTTCTATATTAAAACACCCTCTACACTATAAATAATTAGATCCTAGCTTTTCTTGTTTAGTCCCACTTCTGCTAGCATAATTGGCCAGCCTTTGACTGATACAACGAAACTCAACTTGTCATTCAAGCTAGAAAAATTATAGCATATTGCTGAAATCTGCAGGAAAAAAACTAGGAAAATAATATTGTGGAAGAAAGAAAGTAGCAAATCTAATTCCAGGCTGGCAAAGGAGGATTATATATGTAAAGCCATCAATGCAAGTAACAAAAGCATTTAAAGTACGAGGCTATTTCATTTTATATTAGTCACTATGTGGAGGTGATGTAGATGCTGGTGTTAGCTATGTTTATATGTTTGGATCTTACAGACCAAATCTATTTCCCAATACTATACTTCAAAACCTATAAATTATGTATATATAGTTCTTAAAACAACTGCAGCATGCAGAGAAAACATATCTTTAGCACAAAATAGATGGCTTGCATTTTAGTCTTCACCTAATTAAAAAGTGAGCAGTAAATTTAACAAGGACATACAGTATATAAAACGTAAAGGAGAACAGGATGAAAATGACAGTAAAATACACAGCTTATACATTCCTTGTCATTTTTTCTTTGTAATTGTAATTAAAGTGGTTCAGAAGCCGAAGCAATGTTTAGATACCAGTATACCCCCCCATATTTACCTAAACCCAGGTGCGGACTGACAACTCATGTGGCCCCCGGGCAATAGGGGATCATGGGGCCCCTGTGCCCTTGCCCAAACTCAAAAAAGCCTATGAAAAAGGCACCAGGGGCATCTCATGGGGCCCCCTACTGACCCCAGGCCCTTGGGCAGTGCCCAAGTTTCCAAATGGTCAGTCCGCCCCTGCCTGAGCCTTCACTCAGTCCAGCACTGTGCCCGTCTGTAGCGGCTCTCTCCCTTCTACCCACTCTTACAGGCTTGGCAGTCAAATCCTGTGACAAGGGAGCAGGGCAAGGCGGAGTGGTGTCTATAGATGCAGGTAGAACAGCTTGTGATGAAACCTACAGGTGGGCTACGATAGGATGGGGCTTCCTATGGTAGCACACAAAGAAGAGGAGGAGCCAGCAGCACAGGCGGTGGACCACAGAAAAGGAGGTTTAGGGCCTCCCTGTGCAATTCCATTGCACAGAGAAATAACGTATAAACCTGTTTGTTATTTTAAAAAATTTAAAAAAGAGAATTTACAATAATTTTAATCATAATTCTTTTGTAATTGTTTCTCCAAACGCTCCTAAACTACAAATTTACTACACAATATTTTAAAGATGGATTGCAGGTTCATAATAGACCTATATTATGTGTAATGTATAGCTTGTGCTTACAACATACAGGACTGGTACTGTGTTGTAGGCATGCTACAGAGCCAAAAGTTAACCACTTAAGCTCTGGAAGGATTTACCCCTTTCCTGACCAGGCCATTTTTTTGTTCTGCGGAACTGAGCTACTTTAACTGGCAATCAGACGCTCATGCAATGCTGTACCCAAATTAAATTTATATATTTTTTTTTAAACACAAATAGAATTTTCTTTTGGTTGTATTTGATCACCATTGGGGTTTTTATTTTTTATTATATAAGCTGAAAAAGACTGAAAATTTAGAAAAAAATTAAAAATGTCTTCATAAATTTAGGCTAAATGTATTATGCTACATGTCTTTGGTTAAATAAAGATCACATTAAGTGTATATTATTTAGTCTGTAGGAAAGTTATAGCGTCCCCAAACTATGAAATATATATTTGTAAATTGATCAGTTTTGATGTACTGATGGCCAATCTTATTTCTTAAGGCCCTTAAAATGCCAGGACAGTACAAATACCCCCTAGATGACCCTTTAAAAAAAAAAAAAAGTAGACAGTATGAGGTATTTAGTAAGAGACATGGTGAATTTTTTGAAGTAATTTTGTGTCACAATTTTTTGGAAAATGAAAAATTATATAAGATTTATTTTCACCTTTCTTTTACATACCAGCACCAGTGGAGTACAGCATCATGATATGACTGGTGTGATGGTGATCAGGGACACTGACTGGTGACAGTATGTTTTTAATTCAATATTTATTTATTTATTTGTTTTAAAAAAAAATTTTTTTACTGTTCTTTAAAAATATTTTCATTAGTAACATTGCACTACTTTGGGGAAGGGAGGTAATCAGGGATTTTTTACACATTATTTGCTGGTAAAATGAAGATCACTGTACCAGCAATGCTTTGAACTGTCATGAATGGGTTATGTTCATGACAGTTGTGAATACTAGTGATCTGTGATTGGCTACAGCTAATCACATGGTACAGGGTGCTGTGATTGGCCCATGTGATAGCTTTGGGCCAATCAAAGCTCACTAGTAAAGGAAGCAAAGCTGTTATGAATCACATTCATTCATAACAGCTTTGTAGATATTGTGATCATGTGAGCACATAGCGATCACTTGATCCCTGGTACCGTGAGCCACAATCCGCTGTGTCCAGTGGACATAGCAGGCATAGGGCAGGGTGTGCTGTGCGCCCCCCCCCCCCTCAGTCTGTACAGGTACAATGACATACAGGTACATTGCTGTGCCTGTACATGCTGCCCGCCCGCAGTAAATGTACTGTGGTCTGTTGGCAAGTGCTTACTGGAGCATTTTTTTTTAAACAGCATCATGAGAAAAAAGTAGAGATGAGCGAATCGAAGTATCCGAAGTGGAATTCGAGTCGAATATCGGAAAAATTTCGATTCGTGCCGAATCCGAAAAATAGCCTAATTCGGACGCGCGAATCGAAATTTTTCAGAAAATGGCGGCTGACATGTGCGGCGACGGAGCGGGGATGTCTGGGAAGGCGCGCAGACAAGGCGCGCTGACCCATAATGCATTCCTCAACTACATGTGATCGCATCAGCCAATCAGCAGCCAGCCAGCCAGCACTGTGTAATGGTCGAGCTATAAATAGCGGCCATTTTGGAATTCTTCATTTGCCTGCAGTCATTGAACAGAGGCAGACCGCTCTGTACTAGGGACAGGGACAGAGTTAGGGCCACAGAAACGATAATTGGGGACAGAGAAAAGTTACTTAGGGACAGAGAACCATTACTCAGGGACACAGACTTGTTAATGAGGGCCACAGAATCGTTATTTAGGGACAAAGAAACGCTAGTTAGGGCCACAGAATTCATACTCAGGGACAGACAGAATTGTTACTCAGTGCCAGAGAATTGTTACTTAGGGCCACAGAAACGTTATTAGGGCCACAGAATTTTTACTCAGGGACAGACAGAATTGTTACTGAGTGCCAGAGAATTGTTACTCAGGGACAGACAGAATTGTTACTGAGTGCCAGAGAATTGTTACTTAGGGCCACAGAAACTTTAATTAGGGCCACAGAATTTTTACTCAGGGACAGACAGAATTGTTACTGAGTGCCAGAGAATTGTTACTCAGGGACAGACAGAATTGTTACTGAGTGCCAGAGAATTTTTACTCAGGGACAGACAGAATTGTTACTGAGTGCCAGAGAATTGTTACTCAGGGACAGACAGAATTGTTACTGAGTGCCAGAGAATTGTTACTCAGGGCCACAGAAACTTTACTTAGGGCCACAGAATTTTTACTCAGGGACAGACAGAATTGTTACTGAGTGCCAGAGAATTGTTACTCAGGGACAGACAGAATTGTTACTGAGTGCCAGAGAATTGTTACTCAGGGACAGACAGAATTGTTACGGAGTGCCAGAGAATTGTTACTCAGGGACAGACAGAATTGTTACTGAGTGCCAGAGAATTGTTACTTAGGGCCACAGAAACTTTAATTAGGGCCACAGAATTTTTACTCAGGGACAGACAGAATTGTTACTGAGTGCCAGAGAATTGTTACTCAGGGACAGACAGAATTGTTACGGAGTGCCAGAGAATTGTTACTCAGGGCCACAGAAACTTTACTTAGGGCCACAGAATTTTTACTCAGGGACAGACAGAATTGTTACTGAGTGCCAGAGAATTGTTACTCAGGGACAGACAGAATTGTTACTGAGTGCCAGAGAATTGTTACTTAGGGCCACAGAAACTTTAATTAGGGCCACAGAATTTTTACTCAGGGACAGACAGAATTGTTACTGAGTGCCAGAGAATTGTTACTCAGGGACAGACAGAATTGTTACTGAGTGCCAGAGAATTGTTACTTAGGGCCACAGAAACTTTACTTAGGGCCACAGAATTTTTACTCAGGGACAGACAGAATTGTTACTGAGTGCCAGAGAATTGTTACTCAGGGACAGACAGAATTGTTACTGAGTGCCAGAGAATTGTTACTCAGGGCCCCAGAAACTTTACTTAGGGCCACAGAATTTTTACTCAGGGACAGACAGAATTGTTACTGAGTGCCAGAGAATTGTTACTCAGGGACAGACAGAATTGTTACTGAGTGCCAGAGAATTGTTACTTAGGGCCACAGAAACTTTACTTAGGGCCACAGAATTGTTACTCGCACAGACACAGAATTGTTACTCGCACAGACACAGAATTGTTACTGAAGGCCACAGAACTGTTACTTAGGGCCACAGAATTGTTACTCGCACAGACACAGAATTGTTACTCGCACAGACACAGAACTGTTACTGAGGGCCACAGAACTGTTACTTAGGGCCACAGAATTGTTACTCGCACAGACACAGAATTGTTACTCAGGGCCACAGAACTGTTACTTAGGGACAAAGAAACGCTAGTTAGGGCCACAGAATTCATACTCAGGGACAGACAGAATTGTTACGGAGTGCCAGAGAATTGTTACTCAGGGCCACAGAAACTTTACTTAGGGCCACAGAATTTTTACTCAGGGACAGACAGAATTGTTACTGAGTGCCAGAGAATTGTTACTCAGGGACAGACAGAATTGTTACGGAGTGCCAGAGAATTGTTACTCAGGGCCACAGAAACTTTACTTAGGGCCACAGAATTTTTACTCAGGGACAGACAGAATTGTTACTGAGTGCCAGAGAATTGTTACTCAGGGACAGACAGAATTGTTACTGAGTGCCAGAGAATTGTTACTCAGGGACAGACAGAATTGTTACGGAGTGCCAGAGAATTGTTACTCAGGGCCACAGAAACTTTACTTAGGGCCACAGAATTTTTACTCAGGGACAGACAGAATTGTTACTGAGTGCCAGAGAATTGTTACTCAGGGCCACAGAAACTTTACTTAGGGCCACAGAATTTTTACTCAGGGACAGACAGAATTGTTACTGAGTGCCAGAGAATTGTTACTCAGGGACAGACAGAATTGTTACTGAGTGCCAGAGAATTGTTACTCAGGGACAGACAGAATTGTTACTGAGTGCCAGAGAATTGTTACTCAGGGACAGACAGAATTGTTACTGAGTGCCAGAGAATTGTTACTCAGGGCCACAGAAACTTTACTTAGGGCCACAGAATTTTTACTCAGGGACAGACAGAATTGTTACTGAGTGCCAGAGAATTGTTACTCAGGGACAGACAGAATTGTTACTGAGTGCCAGAGAATTGTTATTCAGGGACAGACAGAATTGTTACGGAGTGCCAGAGAATTGTTACTCAGGGCCACAGAAACTTTACTTAGGGCCACAGAATTTTTACTCAGGGACAGACAGAATTGTTACTGAGTGCCAGAGAATTGTTACTCAGGGACAGACAGAATTGTTACAGAGTGCCAGAGAATTGTTACTCAGGGCCACAGAAACTTTACTTAGGGCCACAGAATTTTTACTCAGGGACAGACAGAATTGTTACTGAGTGCCAGAGAATTGTTACTCAGGGACAGACAGAATTGTTACTGAGTGCCAGAGAATTGTTACTCAGGGCCACAGAAACTTTACTTAGGGCCACAGAATTTTTACTCAGGGACAGACAGAATTGTTACTGAGTGCCAGAGAATTGTTACTCAGGGACACATAATCGTTGAATTAAAGAGTATGTCAGACAACATGCAGAGGAGTGGCAGAGGAGGCAATTTTTTAGGAGCGAGCAGACGTGGCAGCAGAGGAAGGGGTCGAGGCAGCACTATTCGCAGCCAGAGGCCAGTGCTCCCGGTGTCATCCAGCGGTCGTGTCTCCACCGACAACCCTGCCGTCATTGATTGGTTGGCTCGGTCGTCTTCCTCTTCCCAGGTCACCTCTGACACCTACAGCCAACGGTCGGTGGGTACGTCAGACACAACCGTTAGTTGGCATGGCCCGGGAGCAAGCCCACTGAAATCACATGTCCTCTACCTGCCCCTGTCCTTTGCTGTTCCCTCACCAAGCGAAGTATCGCATGCTGTGGGCTCAGCCCCACTGTACAGTGAGGAAGAGCTAACAGAGGGCGGTCAGGAACGGGGGGAGACATCGGCCTTTTCAGCAGCCAGGCGAAGAAGTACTGGCGAGGAGAGTGGCTCTGTAGCCGGTCTAGAGACAGGTCTGTCTCCTGACCCAGACGCAGCCGAGGGGGCTAGTAGTGAGGCGGAGACCGTACCTGATGATGAGGAGGTTGATCGCACTTGGCTGCCTCGTCGTCATCAGGCAATTTCTTCCGCATCATCTGGAGAAGAGGGTGCCAGCTTGGCAGCGAGCGAAACAGTCGGTGGGTTGCCCAGGAGGCAGCAGGGTCGCATCAGTGTCAGTGGAGCCAAACGGCCACGGAGTAGAGCACCAGCTCCACTGCAGCCTACCACCACGGCCAGTAGTGGTGCCGGTGCGCACGGAGGAAGTAGCAGTCAGCCAGTGAGGAGTAGCGGGGGCAAAGTTTCCTACTCGGTGGTGTGGCAATTTTTCGTCAAGCCGCCCGAGGAAGTAAACGTAGCCGTATGTCGACTATGTGGCCAGAAATGCAAGCGTGGCCAGGGGGCCCATGTTGGGACTACAGCGTTGCGTCAGCATATGCAGCGTCACCATTCGTTGGCCTGGGAAAACCGTGATAAAGATACGGCGGTTCTGCCTGCCCCAGCCCCCGCTCCATCACCCGCTCCGTTACTTGCTCCGTCACCCGACGTCGTCAATCACCCTCTATCAGCCAGTCAAGGCTCCAACACCTCTGCTGAGGGGAGTTGTCGCTCGTTGGCATCTTCCGCTCGTTCAGATGCTCCTTCTCCTGCTACTCCTCTTCTCGGATTCCGTCAACAGTCTTTCTTGGAATCCGTTTCCAAGAGACAACAGTTTGCGAGCACGCACCCGACGGTGCAAAAGCTGAACGTCCTCCTGTCCAAGTTGCTGGTGCTGCAGTCCCTCCCTTTCCAACTGGTGGACTCAGCACCTTTCCGAGAAATGATGGCTTGTGCCGCGCCGCGGTGGAGAGTGCCAAGCCGTCATTTCTTTGCCCAAAAGGCAGTGCCAGCCCTGCATTCACATGTAGAAGAGATGGTGGGCCAGTCTTTGAGCATGTCGGTCTCTGCCAAAGTGCACGGCAGCGCCGACGTGTGGAGCTGTAACTACGGTCAGGGACAGTACATGTCATTTACGGCCCACTGGGTGAACGTGGTGCCGGCACAGCCGCACCAGCAACTTGGACAGGTCACGACGCTTTTGCCTCCACGTTTGCACGTCCTTGGTCCAGCAAACATGTCCGCCTCTACCACCTCTTTTTCCGCCGTGTCCTCAGCCGCCACCCCCGTGCCAAGTCCCATTACCCGACCGGCATATCACATGTGCAGGGCGCAACGGTGTCACGCTGTGCTGCACCTGGTATGCCTTGGCGAACGTAGTCACACAGGGGAGGAACTGCTGAGTGTAATGAACAGAGAAATCGACAGATGGCTGTCTCCGCGCAAACTTAAAATCGGAACTATGTTGACCGACAACGGAAAGAACATGGTGTCTGCTCTGCGTCAAGGAAGGTTGTGCCATGCGCCATGCATGGCTCACGTGTTCAATCTGGTTGTCAAGCGGTTCCTAAAATCCACCATCCCACTGCAAGACATCCTTAAAATGTCACGTAAACTGTGCATGCATTTCAGCCATTCCTACACCGCAAAGAACACCCTCATTGAGCTGCAGCGGCAGAACGGAATTCCACAGCATCGCCTGATCTGCGACGTTGCAACAAGGTGGAATTCAACCCTACACATGTTAGACCGCCTTTACGAGCAGCGAAAGGCCATCACCGATTTCCTTATGTTACAAGCGGATAAAGGTACTCCCCTGTGTAACTTAGATGTCAGCCATTGGCAGCTCATGCGTGACACCTGCCGCTTGCTCAGGCCCTTTGAGGAGGCCACGCTATTCGTGAGTCGGCAGGACTATGGGATGAACGACGTCATTCCTCTGTTGCACGTCCTGGAACAAATGCTGTTAACAATGGCTGGTCAGGGTGCGGTAGACGTGGCGCACAGATCTCAACGCCACATGACCCCTGTGGGGGCAGGACAGGAAGAAGAGGAGGAGGTAGAGGAGGACATTTGTGCTCAGGAATTATTGAGTGAAATGGGTGGTTTTTCCACTCAGCGGACAGGAGTGGAGGAGCAGGAGCATCTGGTAGAGGAGGAGGAGGAGGAGACAGAGGACCCAGACGCACCGTGGCAGTATGCTGTGGAGATGGAGGCAGGGAGTCCCTCGCATTCCTTGGCACAAATGGCCCATAGCATGCTCGGTTGCTTGCGTAGCGACAGCCGAATAATAACCATCAGACAGAGGGATGACTTTTGGCTGTCCACCTTGTTGGACCCTCGCTACCGGTCCAAAATGGTGGCCTTTTTCACACCTGCTGAGAGGGAGGCCAAAATTACGTACTATAAAAACCACCTATGTAGTCAGTTGGTCTCTGCCTTTGTGCGCCAACGTCCATCCTCAGACACTGTGGGCCCTGTGCGCTCGCGTTCCGCTGGCATGGCAGCAGGGGAGGGGTGGGGTGGTAGGAGCAGTGGCAGCTCCACCAGCAGCGGCTGCCTCAGTCTGCAGTCGATGATGAGTAGCTTTCTTCACCAGCGCAGTGAGGAAACTACTAACCAGCCGCAGCAGCAGCAGCAGCATCAGGTGGACCTGGAGCAGGAGCTCAAACAACAGGCTTGGGCCTACTTGGACAGCACCCTGCCAACCGAGGTAGACAATCCCCTTGACTACTGGGCAACGAAACTTGACCTTTGGCCCCAACTAGCTGAATTTGCCCTTGAAAGGCTGTCATGCCCGGCCAGTAGCGTGGCATCGGAGCGCGTGTTTAGTGCGGCAGGAGGTATTGTAACTCCGCGGAGGACACGACTGTCCACCCAAAGTGTGGAGAGACTCACGTTTGTGAAAATGAATCAGGCGTGGATTAGTCTGGATTTCAAACCACCAGTTCCTGACACAACTGACTAAATCCGCCATGAATCATGCCTCAAACATGTGCCACTTTCAGGTCTCCTCACACACTGCTGGTGTGTTGAATTTTTTGACATAGGGTGCTGGCAGATTACGGACCTCCCATAGCTGCTGCCAGGCCCCTAATCTGCCATGGGCCCCTATATACCGCCTCCTCATGCTGCTGCCAAGTCCAGAGTCTCTCATGGGTCCCTATACGGCCTCCCATTGCTGCTGTCTCCATCGCCACACTCTGCCATGTGCCACTTTCAGGTCTCCTCACACACTGCTGGTGTGTTGAATTTTTTGACATAGGGTGCTGCCAGATTACGGGCCCCCTATAGCTGCTGCCAGGCCCCTAATCTGCCATGGGCCCCTATATACCGCCTCCTCATGCTGCTGCCAGTTCCAGAGTCTCTCATGGGTCCCTGTACGGCCTCCCATTGCTGCTGTCTCCATCGCCACACTCTGCCATGTGCCACTTTCAGGTCTCCTCACACTGCTGGTGTGTTGAATTTTTTGACATAGGGTGCTGGCAGATTACGGGCCTCCTATAGCTGCTGCCAGGCCCCTAATCTGCCATAGGCCCCTATATACCGCCTCCTCATGCTGCTGCTAGGTCCAGAGTCTCTCATGGGTCCCTGTACGGCCTCCCATTGCTGCTGTCTCCATCGCCACACTCTGCCATGT
Source organism: Staurois parvus (assembly GCF_062004578.1). Taxonomy (NCBI): domain Eukaryota; kingdom Metazoa; phylum Chordata; class Amphibia; order Anura; family Ranidae; genus Staurois; species Staurois parvus. The sequence continues at coordinate 2,464,959 of NW_028318357.1, forward strand.
GCCACTTTCAGGTCTCCTCACACTGCTGGTGTGTTGAATTTTTTGACATAGGGTGCTGGCAGATTACGGGCCTCCTATAGCTGCTGCCAGGCCCCTAATCTGCCATAGGCCCCTATATACCGCCTCCTCATGCTGCTGCTAGGTCCAGAGTCTCTCATGGGTCCCTGTACGGCCTCCCATTGCTGCTGTCTCCATCGCCACACTCTGCCATGTGCCACTTTCAGGCCTCCTCACACTGCTGGTGTGTTGAATTTTTTGACATAGGGTGCTGGCAGATTACGGGCCTCCTATAGCTGCTGCCAGGCCCCTAATCTGCCATAGGCCCCTATATACCGCCTCCTCATGCTGCTGCTAGGTCCAGAGTCTCTCATGGGTCCCTGTATGGCCTCCCATTGCTGCTGTCTCCATCGCCACACTCTGCATGTGCCACTTTCAGGTCTCCTCACACACTGCTGGTGTGTTGAATTTTTTGACATAGGGTGCTGCCAGATTACGGGCCCCCTATAGCTTCTGCCAGGCCCCTAATCTGCCATGGGCCCCTATATACCGCCTCCTCATGCTGCTGCCAGTTCCAGAGTCTCTCATGGGTCCCTGTACGGCCTCCCATTGCTGCTGTCTCCATCGCCACACTCTGCCATGTGCCACATTCAGGTCTCTTCACACTGCTTGTGTTTTCAATTTTTTGACATAGGGTGCTGGCAGATTACGGGCCTCCCATAGCTGCTGCCAGGCCCCTAATCTGCCATGGGCCCCTATATACCGCCTCCTCATGCTGCTGCCAAGTCCAGAGTCTCTCATGGGTCCCTGTACGGCCTCCCATTGCTGCTGTCTCCATCGCCACACTCTGCCATGTGCCACTTTCAGGTCTCCTCACACTGCTGGTGTGTTGAATTTTTTGACATAGGGTGCTGGCAGATTACGGGCCTCCTATAGCTGCTGCCAGGCCCCTAATCTGCCATAGGCCCCTATATACCGCCTCCTCATGCTGCTGCCAGGTGCAGAGTCTCTCATGGGTCCCTGTACGGCCTCCCATTGCTGCTGTCTCCATCGCCACACTCTGCCATGTGCCACTTTCAGGTCTCCTCACACACTGCTGGTGTGTAGAATTTTTTGACATAGGGTGCTGGCAGATTACGGGCCTCCTATAGCTGCTGCCAGGCCCCTAATCTGCCATAGGCCCCTATATACCGCCTCCTCATGCTGCTGCTAGGTCCAGAGTCTCTCATGGGTCCCTGTACGGCCTCCCATTGCTGCTGTCTCCATCGCCACACTCTGCCATGTGCCACTTTCAGGTCTCCTCACACACTGCTGGTGTGTTGAACTTTTTGACATAGGGTGCTGGCAGATTACGGGCCCCTTATAGCTGCTGCCAGGCCCCTAATCTGCCATGGGCCCCTATATACCGCCTCCTCATGCTGCTGCCAGTTCCAGAGTCTCTCATGGGTCCCTGTACGGCCTCCCATTGCTGCTGTCTCCATCGCCACATTCTGCCATGTGCCACTTTCAGGTCTCCTCACACACTGCTGGTGTGTAGAATTTTTTGACATAGGGTGCTGGCAGATTACGGGCCTCCTATAGCTGCTGCCAGGCCCCTAATCTGCCATGGGCCCCTATATACCGCCTCCTCATGCTGCTGCCAAGTCCAGAGTCTCTCATGGGTCCTTGTACGGCCTCCCATTGCTGCTGTCTCCATCGCCACACTCTGCCATGTGCCACTTTCAGGTCTCCTCACACACTGCTGGTGTGTTGAATTTTTTGACATAGGGTGCTGGCAGATTACGGGCCCCCTATAGCTGTTGCCAGGCCCCTAATCTGCCATGGGCCCCTATATACCGCCTCCTCATGCTGCTGCCAGTTCCAGAGTCTCTCATGGGTCCCTGTACGGCCTCCCATTGCTGCTGTCTCCATCGCCACACTCTGCCATGTGCCACTTTCAGGTCTCCTCACACACTGCTGGTGTGTAGAATTTTTTGACATAGGGTGCTGGCAGATTATGGGCCTCCTATAGCTGCTGCCAGGCCCCTAATCTGCCATGGGCCCCTATATACCGCCTCCTCATGCTGCTGCCAAGTCCAGAGTCTCTCATTGCTGCTGTCTCCATCGCCACACTCTGCCATGTGCCACATTCAGGTCTCTTCACACTGCTTGTGTTTTCAATTTTTTGACATAGGGTGCTGGCAGATTACGGGCCTCCCATAGCTGCTGCCAGGCCCCTAATCTGCCATGGGCCCCTATATACCGCCTCCTCATGCTGCTGCCAAGTCCAGAGTCTCTCATGGGTCCCTGTACGGCCTCCCATTGCTGCTGTCTCCATCGCCACACTCTGCCATGTGCCACTTTCAGGTCTCCTCACACACTGCTGTTGTGTTGAATTTTTTGACATAGGGTGCTGGCAGATTACGGGCCTCCCATAGCTGCTGCCAGGCCCCTAATCTGCCATGGGCCCCTATATACCGCCTCCTCATGCTGCTGCCAAGTCCAGAGTCTCTCATGGGTCCCTGTACGGCCTCCCATTGCTGCTGTCTCCATCGCCACACTCTGCATGTGCCACTTTCAGGTCTCCTCACACACTGCTGGTGTGTAGAATTTTTTGACATAGGGTGCTGGCAGATTACGGGCCTCCCATAGCTGCTGCCAGGCCCCTAATCTGCCATGGGCCCCTATATACCGCCTCCTCATGCTGCTGCCAAGTCCAGAGTCTCTCATGGGTCCTTGTACGGCCTCCCAGTGCTGCTGTCTCCATCGCCACACTCTGCCATGTGCCACTTTCAGGTCTCCTCACACACTGCTGGTGTGTTGAATTTTTTGACATAGGGTGCTGGCAGATTACGGGCCTCCCATAGCTGCTGCCAGGCCCCTAATCTGCCATGGGCCCCTATATACCGCCTCCTCATGCTGCTGCCAAGTCCAGAGTCTCTCATGGGTCCCTGTACGGCCTCCCATTGCTGCTGTCTCCATCGCCACACTCTGCCATGTGCCACTTTCAGGTCTCCTCACACACTGCTGTTGTGTTGAATTTTTTGACATAGGGTGCTGGCAGATTACGGGCCTCCCATAGCTGCTGCCAGGCCCCTAATCTGCCATGGGCCCCTATATACCGCCTCCTCATGCTGCTGCCAAGTCCAGAGTCTCTCATGGGTCCCTGTACGGCCTCCCATTGCTGCTGTCTCCATCGCCACACTCTGCCATGTGCCACTTTAAGGTCTCCTCACACACTGCTGTTGTGTTGAATTTTTTGACATAGGGTGCTGCCAGATTACGGGCCTCCCATAGCTGCTGCCAGGCCCCTAATCTGCCATGGGCCCCTATATACCGCCTCCTCATGCTGCTGCCAAGTCCAGAGTCTCTCATGGGTCCCTGTACGGCCTCCCATTGCTGCTGTCTCCATCGCCACACTCTGCCATGTGCCACATTCAGGTCTCTTCACACTGCTTGTGTTTTCAATTTTTTGACATAGGGTGCTGGCAGATTACGGGCCTCCCATAGCTGCTGCCAGGCCCCTAATCTGCCATGGGCCCCTATATACCGCCTCCTCATGCTGCTGCCAAGTCCAGAGTCTCTCATGGGTCCCTGTACGGCCTCCCATTGCTGCTGTCTCCATCGCCACACTCTGCCATGTGCCACTTTCAGGTCTCCTCACACACTGCTGGTGTGTTGAATTTTTTGACATAGGGTGCTGGCAGATTACGGGCCTCCCATAGCTGCTGCCAGGCCCCTAATCTGCCATGGGCCCCTATATACCGCCTCCTCATGCTGCTGCCAAGTCCAGAGTCTCTCATGGGTCCCTGTACGGCCTCCCATTGCTGCTGTTTCCATCGCCACACTCTGCCATGTGCCACATTCAGGTCTCTTCACACTGCTGGTGTGTTGAATTTTTTGACATAGGGTGCTGGCAGATTACGGGCCTCCCATAGCTGCTGCCAGGCCCCTAATCTGCCATGGTCCCCTATATACCGCCTCCTCATGCTGCTGCCAAGTCCAGAGTCTCTCATGGGTCCCTGTACGGCCTCCCATTGCTGCTGCCAGGAGGCAGCAGGGTCGCAGCAGTGTCAGTGGAGGCAAACGGCCACGGAGTAGAGCACCAGATCCACTGCAGCCTACCACCACGGCCAGTAGTGGTGCCGGTGTGCACGGAGGAAGTAGCAGTCAGCCAGTGAGGAGTAGCGGAGGCAAAGTTTCCTACTCGGCGGTGTGGCAATTTTTCGTCAAGCCGCCCGAGGAAGTAAACGTAGCCGTATGTCGACTATGTGGCCAGAAAGTCAAGCGTGGCCAGGGGGCCCATGTTGGGACTACAGCGTTGCGTCAGCATATGCAGCGTCGCCATTCGGTGGCCTGGGAAAACCGTGATAAAGATACGGCGGTTCTGCCTGCCCCAGCCCAGGGTTCCATTTTGTCATAGGGTGCTGGCAGATTACAGGCCTCCCATAGGTGCTGCCAGGCCCCAAATCTGCCATGGGCCCCCGTACCGCCTGGTCACGCTGCTGCTGGGCCCACAGTGTGACCTGGGTCCCTGTACCGCCTCCCATTGCTCCCACTCTGCCATGTGCCACTTTCAGGTCTCCTCACACTCCTGCTGGTTTCCATTTTGTCATAGGTTGCTGTATGGCCTCCCATTGCTGCTGCCTCCACCGCCACACTGTGGCTCCAAACACTGGTTTTGGCCCCGTGACTGGCCAAATGAGTGAAGTGTGCGGTGATTCTAAGATCGACGGCACTCATCTGCATGTCATACTGAGTGACAGTATTATTTCTCTTCCCCAGCAGACTCCAAGGGCATTTAAATTAAAGGTACAGTGTTCTGCACTAATATAAAGTCTCTCTGAAGCCTAGAAACACCCTTTTTTAAGTTAAATTCACAGCGAATTTATTCGACTCGAATCGAATATTGTCCACGAATTCGCCGAATCAGTCGAATCGAATTTTTCATTTCTTCGCTCATCTCTAGAAAAAAGGTATGTAAACAGCTATACACATTAAACATTTACTATCTAATGTTTGATGCCACCATAACCCTAAAGTTAACCTATGCCCAGATCATACACGCTAAAGTATTTACATATTTCTCTGAGAACAGACCTGGCAGCCCACAAGCCCTCTAATGCATATGACCATCAGATGTTTCTAAACTGTTAGAAACATACTGAAATCTCTCCTAGGGGCTAGTGTTGAGCTAAACAAACTTTGGTTCAGTTCAAGCAGTGTTTGGGGCACATGTGTAAAATTTGGGTGCAAAAACCGAGCACCACTGAATTCACTTGGGGCTATGTACCAAAGCAAAAAGGTTTTAAAATTTTTGTTTGCCCAAGAGCTGTGATTTTAGCAATGTTTAAAGAGAAACAATAAAAATACAAACCTCCATTAAATAACATGCCTGGGGAATGCCCTAGCCCTGTCTGTGAAGAGGAACATCAATGCGAGGTGTACAACCTACTACTGCAATACTGATATGATGTCACCTCCTTATCCATGCCTCTTTGATTACATGGTCGGGGAGTCATGGCAATGTAAGTGAATGGACCAGGTGACATCAGTGGTTGGTAAGGATGTGGTGGGTGCAAGCACGTGCTACTTCCTTTGCAACCATTGACAGCTGGAAGCTGTAATGTTTGTCCATGCCAAAAGCGCTAAATGTACAGCATTTTGACGAACATCTGAACAGTAAGTGTTTGGTGTGAACTTTTGTTTGGATTAAACACTCAGCGCATCCCTACTAGAGGGACTTAACCCGGAAGTGCTCAACTCTAAACACTTTTGGATTCAAAGCTATTTGATTCCGGCTGATGCAACCTTGACCAGCGCTACCACTAGGCGAACTAGGCAGATGCCTAAAGCACACTGCCATCTAGGGTGCAGCCATGGCCGCTAGTTTCACTTCTTTCCACCATGGCCAGATCCAGGGGGATGCTGGGGGTGGGCTACGCCCCCCCCAGATTTCAGTTGTGCCACACAGGTCAGTCTTTCCATTGGACACTGTGCCATGCCTCTGAGTGCCTTCCCCCATCCTTGCACTCATAGCTGGGGCATGGGGAGAGCAGCCTGGAGCAGTGAAGCCTGCAAAGGATAAATAGCAGGCGAGAGCTGGAAGGTGCAGGCTGTGCTATTCTCATCTGTAAGTGGAGCAGCAGTGTTCAGTGTTTGATTCATTCCCTGGCTCCCTGCTGCCAAGAGATGAGGGGGTGGGGTAATCAAACTGCATACAGTCCAATCCAAGGGCGTTCCTGTGTTATCTTCTGTATGAAGGATCACTCCACTGACATGAGTGAGAAGACAGCACAATCCGCACCTGTACCTAGCTTCCCACCTGTAAGTTCGAGGGGGTGGTTACAGCACAGTCATTTGTGCTGAGATGAGAGGTTTGTGCAGGGGGGGGGGGGATGGGGCTTATTTCTGCTGGGAAGGGTAATGGGTATGATGGGGTGGGATTTGTGCTAGGAGAAGGAATGGAGAGATATGTACTAGGAGTAGGGAGGTTTGGGGGGAAGGGGGGGTTGGGGGAATGGGGTTTCAGCTAGAGGGATTGGGGAGAATGTATCCTAAGTGGGGGGATTGAAGGAAGAGGATTACTTCTGAGAGGGGGCATTACAAGGATTTGTGCTATTAGAGGGGATTGGGGGAGAATTTGTGCTAGGAGAGGGGATTTGTGTTAGGAGAGGGGATTGGGGGGGATTTTTGATAGTAGGGGGGATTTGGGGGATTTGTGTTAGGACGGGGATTGGGGGGGATTGGTACTCGAAGGAGGAATTGGGAAGGGGATTTGTGCTAAGAGAGGGGATTGGGGGTTTTGCTAGAAGGGAGGATTGGAGGGAATTTGTGCAAGGAGGGGTGATTGGAGGATTATGCTAGGAGGGGGGATTTGGGGGGGGGATTTGTGCTAGGATAGGGAACTTGTGGAAATTTGTGCTAGGAGAGGGGATTCAGTGGATTTGTGTTAGGAGAGGGGATTTGTGTTAGGAGAGGGGATTTGGGGGGATTTGTGATAGTAGGGGGGATTTGGAAGATTTGTGTTAGGACAGGGGATTGGTAATCGAATGAGGAATTGGGAAGGGGATTTGTGCTAGGAGATGGGATTGGTGGTTTTGCTAGAAGGGAGGATTGGAGGGAATTTGTGCAAGGAGGGGTGATTGGAGGATTATGCTAGGAGGGGGGATTTGGGGGGGATTTGTTCTAGGATAGGGAACTTGTGGAAATTTGTGCTAGGAGAGGGGATTTGGTGGATTTGTGTTAGGAGAGGGGATTTGTGTTAGGAGAGGGGATTTGGGGGGATTTGTGATAGTAGGGGGGATTTGGAAGATTTGTGTTAGGACAGGGGATTGGTAATCGAATGAGGAATTGAGAGGGGGATTTGTGCTAGGAGATGGGATTGGGGGTTTTTCTAGAAGGGAGGATTTGGGGGAAATTTGTGCTAGGAGAGGCGAATCAGAGGGAATGTGTGCTAGGTGAGGGGGAATGGGGGGATTTGTTTTAGGAGGGGGGATTAGTGGGGGAATTGTACTAGGAGGGGGGATTTGGGTGGGGAGGAAGGATTTGTGCTTGGAAAGGGTAATTTGAAGGTGGTTGTGCTAGGAGGTGGGATTTAGAGGGATTTGTGCTAGGAGGTGGGATTGGGGGGATTTATGCTAGAAGGGGGGATTTGAGGGAGAGGATTTGTGCTAGGGTGTAGAATTTAAGCAGAAAGAAGATGTGCGCTAGGAGGGGTGAAGTAGAACTATAGGTGATGTTTTCTTTTTTTTGGGGGGGGGTGCATGCAAGTACCTGGTCTTGCCTAGGGCACAAAATAGTCTAGCAGTGGGCCTGGATGTGACATTGCAAAACAGCTACTGAAGTACAGTCTGTGTTCAATCTAGCTTGGAGAAGTGCAGAGGAAGCACTAGGGCTCCAAGGGACTCCTGATGCCTATGTATACTGTAGGATGTTTATCACTCTGTAAGTTTAATCACATGGAAAAAATGAAAAATTTTGAAAAATATATTAAAAACACACATGGTACATAAATGACAATTGCATGACACATATTAGGTATTGCCACACAAGCAATTTTATTTAATGTTAACTCTAAACTGAAAAACTTTTATAACATCACCTATGGAAAATGTAGGTTATTGTTGTTTGTTTCCATTTCATGGCTGCATTCGATTTTTATTCTTAACAAATTTGCTATTTATTTACTCAGTTCAGTATTGTTATTTATACTTTACAAACAAATGTATGCAAAATGTACTGTGTTTGTATGCACTCAACTTCATTTGAATGTATATTTTTGCTGAAAATAAAAAGTTGATAAGCAGTTGTGATAATATTGTGCCACATAAAAAATTGCAACTACCATGTTCTTATCTTATTGGTTTAAGTGCAATTTTAAGTTAAAAAAAAAGAGAGACCATGTTTTATATTCCCTTCTTATTCATGCAGTGCTGCATATCATATAAAAGCAGTAAAAGAACTTACATTTTTCCAGGGATGACAGGTTATCACATTTCAGAGATTTGCCTGCGTACTGTCAGTTAGTTTGTCACCTATATGATTAATGGTAGTAAAGCAATTGATCCAAGTAATTGTTGCATGGGCAGCCTAAATGACATTGAATCTAATGATATGATGTGGCCTAGTTATTTAAATGTATAACCTGCAGACTGTTCTTTGACATATTTTTTTATCATGCAGTCACTGGGAGAACTACAGTTAGTAATTTTATGTGTTAAAGGTAAACTATCAGGAGAAAATGTGTAGGTTGCTGTTGCTGACAAGAAATAGTGTGAACCAATCAGAATTTACACTGCTAGTGATTTGCAAAATATAAACTCAAAACTTGCTCTATCAGCGAAAGTCATCCTAGAAAAAAGAAGGTACAGGAGACTGTGAGTTTGATAAAGGGGTATTGTGATATAATGAGAAAGTGGTCATGTAAAAGACTGATGGTAGCGGCACTGCTGAAAGCAGCTATGGATAATGGGGTCCCTTTTTCAATACTTAACTAATAATGGTTAGTTGCAATTTGAATCCATGACAATGATGGTAATAGTGGTGCACCTACAGTATAGTTGGCGTCACAGTTGAGTGAAAGAACATTTTAGCTTATTCATTTTGAGGGACAAAACCTCTTGACACTTTCATGCAACAGTTTGGATTGCTTTTCAAAGATGATACCACTCTCTGGAAAAAGTGCAATGTCGGGTAGGCATGTACTGGACCATTTTGAGCAACTTGCCCAGAATCCAGACTCTAAAATCTGTGGTGATTAGATGTGTTTTTAGGAGCTAAAAAGCAAATAAGCTATGCCATCCTGTTCAGTAGGGATAAATACATCTGCCCAGATTTTATTTGCATGGAGTTCATTGAATCCTGTTAGAAATCCACAAAACCCAAACTTAGCATTGAACTCCACAGAAGTTTATAGAGGGGCAGTCATGATAATATGTTCTGGCCGTGGTAAAGGCTAATAGACAGGCTATTATTAAAAAAGGCATGGGGTGCTGGGAACTGCCATTAGGAACATTAAACAAAGTGAAAAAAATAAATAAAAAGACCATACAGTGGGGGAAGGGTGATTTTAATGTAATGTTGGCACTAAATGCCCTATTTAACAAAATGAGCAGTCATGAGAGGTTGCTGGATGATTTTCAGCTCCTTGTCTCTGTGATTCTGTCTTGATCCTGATTTCCTGTAACCAACTCAGACTGCCTCTGGACTTTTCCTCTGCTTGATCTCTCATTGTGGCCCTGGCTTGCTTAAGGACCCTGTTCATCCTCTGTGTATGACCTCAGCCCTGACCTTGACCACACATGCTCACATTTCTCCATTACCAACTTGCGAATCTGATCCTGCACACCACTGACTGCTGCATACCACCTGCTCCTCCCCAGTGTGCCCTGTGTCTCTAATGTCTCACTGGAACACCAACCATTTGAGAACTTCCATAACAGTACTAGCAGAACAGCCTATATGACGCCCATGCTTCCTTTGCACTTCTTGTCTCCAGGGGTGCCTGGACCTTTAACAAAAAGGGAAGAGCTCCCATCACTTTGGACTCCAACCAGGTATGTGACAGTTATATGTGGTGTTACAGAACAATACCACTTTCATGGGCAATATGCAGTCTTTCATCACATATTTTGGATCAATAATTGATCTTTTCACCTTTACGATTAGCTTGTCTTAAATACAATAGAAGCACCAAAATCTAAAATATTTCAACCTTTAAAAAGTTTTTTAGGTAGTTTTGACTGGAACACCTGATTTTTTATTCAGCAATTATAAGTTGGAATTGACTGCTTGAAGTAGAAGTCACAACAGATCTAAAAGCTCCATGAAAGTTTACACTTAAAAAAATAAAGCTAAAACCCTCAACTTCATACATACAATTAATAAATGACACAACAGTTTAATAGTATAATTTGGGAGCTTCTTTTTTGCAGTAACACACTGCATTGTCTTAAAAGTAAAAAAAAAAATGACAAAACAGAGTGCCAAAACACTTTAAAACCATAACCCCACATACTCTCTCCTATTCATGTATATCCAATTATTCCTTAAAAATGTAAAATATAGACTTCAGGTATTTGGTTCAAGTCAGCTAGTGTCAGGACCTGAATAGGCAACAAATAGAAAAAGACAAGGCTAGTTTAATCTTACAATTAAAAATGAGAGTGTTTTATTCAAAAAGTCAATAGCTACAGATATTGTTTAATGACGAAACAGTATTCAAACAAATTGTTTAGGCTGCAATATAAGAGAAAATTACGAGGTAGTTTTTTTTCTTGAAATAAAAATTAGAGTGTATTTTTTTAGCTACATTATAACCACCCCTAGGTTTGGCGGTTTGAGCCTGATTTTGACCAAGCTCTTTGCATTGCACCTCTCCCATATATTATAGCAGGTGGTTTCTGTCTTGGGTGGCCTCAAAGTAGGCATTTCCCGAATGCCTCGCTCCAAAAATAACAGGCAACTATTTGAGAACTGCAAGAGACACATCTCACTAAAAACTCCTTGAAATTTGTAGGCTATGCTTGAGCTGGGTGGGGGTATCACTCTACCCATACTCCCTACTCAAGGGGTGTCAGTGTGCTTATCCATAAGAATTTGACTTTCAGGAATATGTAGATTGTAGATTGTATGCTGTAACCTGTTTTATTGCATTGGTGTATATTCCTCCTCCTTTTTCCACAGTTGTTCTGAGACACTTGGTGACCTTCCTGTAATAAACATCTCAAATGTCCCCTGCTGTAAATCTAACATCAACCATGATGCCAAAAACTCAGTGCCTCACTGAAAAAAAAAGACCTGGCGCACAGGACTGATCCCAGCAGTACCACAAGCCAAATGACATCTCCCTGAGAGGTCATCAGCTATATAAGGGAAGAGGTGGGGACAGTAATGACATAATTGTACAAATACGGCCATGGTTATTTTTGGGCAATGCTATTGCCCAAATATGGCCAAGATTCAGGCAATGATGTAACTTCTCCAATTCCCACCCAATTCCTTATGTGGCTGGAGATTCCTGGCCATGTAAAAGAATGGGTAGGGTGATATCAGTAGTTGATAAGGATATGGCAGGTGCAAGCACTCCCTGCTTCCTTAGAAGCTACTGACATCCAGAAACTGTCACGTTCACCCACACCAAATTCCCTAAACAGCCAGTGTTCGATCCAAATGTAAGTAATACTGAGCTTATCCCTAGTCTACTGTATGGTCATCTGTCACCTGGCTGTATTCATGTTTTAAAAAGGGAATAGTTTTAATTTTTGCTGGCTGCATTTTTTACAGCCTGTCCTTAATCCCACATACATTTCACTGCTAAATGGCTGCATGTGTATTTCTGCAGGGATATTTGTTGCTGGCTTCAATATTTTTTTATATAAAAAACAGTGTGGGGTATGGCCAAGATAGAGGACTGATCAGATGTACTTGCCAGAGCTCTGCTGGGCAGTTATCCTTCTTTTCTCCTACCCTGGACCTAGTGGTTGTTGAGTGGGGGTGCCTGCAATCTAGATGCCTTATAAGTCGTCTGGGCGCCTGAAAGGGGGTAAAAAACTTTGGTCCCCCCCACTGCAGGTGGCCCCGCAGGTGCACTTCTCCAACATGGCATCTCAAACAGACCACGAGGAGGCTGTGGTCCCTCCACCACCGGGCATTCCTGAGGTGATGGCTTTTTCCACCTGCCAGGCGGCATTGACTTCAAAGATTGAGGTGGTTCAGCTGGATGTTGGGCTGTTGATAATATCCATTTCCTTGCATAATGAGGACTCTGCTAGTCCTCTTATAGTATGGGACATATAAGACATGGCTTAGGGAAGAGTATACTTCTCGCATAGCTAATGTGAAGAGATCTTCTGTGCAGTTTCTGGAGCAGCTGGAAATTGAGGCGTGGAAAAGAGAGGTGGACTATATTGCTCATCCTGACCGTGACCACTATGCAGCTTGACAACGAGCTCTTAGAGAGATATCACTACACAGAGTTGGCCTGACTAAAAAAATCTCTGCTTTCCACAGTGCAGAGGATGTTTGAATATGGGGACAAGAATGGTAGACTTTTGGCCTGGCTGTCTTGGGGACAGTTTGCTGCTATGCACATTGGTAGGATTAGAGGACTAAATGGAGCTTTATTGACAACTCCTGACTGTATAAACACTAGATTCTTGCAAAATTATAGCTTGCTTTATTCTTCTAGAGTTACTTACGGCTAGACTGATCTCTGTGCCTATCTTGACCACATTGAGTTTCCTATCCTTGACCCGGAGGCATGGGACAGACTAGACCGTGATATTTACCTTGAGGAGGTACAGGTGGAGTTGGGCCATATGCAATCCGGGAAGGCCCCTGGTATTGATGGGATACCCATCGAATTTTACTCCCTTTATTAGGAGCTGTTTGTGTCCAGATTCACTTCCCTCTTTGCTCAGTTTAGCTCCCTGGGATCTCTCCCAGAATCTATGTCTGAGGCCCTTATAGTGTTGGTGTCCAAACCTGGCAAGGATCCTGAAGATTGTGCTTCTTATTGACCGATTGCTAAATAAGGAAAAAAAGAGTAAAGATATGTACAAGGTGATTGTATATTGTAACAACAGTCCCACCCTAGGCCTGCCCCCTCTAATGAGTCAATTGTACAAGGTGATTGTATATTGTAACAACAGTCCCCACCCTAGGCCTGCCCCCTCTAATGAGTTTCACCCAATAGGGTTTAGTCATAGAGATGCGAAGGGATAAGAGGAACGTTCTTGCATACATATCACAACAAGCACAGAATAAAAACACCTGGTCACATTTCAGAGCACAACTGTCAGGAATGGATTCAGCACTGGTGGTGGGACTCGCCTGCCGTGTGGGCTGCAGTACCAGAGCTGACCAGCGGGTGCTCTCAGCACTGGTGGTGGAACTCACCTGCCGTGTGGGCTGCAGTACCAGAGCTGACCAGCGGGTGCTCTTAGCAGCCAGAAGCTCACAATCAGCCAAACCTGGGGCTGATTGTAGAAAGGTGTATATAAGGCATGACCAGGCCTGTGCTCTGGGCCTTGGTGTATGTTTTCCCATGAGCCTCTGTACCCTGTGTTCCTGCTTCGTTGCTGACTCGGCTTGATCCTGATCTCTGTTGACCGTCTCCTGTTCTGACTACTGGCTCATCCCTGACTATTCTTCTGCCTACTCCTATGCTGTTTGACCTCCTGTTGCTGTACCTTGGCTTGTGACCCGTTTACTCTTTGCCTGCTGCTCTGTACTGATCTGCCTCCACCGTTACCGACCCGGCTTGTCTGACCACGCTAACTACTCTGCCATCCATCCATCCAGCACGGATCCAGCCGTACCTGCACATACCTCTGGCGGATCCCTCTACCACTAGCAGGTGTACTCAGGGGCTGCGACCTGGTCTCAGTCCTGCGCCAAGTCCATCCCCACCATCAGGGGCTCTGGTGAAAAGGCAGACTGGGGCTTAGACTCTGCGCCCTGGGGAATCCTGCCCTGAGGACCGCTAGAGGTACCACCAAACGGTCATTACAGAACCCTACGGCCGGCCTGACCGTTCCACCTCTCCAGCCCTGACTACGCCTGTGTTCCTGCACCTCCTAAAGATTAGTGGAAGGTTGGTTTGTTCACTGTGCATTTATATAGATATATATCTGAGTGGCTAATAATAAACTATTATATTACCTGCGTTTCCCTGTGTCGGTCCACACCTTTCTGGTCACTCCTTGATTCCTGACAACAACCCAAGTTGTGCACAAGTGTGCCAGTGATGTTAACTAAACAATATATATTACATACTGCTCAGTTATCAAATAATGTGTCAGGATTATAAAACCATGACAGCCTAATACCACCATGAAAATAAAAATAAAAATATGTGTACAGCAAAACCCTACTCTCTATTCAACCATGTAAAAAAACCTAATCTTTATTACGTCTCATTTTAGAACTATTAATTCTGGAAAGGCTGTTTACAAAAAATAATTACTGCATAAATAATAAATGCCAGATAATACACTAAAGGTAAAGACAAACTCTGCATAAGTAGGCACTGCATAAGGGAACGTAAAGGAAATTGTGTGTGAGCATTGTATGATTATTTGTGTAAGCATTGCATGAACAAGCAATAAAGAGTAAGGGAGAAGTGAAAAAGAAGGGGAAGGGGAGGGAAGGGTAAAAGGAGAAAGAGGGGGAGGAGGGAAAGGTAAGGGGAGAAGAAAAGGGGAGGTAAAAAAAGGAAAGGGGGAGAAGGGGAGGGGAGGGACAGGGGGAGAAGGGAGGGCATGGAGGAAGGAAGAGGGATAGGAGAGAAAGACAAAGCAAGGTAGAGGGAAGAAAAAAAGTCACAAAAATGATGTATATATTTTATAACCGAGAGATTGTGTATGTTTATACGTATATATTTTGAAAAGCCTGTATCATTGTGGGATAACTTACTCATAAAAATGTGTGACATCTCACTTGAGGGTTCATACCTCTAGGGATCTTGGTGTCTAAACTGAAAATCCAATATAACTCCCCCTACTTAAAATGGAAAAAATGATCACCTCCCCTAATGGCATTATCTACTCTCTATGTAATTTGCACTTGAAAGGAGATCAGGGTCACCCTAATGTTAGTCAACAAAATGCCTAGCTATGTTTTGTGTTTTTATTTGTCCTAACATTCAAGAGATGGCCTCTAACATGATCATACAAGTATCTTGTGGTTCTCCCCACATATTGTTCATAGCAGGTCATGCAGGAGATAACATACAGTACACTATACTGTACATTTGGTCTGACAGTTCACCAGTTGTACTATTTTGAAAAGTAAAATCTAACATTTGAAAATCTTCATGATAAGCACAACTTGAACATCAGGAATGTCTGCATTTGAACAACCCCATAGTCATCAACCAGGTACCAATATTTGTCCTGGAGGACAAACATAATTGGTGATAACATTGTACCCATAGTTGGTGCTCATCTAGCTACAAACTAAAATTACCCTCATGTCATTATCACTAGAGATGAGCGAATTATTCAAAAATTTGATTCGGCCGATTCGCCGAATTTGCGGGAGAAATTCGATTCGATGCGAATTTATTCGCCGCGAATTTAACTTATTTAAAGGGTTTCTAGGCTTCAGAGAGCCTTTATATTAGTGCAGAACACTGTACCTTTAATTTAAATGCCCTTGGAGTCTGCTGGGGAAGAGAAATAATACTGTCAGTCAGTCTGACATGCAGATGAGTGCCGTCGATCTTAGAATCACCGCACACTTCACTCATTTGGGCAGTCACGGGGCACGACGAAGAAGAAGAAGAAGAAGAATGAAAAGAAGAAGAAGAATGAAAAGAAGAATTAAAAGAAGAATGAAAAGAAGAATGAAAAGAAGAAGAATGAAAAGAAGAAGAATGAAAAGAAGAATGAAAAGAAGAAGAAGAAGAATGAAAAGAAGAAGAATGAAAAGAAGAATGAAAAGAAGAAGAAGAAGAATGAAAAGAAGAATGAAAAGAAGAAGAAGAAGAATGAAAAGAAGAAGAAGAAGAAGAAGAAGAATGAAAAGAAGAATGAAAAGAAGAAGAAGAAGAAGAATGAAAAGAAGAAGAAGAGGAATGAAAAGAAGAAGAAGAAGAATGAAAAGAAGAATGAAAAGAAGAAGAAGAAGAATGAAAAGAAGAAGAATGAAAAGAAGAAGAAGAAGAATGAAAAGAAGAAGAATGAAAAGAAGAAGAAGAATGAAAAGAAGAAGAAGAATGAAAAGAAGAATGAAAAGAAGAAGAAGAAGAAGAATGAAAAGAAGAAGAATGAAAAGAAGAATGAAAAGAAGAAGAAGAAGAATGAAAAGAAGAAGAAGAAGAATGAAAAGAAGAAGAAGAAGAAGAATGAAAAGAAGAAGAATGAAAAGAAGAATGAAAAGAAGAAGAAGAAGAATGAGAAGAAGAATGAAAAGAAGAAGAAGAAGAATGAAAAGAAGAATGACAAGAAGAAGAATGAAAAGAAGAATGAAAAGAAGAAGAAGAAGAATGAAAAGAAGAAGGAGAATGAAAAGAAGAATGAAAAGAAGAAGAATGAAAAGAAGAAGAAGAAGAATGAAAAGAAGAATGAAAAGAAGAAGAAGAAGAATGAAAAGAAGAAGAAGAATGAAAAGAAGAAGAAGAATGAAAAGAAGAAGAATGAAAAGAAGAAGAAGGAGAATGAAAAGAAGAATAAGAAGAATGAAAAGAAGAATGAAAAGAAGAAGAATGAAAAGAAGAAGAATGAAAAGAAGAAGAAGAAGAATGAAAAGAAGAATGAAAAGAATAAGAAGAAGAATGAAAAGAAGAAGAAGAATGAAAAGAAGAAGAAGAAGAATGAGAAGAAGAATGAAAAGAAGAAGAATGAAAAGAAGAAGAATGAAAAGAAGAATGACAAGAAGAAGAAGAATGAAAAGAAGAATGAAAAGAAGAAGAAGAAGAATGAAAAGAAGAAGAAGAAGAATGAAAAGAAGAATGAAAAGAATAAGAAGAAGAATGAAAAGAAGAAGAAGAAGAATGAAAAGAATAATGAAAAGAAGAAGAAGAAGAATGAAAAGAAGAAGAAGAATGAAAAGAAGAAGAAGAAGAATGAAAAGAAGAAGAAGGAGAATGAAAAGAAGAATGAAAAGAAGAAGAAGAAGAATGAAAAGAAGAAGAAGAATGAAAAGAAGAATGAAAAGAAGAAGAAGAAGAATGAAAATAAGAAGAATGAAAAGAAGAAGAAGAAGAATGAAAAGAATAATGAAAAGAATAAGAAGAAGAATGAAAAGAAGAAGAAGAAGAATGAAAAGAAGAAGAATGAGAAGAAGAATGAAAAGAAGAATGAAAAGAAGAAGAATGAAAAGAAGAATGACAAGAAGAAGAAGAAGAATGACAAGAAGAAGAAGAAGAATGACAAGAAGAATGAAAAGAAGAAGAAGAAGAATGAAAAGAAGAATGAAAAGAAGAAGAAGAAGAATGAAAAGAAGAAGAAGAAGAATGAAAAGAAGAATGAAAAGAAGAAGAAGAAGAAGAAGAATGAAAAGAAGAATGAAAAGAAGAAGAAGAATAATGAAAAGAAGAAGAAGAAGAATGAAAAGAAGAATGAAAAGAAGAAGAAGAAGAATGAAAAGAAGAAGGAAAAGAAGAAGAATGAAAAGAAGAATGAAAAGAAGAAGAAGAAGAATGAAAAGAAGAAGAAGAAGAAGAAGAAGAAGAAGAAGAATGAAAAGAAGAAGAAGAATGAAAAGAAGAAGAAGAAGAATGAAAAGAATAATGAAAAGAAGAATGAAAAGAAGAAGAAGAAGAATGAAAAGAAGAAGAAGAAGAATGAAAAGAAGAAGAAGAAGAAGAAGAAGAAGAAGAATGAAAAGAAGAAGAATAAGAATGAAAAGAAGAAGAATAAGAATGAAAAGAAGAAGAAGAAGAATGAAAAGAAGAATGAAAAGAAGAAGAAGAAGAATGAAAAGAAGAAGAAGAAGAATGAAAAGAAGAATGAAAAGAAGAAGAAGAAGAATGAAAAGAAGAAGAATGAAAAGAAGAATGAAAAGAAGAAGAAGAATGAAAAGAAGAAGAAGAAGAATGAAAAGAAGAATGAAAAGAAGAAGAAGAAGAATGAAAAGAAGAAGAAGAATGAAAAGAAAAATGAAAAGAAGAAGAAGAAGAATGAAAAGAAGAATGAAAAGAAGAAGAAGAAGAACGAAAAGAAGAAGAAGAATGAAAAGAAGAAGTATTCCAGTACAGCAAAAAGTGTATCTGCAGAGAGCTACGCTATTTCTGACAGTTCTCTGACAGTTCCTTCACATTTACAGCGGTTGAAACATTGTATCTATTTATTTCCGAATAAAAACATCTGTATCCTAAATGGAAACAAATAGATACAATGTTTCAACCGCTGTAAATGAACTGTCAGAACTGTCAGAAATAGCGGAGCTCTCTGCAGTGACACTTTTGCCGGCTGATCGGGAAAAATTCGATTCGTGCACCCGAAGTTTGCTAAAATTCGGATTCGATGCGAATCGAATTTTTCCTGAAATTCGAAACGAATTCCACTTCGCCAGGTTCGATTCGCTCATCTCTAATTATCACCATGTATAATGGGTTAGTATCTCCAAATGATATGTCTTATATTGTTATTTCCAAACTGTAAAATTTAGAAAAAATTGTAGATTGTGATCTATTCTTTTCATTCCTCTTTCTATTCTTTTGATTTTTGCTCTTTTGTCTCTCTTTTATTAAAGTGATTGTAAAGTCTCAGTTTTTCAGTTTTTTTTTAATAACAAACATGTTATACTGACCTGCTTTTTGCAATGGTATTGCACAGAGAAGCCTGAACCTCCTCTTTTGATTGTACCTGTCCAGGCTTTAGGCTCCGCTTCCTATGGGGATGCACCTGCAGGCTAGCTCATGAGCCAGGTTGTGTGTATCCATTGATACACACAGAGTGGCTCGGCACTGCCCCCTGCTCCTTCCTCACTGGATTTGACTGACCTGTGGCTGCCTCACAGTCCCTGTGTGAAGAGGGATAAAAGAGACAAGGCACAGCGCTGCTTTAGTCCAGGAGTGAGGTAAGTGTTTAGTGGGGTAGCAGGGCATAGTAAGTCCTAAAACTTTTTTTTACCTTAATGCAGGGAATGCATTAAAGTGGTTCTAAAGGCTGAAGGTTTTTTACCTTCATACATTCTATGCATAAAGGTAAAAAACCTTCAGTATGCTGTTTCCCCCGCAGCCCCCCTAATACTTTGCGGTCTAGCGATGTGCATGAGAACAGCTGCTCCCCTGGGTCTCTGCCTCCTCATTGGCTGAGAAACACCAGCCGGAGCTATTGGCTTCCACTGCTGTTAATCACAGCTAGTGAGGAGGGAGCAGGGTGCGGGGCCAAGTACTGTTATGTGTGTCATATGGACACAAAGTGCGGGGCTTGGGAGCGTGCACACACGAGGCTTGATATGGAAGCACTTGGATAAGAGGAGGAGCCAGGAGAACCAGTGGGGGACTCAAGAAGAGGATGATCTTGGCTGCTATGTGCAAAAACATTGCACAGAGCAGGTAAGTATAACATGTTTGTTTTTTTTTTAATCTATGTTTAATATCACTAATCTAAAACAAATTTAGCTTTAGAACCACTTTACAGATTCACAGTGAGTCTCCCTAGCATTTAAATATGCTTTCTTAACCCACACTCTGATTATACCCAGAGGAATACCACCTCCATTGTGGCTGCCTCCTTTTCAAAACTTACAATGATAGGACAATTCCATCAGGTTGCCGTCATAACATGACCTGAATGGCAGCACGCTGCATGGAAGAGATATTTTCTGGAAGTGGGCTTAAAATAGACCTGCGTGTATATTTTTTAGTTTTCCATAGAGTCACACAATGTTATGTCTAAATAATTGATTTGGGATTTGGTTCTTTCCCTATGAACCTATAATTTAATTTGTTATTATTCAGATATTCCAAATATTAATAAATAGATCACTCCTGTCTCATCATAAACCTGATTCCTAAATGAGTTAGTATGTAGTAAAGATGGTGCTCTTCCCACCAACCCATATAATGGTTGGCATACAGTACGTTGATGAAAATTTTGCCTCTATGGTTGCACCACATCTTTAGAATAGTAAACTCCATCAAACAAAAGATTATTATGTGTTAAAAAGACACAGACTGCCTCCAAGATAAATATTTTAAGGTCCAAGGAATAATCTGTATGGAGGTCTAGTTGATAGTGTAGGGCCTCTACTCCCACATTATGAGGGATACACAATTATAGAGAGTTTATACAGAGAGTTTATATTATGTGTAATCAATTTATCCTTAGCATTCCATGTTCTGTTTTCCAATTTCTGGATAACATAAGTTCCTCTTTCAAATCTCCCAAAGGTTCACAGGGGATCCAATGCTGGCAAAAATATGCCCGCAATTTGAGCCCCTTCCATGTGAACCTTTGGGAAGTGATGGAATATGGGGATGACAACTCAGGCATAAGTTTCAGAAGAAGATCGGTGGTTATGATACCCACTATGGCTGCTTCTCTGCCCACAAACCTAAGCTCTTTCTTCTACGCTGTTTGATGGCCTCACTGTGGTAGCCCCTAGAATTAATGACCACCACAACACCCCTTTTGTTGGCATTTTTAAGGTGATAGAGGGAATCTATTTAAGATTCTTAAGAATCTAATTTTCACTCGTGCTCAGATTGTGTTTTCCACTGTTACTTCCTGGTTTAATCTTCTCAGCTAAAAAAAACAAGTCCTGTTCAACCAACTGCTGAAATAAATACAGTTTTCACCTCTATTATGTACGGGGTAAAAACTGGATCTGATTTTGATAGAGGTTTATATTTTGGGGGCTCCTATAACTTCTAATTCACAATCCTGGGTAACCATCCTCATTCATAGAGGAGCAATCATGTAAAGTTTAAAAATCTTGAAACTCAAAATCAATGTTGTGTGAATCAGATGAAAAGGAGCTGAGAACCCCTTCCTCCTGCTGAGACTATCAGGGTCTGCAGCTATTTCTCTGTATTGTTTCTTTAAAGTAAATCTCCCAGAAAATTGTTAACCTTCACCAATGTGAACAAACAAAATGCGAAAATGGAGCGAAATCTAAACCTTATGATAATACTGCCACCTCCTGTGATGTTAAATCATAATCAGAAAAAAATTTAAATGTTATTTGCAAAAGTGCTATGTCATTAGTTGTGATTTCTAGGTGATTTATTCTTAGAGCCACCACGTCTCAATTTCTTCAGTTTTTCTGTAAATTTCCTTTCTTTGTAGCTGTGCAGCTTGGACTATTTTGCTTTCTTATAATCATGTTGTGTGTTGACTTCTGAGAATATGGGAGTTATTTACTAAAACTGTATGGTGCAAAATCGGGTGCAGCTCTGCACAGAAACAATCAGCTTACAAGTTTTATTGTCAAAGCTGAATTGAAGAAGTTGAAGTTAGAAGCTGATTGGCTACTATGCATGACTACACCAGATTCTGACTGCACCAGTTTTATTAAATCTCCCCCTATGTCTGTCAATTTCCTCTTCCTGTCTCTACTCCTAAACTGTGAACTT
The DNA here is from genome assembly GCF_062004578.1 of Staurois parvus. Taxonomy (NCBI): domain Eukaryota; kingdom Metazoa; phylum Chordata; class Amphibia; order Anura; family Ranidae; genus Staurois; species Staurois parvus. The sequence goes on from NW_028318357.1 coordinate 2,486,467, forward strand.
ATAGAACAGGGGTCTCCAAACTTTCTAAACAAAGGGCCAGTTTACTGTCCTTCAGACTTGAGGGTGGCTGGACTGTGGTCATTGGGACTAAAAAGTGGCCTGGCTTTTGTGGGAGCAAACAATGCGCCATCGTTGGTGTCAGTGGGAGGAATAGTGCCCCATCAGTAGTTTCAGTGGGAGGAATAGTGCCCCATCACTAGTGTCATTAGGAGCAATTGTGTCTTATCACTGGTGTCATTGGGAATAATTGTGCTTCTTTCCTGGAGTCAGTGGGAGGAATTATGCTCCTTTGTTGGTGTCAGTGGATGGAATAGTGGATGCTTGAGATAACTTTCTCTCATCAATTTTACTGCATTTACCTTCCAATGGCAACATAGGTAGTGTGCATATATAAAAAGGATATTGTGCTTCATAGCATCTGCCTTCTAATAGCAGCTGAGACAGCACACACATTCAGGAGGGTGTGATCAGTTCAGAATGGCCATGTCATAAAAAACACAATCCAATACAGTCCAATAATGACATGTACCCAGTAACTGCTGAGCAAAAAATATTACAATGACTCATGTTTGGATGACATTACCAAGTAGCTCACCACTTTAACTGCTTCCTGCCCGGCCTACAGTATTATGACGTCTGGACGGGACCATTATTGTTCTGGGAGGATGTCATATGATGTCCTCCCATTCTTGACGCACATGCGCCCATGGGACTCACAGCGGATCACCAATCCCAGTAAGGAGCCAATAACATAGGCTCTTTAACATGTGACAGCCGTCCAATCACAGCTGATCACATGTAAACAGGAAATGCCGGTCATCAGCAGTCCTCTCCTCACACTGACAGTTCGTGAGGAGAGGAGAGCTGATAAGTGTCAATCCTCAGAGGGGACATGTACACTGATAAGTAGGGTACTGATCATCAGTGCCCTGATTATCAGTGCAGTCCCCTAAGTGCCCATCAGTGCTGCCTTTCAGTGCCCATCAGTGATTCCTCTCAGTGTCCATCAATGCTGCCTATCAGTGCCCATCAGTGCTGCCTTTAAGTGTCCATTAGTGATGTATGTCAATGCCCATCAGTGCCGCCTATCTGTACACATCAGTGCCACCCATCAGTGCCTATTAGTGCCACCTATCAGCACCAATCAGTGCCACATATCACTGCCAATCAGTGCCCATCATTGTCACCTATCAGTGCCACCTATCAGTGCCCATAAGTACCACCTATTAGTGCTCATCAGTGCCAAATATCAGTGTCCATTTGTGCTGCCCATCAGTGGCTATCAGTGATGCCTATCAGTGCCCCCTATCATTGCCTCCTTATCATTGCTGCTTATCAGTGCAGCCTCAACCGTGCACATCAGTGAACGAGAAAATTACAACATTTTATAACAAAAACTAATAAAAAAAAGGTCTTTTTTAAAATTTGTTTAAAAAAAAATCTAAAAGCCCAAAAGAAAGCTCTATATGTCACCACCACCATTTGGGTATAGTGTTGCATGACAGCGCAATTGCCATTCAAAGTGCAACAGCACTGAAAGCTGAAAATTGGCCTGGACAGGAAGGGGGTGAAAGTGTCCAGTAGGCAAGTGGTTAAACCATGCCTTCCCACCAACACTTGAATTCCAGGTGCTACAGTTATCCAGGCTCAACAGAGGGATAAGGAATCACCACACACTACAATTTTGTTTCTGGTGTCCTTCGACAGCTCTTTGGTCATCACCATAGTGGAGTTTGGAGTGTGACTGTTTGAGGTTGTGGACAGGTGTCTTCTGATAACAAGTTCAAACAGGTGCCATTGATACAGGTAATGAGTGTAGGACAGAGGAGCCTCTTAAAGAAGAAGGTACAGGTCTGTGAGAGCCAGAAATCTTGCTTGTTTGTAGGTGACCCAATACTTATTTTCTACCATAATTTGCAAATAAATTCTTTCCAAATCAGCCAATGTGATTGTCTGGATTTTTTTTCTCATTTTGTCTCTCATAGTTGAGGTCTACCTATGATGCCAATTACAGGCCTCTCTCATCTTTTTAAGTGGGAGAACTTGCACAATTGGTGGCTGACTAAATACTTTTTTGCCCCACTGTTTATGTACATATATACACTGCTCAAAAAATTAAAGGAACACTTTGAAAACACATCAGTTCTCAACGGGGAAAAATATCATGCTGGATATCTATACTGATATGGACTGGGTAATGTGTTAGGAATGTCAGAATGCCCATCATTTGATGGAAATGAAAATGATCAACCTACAGAGGACTGAATTCAAAGACACCCAAAAATCAAAGTGAAAAGCAGGCTAGTCCATTTTGCTGAAATTTCATTGCAGCAACTCAAAATGGTATTCAGTAGGTAGTTATTCCTAATGAGATGACAGATGGTGTCCTGGGGTATTTCCTCCCAGACCTGGACCAGGGCATCACTGAGCTCCTGGACACTCTGAGGTGCAACTTGGTGGTGTTGGATGGATGATCCGAAACATGATATCCCAGAAGTGTTCTATTGGATTTAGGTCAGGCGTACGTGGGGGCCATTCAATGGTATCAATTCCTTTATCCTCCAGGAAGTACCTGCATACTCTTGCCACATGAGGCCGGGCATTGTTGTGCATCAGGAAGAACCCAGGACCCACTGAACCAGAGTAGGGTCTGACAATGGGTCCAAGGATTTCATCCCGATACCTAATGGTAGTCAGGGTGCCATAGTCTAGCCTGTAGAGGTTTGTGCATATCTCCATGAATAAGCCTCCTCAGACCATCAGTGAGCCACCACCAAAACGGTCATGCTAAACAATGTTACAGGAAGCATAACGTTCTCCATGGCTTCTCCAGACCCTTTTACATCTGTCACATGTGCTTAGGGTGAACCTGCTCCCATCTGTGAGCATAGGGAGCCAGTTGTGAACCTGCCAATTCTGGTGTTCAATGGCAAATGCCAATCGAGCTCTATGTTACTGGGCAGTGAGCACAGGGCCCACTAGAGGTCGTTGGGCCCTCAGACCACCCTCATGAAGTCTATTTCTGATTGTTTGGTCAGAGACATTCACACCAGTAACCTGCTGAAGTTCATTTTGTAGGGCTTTGGCAGTGCTCATCCTGTTCCTCCTTGCACAAAGGAGCAGATACCGTTCCTGCTGATGGGTTAAGGACCTTCTACGGCCCTGTCCAGCTCTCCTAGAGAAACTTCCTGTCTCCTGGAATCTCCTCCATGCTCTTGAGACTGTGCTGGGAGACACAGCAAACCTTCTGGCAATGGCACATAATGATGCGCCATCCTGCAGGAGTTGGACTTCCTGTGCAACCTCTGTAGGGTCCAGGTATCGCCTCATACTACCAGTAGTGACACTGACCCTAGACAAATGCAAAAAAAAGTGAAAAACAGTCAGAAAAGATGAGTAGGGAAAAAAATGTCAGTGGTCTCCACCTGTAAAACCATCCTTGTTTTGGGGGTTGTCTTTTTGTTATCCATCTAGTGCACCTGTTGTTAACGCCAAAGCAGCTGAAACTGATTAACAACTCCCTCTGCTGGAGCAGGATCAGGACTGAGACAAGAGGGGTGCAGCCTGAACATGGCGGCTGAGGAGGGTACGGTGTAGGAGCTCTCCGGCGGACTCCGCTTTCCGACCTCACCAGGGGCCCTCTTGATGTAGGAGACAGTTGGGGCGAGACCTACCTTTGTGTGAGGGGTCTCGGCGGATCTAACGGAGGACTTGGGACGTGGAGGGCTGGGAGCTGGAGGCGGCGAGTGGTCCTCCCGGGGTCTGTCAGGACAACGTTTTGGGTTGCCGGGAGATGAGGTGACGCGGCGTGACCACGTGGTCAGCTGCAAAGGAGCGCTGGGAGCAGAAGAAGCCGGCCGGCATCCCGAGGAGGAAAGGAGGCACCGGTCCGCTCCTCAGTTAGTTTCCTGGCTTGTCTCCTGGACTGAAGTGAAGCCTTGTGCCCCAGCCTGTTTTCCACGGCTGGACCCCTACTAAAACGGGGGTAAAAAATAAGAGACCCTATTGCTATTTGCTATAGGTTAAATGTCTCACTGTGCTGTACAGAGGAGCAAAGCATGAAGGAGAGAAGGGGGGATTCCCAGGGGTTATGAAGGAGTTGAAAAGAGAAGAAGACTAAGTGACCTAGAAAGGAGAGTAAATGGACAAATAGTAAGTCAAGGCTGGGACTCTAGTATATATATTTGACACTTACTTACCCTGAATTTATAGAAGAGAATAAGTTCCACAGAAGACATGAAGAACAAAAGTGCTAAAGGAAGTGGGCTCAAAGGGTCCCAAACTGGCACGATCAAAAAATACACGTCCCAGGGAAATGTGACCCCGTAAAGGTCCCAAGGTGTAAGCGAAAAAGGTGAAATGGAAATTAGTCTGGAAAACAGCCCTAAACTATCGTTGGGCATGAATAGTAGTAGTCAACAAATAACAGGAAATATGGAGATGAAAGAACTTGAAAGTGAATTACAAGTACCGCATAAAAAAGAGATGGCACAAATGTTCAAAAATTTGGAGAAAACAATAAAGCAAGAAATGGCAACCATTCGGAATGATTTGGGGCAGCTGTTATTGAGAGTGAAAGAAACGGAAGAGAAAGTTAAAAATCAGGCCCAAAACATATCCAAATTAGAAAAGAAGATAATTAACATGGGGAAAGTTCAGAAAAAATTGCTTTATAAGATAGAGGTACAAGAAAATAGAGACAGGAGGAGAAATCTTAGGATACGAGGAGTTCCAGAGATTTCAAAAGGGGAAGAACTGCAAGAATTAGTTTGTAAAATCTTAAAGTCCATAATGGACAGACCTGATATTGAGTTGATTAAATTGGATGGAGTCTTTAGAATAGGAAAGCTACAACAAGGCAATGGGAATGAAAAACCGAGAGATATAATTGTTCAAATCCATAAATATGGGGTTAAAGAAGAGATTTGGAGGAAGATCAAAGGAAGAACAATTATTAAGTATGGAGAAATAGACATTCAGATTTTTGCGGACTTAACACCTGAGACTTTGTGGAGAAGGAGATCTCTGAAACCCCTGTTAGAGCAGATGAGAAAGCAGAACGTGCATTACAGATGGGGGACCCCAGCGTGCCTAATAGGATGGAAAAATGGAGTTACAGCTTATTTGATATTTCCTGAGGACTTGAGAGACTTCTGTGATAGACTTGATTTGCAAAGAATGGAGATTGCTGGATGGGAAGAAGAAGATAGAGAAATAGGAGCTATGGGAAAAGAGGATTGGCAGTTTGTTAGAGGGGGAAAGTAAGGAGGAGTAAGGGGTGTTTTTGTATTTTCCTTCTTTTTTTTTCTCTCTCTTCTTCTTCTTCCCTACGGTATCCCCTGCAGATTCTCCATTCTTAAGGGTTGGTGGAAACTTACTGTGTCAGGTAGATAGATAGAGGGCAATTTGGGAGGTTGGAGGGTTGGAGGGAGGGAGATCCGTTCATGGGCGGAGTTTAACCCCAAGGTGGATCAAAGGTGGGATTAGGCCCACAAATGATTAATAGGCAAATTAGAAACCTAAAAATGGTAAGGGGAGTAAAAGGGGGGGGGATGGATTGGGAGATCAGTGGGATAGGGAGGCGGGGGGGGAGGTGGGGGAGGGGTATTAGGGCTAATACTCTGCATGAATGGAGGAGTTATAAAAGCAAGGAAAGAGGAAGAGAGGAGATGGAGGAGAAGAAGAGAGATTTAAGAAGGATGGAAGAAATACAGTTTATAACTTATAATTAGAGATGAGCGAAGTATTCAAAAATTCGATTCGACTGATTCGGCGAATTCGTAGAAAAATTTCGATTCGAGTCGAATATATTCGCTGTGAATTTAACTTAAAAAAGGGTGTTTCTAGGCTTCAGAGAGACTTAATATTAGTGCTGAACACTGTACCTTTAATTTAAATGCCCTTGGAGTCTGCTGGGGAAGAGAAATAATACTGTCAGGCAGTATGACATGCAGATGAGTGCCGTCGATCTTAGAATCACCGCACACTTCACTCATTTGGGCAGTCACGGGGCCAAAACCAGAGTGTGGAGCCACAGTGTGGCGGTGGAGGCAGCAGCAATGGGAGGCCATACAGCACCCTATGACAAAAATGGAAACCACCAGCAGTGTGAGGAGACCTGAAAGTGGCACATGGCAGAGTGTGGCGATAGAGACAGCAGCAATGGGAGGCCGTACAGGGACCCATGACACACTCTGGACCTGGCAGCAGCATGAGGAGGCGGTACAGGGGCCCATGGCAGATTACGGGCCTGGCAGCAGCATGAGGAGTCGGTACGGGGGCCCATGGCAGATTACAGGCCTGGCAGCAGCAATGGGAGGCCGTACAGGGACCCATGACACAATCTGGACGTGGCAGCAGCATGGGGAGGCGGTACAGGGGCCCATGACAGATTACGGGCCTGGCAGCAGCATTTGGAGTCGGTACGGGGGCCCATGACACACTCTGGACCTGGCAGCAGCATGAGGAGGCGGTACAGGGGCGCATGACAGATTACGAGCCTGGCAGCAGCAACTTGGACAGGAGGACGTTCAGTTTCTGCACCGTCTGGTGCGTGCTCGCAAACTGTTGTCTCTTGGAAACGGATTCCAAGAAAGACTGCTGACGGAATCCGTGAAGAGGAGTAGCAGGAGAAGGAGCATCTGAACGAGCGGAATATGCCAACAAGCGACAACAGGGGCCCATGGCAGATTAGGGGCCTGGCAGCAGCTATGGGAGGCCCGTAATCTGCCAGCACCCTATGACAAAAAATGGAACCCACCAGCAGTGTGAGGAGACCTGAAAGTGGCACATGGCAGAGTGTGGCGATGGAGACAGCAGCAATGGGAGGCCGTACAGGGACCCATGAGAGACTCTGGACCTGGCAGCAGCATGAGGAGGCGGTATAGGGGCCCATGGCAGATTAGGGGCCTGGCAGCAGCTATGGGAGGCCCGTAATCTGCCAGCACCCTATGACAAAAAATGGAATACACCAGCAGTGTGAGGATACCTGAAAGTGGCACATGGCAGAGTGTGGCGATGGAGACAGCAGCAATGGGAGGCCGTACAGGGACCCATGAGAGACTCTGGACTTGGCAGCAGCATGAGGAGGCGGTATAGGGGCCCATGGCAGATTAGGGGCCTGGCAGCAGCTATGGGAGGCCCGTAATCTGCCAGCACCCTATGACAAAAAATGGAACACACCAGCAGTGTGAGGAGACCTGAAAGTGGCACATGTTTGGGGCATGATTCATGGCGGATTTAGTCAGTTGTGTCAGGAACTGGTGGTTTGAAATCCAGACTAATCCACGCCTGATTCATTTTCACAAACGTCAGTCTCTCCACACTTTGGGTGGACAGTCGTGTCCTCCGCGGAGTTGCAATACCTCCTGCCGCACTAAACACGCGCTCCGATGCCACGCTACTGGCCGGGCATGACAGCCTTTCAAGGGCAAATTCAGCTAGTTGGGGGCCAAAGGTCAAGTTTCGTTGCCCAGTAGTCAAGGGGATTGTCTACCTCGGTTGGCAGGGTGCTGTCCAAGTAGGCCTAAGCCCGTTGTTTGAGGTCCTGCTCCAGGTCCACCTGATGCTGCTGCTGCTGCTGCTGCTGCGGCTGGTTAGTAGTTTCCTCACTGCGCTGGTGAAGAAAGCTACTCATCATCGACTGCAGACTGAGGCAGCCGCTGCTGGTGGAGCTGCCACTGCTCCTACCACCCCACCCCTCCCCTGCTGCCATGGCAGCGGAACGCGAGCGCACAGGGCCCACAGTGTCTGAGGATGGACGTTGGCGCAGACAGGCAGAGACCAGCTGACTACATAGGTGGTTTTTATAGTACGTTATTTTGGCCTCCCTCTCAGCAGGTGTGAAAAAGGCCACCATTTTGGAACGGTAGCGAGGGTCCAACAAGGTGGACAGCCAAAAGTCATCCCTCTGTCTGATGGTTATTATTCGGCTGTCGCTACGCAAGCAACCGAGCATGCTATGGGCCATTTGTGCCAAGGAATGCGAGGGACTCCCTGCCTCCATCTCCACAGCATACTGCCACGGTGCGTCTGGGTCCTCTGTCTCCTCCTCCTCCTCCTCTACCAGATGCTCCTGCTCCTCCACTCCTGTCCGCTGAGTGGAAAAACCACCCATTTCACTCAATAATTCCTGAGCACCAATGTCCTCCTCTACCTCCTCCTCTTCTTCCTGTCCTGCCCCCACAGGGGTCATGTGGCGTTGAGATCTGTGCGCCACGTCTACCGCACCCTGACCAGCCATTGTTAACAGCATTTGTTCCAGGACGTGCAACAGAGGAATGACGTCGTTCATCCCATAGTCCTGCCGACTCACGAATAGCTTGGCCTCCTCAAAGGGCCTGAGCAAGCGCAGGTGTCACGCATGAGCTGCCAATGGCTGACATCTAAGTTACACAGGGAGTACCTTTATCCGCTTTTAACATCAGGAAATCGGTGATGGCCTTTCGCTGTTCGTAAAGGCGGTCTAACATATGTAGGGTTGAATTCCACCTTGTTGCAACGTCACAGCATGAGGAGTCGGTACGGGGGCCCATGGCAGATTACGTGCCTGGCAGCAGCAATGGGAGGCCCGTAATCTGCCAGCACCCTATGTCAAAAAATTCAACACACCAGCAGTGTGAGGAGACCTGAAAGTGGCACATGGCAGAGTGTGGCTATGGAGACAGCAGCAATGGGAGGCCGTACAGGGACCCATGACACACTCTGGACTTGGCAGCAGCATGAGGAGGCGGTATAGGGGCCCATGGCAGATTAGGGGCCTGGCAGCAGCAATGGGAGGCCCGTAATCTGCCAGCACCCTATGTCAAAAAATTCTACACACCAGCAGTGTGAGGAGACCTGAAAGTGGCACATGGCAGAGTGTGGCGATGGAGACAGCAGCAATGGGAGGCCGTACAGGGACCCATGACAGACTCTGGACCTGGCAGCAGCATGAGGAGGCGGTATATAGGGGCCCATGGCAGATTAGGGGCCTGGCAGCAGCAATGGGAGGCCCGTAATCTGCCAACACCCTATGTCAAAAAATTCTACACACCAGCAGTGTGTGAGGAGACCTGAAAGTGGCACATGGCAGAGTGTGGCGATGGAGACAGCAGCAATGGGAGGCCGTACAGGGACCCATGACAGACTCTGGACCTGGCAGCAGCATGAGGAGGCGGTATATAGGGGCCTATGGCAGATTAGGGGCCTGGCAGCAGCTATGGGAGGCCCGTAATCTGCCAGCACCCTATGTCAAAAAATTCTACACACCAGCAGTGTGTGAGACCTGAAAGTGGCACATGGCAGAGTGTGGCGATGGAGACAGCAGCAATGGGAGGCCGTACAGGGACCCATGAGAGACTCTGGACCTGGCAGCAGCATGAGGAAGCGGTATATAGGGGCCTATGGCAGATTAGGGGCCTGGCAGCAGCAATGGGAGGCCCGTAATCTGCCAACACCCTATGTCAAAAAATTCTACACACCAGCAGTGTGTGAGGAGACCTGAAAGTGGCACATGGCAGAGTGTGGCGATGGAGACAGCAGCAATGGGAGGCCGTACAGGGACCCATGAGAGACTCTGGACCTGGCAGCAGCATGAGGAAGCGGTATATAGGGGCCTATGGCAGATTAGGGGCCTGGCAGCAGCTATAGGAGGCCCATAATCTGCCAGCACCCTATGTCAAAAAATTCAACACACCAGCAGTGTGAGGAGACCTGAAAGTGGCACATGGCATGAGACACTGTGGACCTGGCAGCAGCATGAGGAGGCGGTATATAGGGGCCCATGGCAGATTAGGGGCCTGGCAGCAGCTATGGGAGGCCCATAATCTGCCAGCACCCTATGTCAAAAAATTCTACACACCAGCAGTGTGTGAGGAGACCTGAAAGTGGCACATGGCAGAGTGTGGCGATGGAGACAGCAGCAATGGGAGGCCGTACAGGGACCCATGACAGACTCTGGACCTGGCAGCAGCATGAGGAGGCGGTATATAGGGGCCTATGGCAGATTAGGGGCCTGGCAGCAGCTATGGGAGGCCCGTAATCTGCCAGCACCCTATGTCAAAAAATTCTACACACCAGCAGTGTGTGAGACCTGAAAGTGGCACATGGCAGAGTGTGGCGATGGAGACAGCAGCAATGGGAGGCCGTACAGGGACCCATGAGAGACTCTGGACCTGGCAGCAGCATGAGGAAGCGGTATATAGGGGCCTATGGCAGATTAGGGGCCTGGCAGCAGCTATAGGAGGCCCATAATCTGCCAGCACCCAATGTAAAAAAATTCAACACACCAGCAGTGTGAGGAGACCTGAAAGTGGCACATGGCATGAGACACTGTGGACCTGGCAGCAGCATGAGGAGGCGGTATATAGGGGCCCATGGCAGATTAGGGGCCTGGCAGCAGCTATGGGAGGCCCATAATCTGCCAGCACCCTATGTCAAAAAATTCTACACACCAGCAGTGTGTGAGGAGACCTGAAAGTGGCACATGGCAGAGTGTGGCGATGGAGACAGCAGCAATGGGAGGCCGTACAGGGACCCATGAGAGACTCTGGACCTGGCAGCAGCATGAGGAAGCGGTATATAGGGGCCTATGGCAGATTAGGGGCCTGGCAGCAGCAATGGGAGGCCCGTAATCTGCCAACACCCTATGTCAAAAAATTCTACACACCAGCAGTGTGTGAGGAGACCTGAAAGTGGCACATGGCAGAGTGTGGCGATGGAGACAGCAGCAATGGGAGGCCGTACAGGGACCCATGAGAGACTCTGGACCTGGCAGCAGCATGAGGAAGCGGTATATAGGGGCCTATGGCAGATTAGGGGCCTGGCAGCAGCTATAGGAGGCCCATAATCTGCCAGCACCCTATGTCAAAAAATTCAACACACCAGCAGTGTGTGAGGAGACCTCAAAGTGGCACATGTTTGAGGCATGATTCATGGCGGATTTAGTCAGTTGTGTCAGGAACTGGTGGTTTGAAATCCAGACTAATCCACGCCTGATTCATTTTCACAAACGTGAGTCTCTCCACACTTTGGGTGGACAGTCGTGTCCTCCGCGGAGTTACAATACCTCCTGCCGCACTAAACACGCGCTCCGATGCCACGCTACTGGCCGGGCATGACAGCCTTTCAAGGGCAAATTCAGCTAGTTGGGGCCAAAGGTCAAGTTTCGTTGCCCAGTAGTCAAGGGGATTGTCTACCTCGGTTGGCAGGGTGCTGTCCAAGTAGGCCCAAGCCTGTTGTTTGAGGTCCTGCTCCAGGTCCACCTGATGCTGCTGCTGCTGCTGCGGCTGGTTAGTAGTTTCCTCACTGCGCTGGTGAAGAAAGCTACTCATCATCGACTGCAGACTGAGGCAGCCGCTGCTGGTGGAGCTGCCACTGCTCCTACCACCCCACCCCTCCCCTGCTGCCATGGCAGCGGAACGCGAGCGCACAGGGCCCACAGTGTCTGAGGATGGACGTTGGCGCACAAAGGCAGAGACCAGCTGACTACATAGGTGGTTTTTATAGTACGTTATTTTGGCCTCCCTCTCAGCAGGTGTGAAAAAGGCCACCATTTTGGAACGGTAGCGAGGGTCCAACAAGGTGGACAGCCAAAAGTCATCCCTCTGTCTGATGGTTATTATTCGGCTGTCGCTACGCAAGCAACCGAGCATGCTATGGGCCATTTGTGCCAAGGAATGCGAGGGACTCCCTGCCTCCATCTCCACAGCATACTGCCACGGTGCGTCTGGGTCCTCTGTCTCCTCCTCCTCCTCCTCTACCAGATGCTCCTGCTCCTCCACTCCTGTCCGCTGAGTGGAAAAACCACCCATTTCACTCAATAATTCCTGAGCACAAATGTCCTCCTCTACCTCCTCCTCTTCTTCCTGTCCTGCCCCCACAGGGGTCATGTGGCGTTGAGATCTGTGCGCCACGTCTACCGCACCCTGACCAGCCATTGTTAACAGCATTTGTTCAAGGACGTGCAACAGAGGAATGACGTCGTTCATCCCATAGTCCTGCCGACTCACGAATAGCGTGGCCTCCTCAAAGGGCCTGAGCAAGCGGCAGGTGTCACGCATGAGCTGCCAATGGCTGACATCGAAGTTACACAGGGGAGTACCTTTATCCGCTTGTAACATCAGGAAATCGGTGATGGCCTTTCGCTGTTCGTAAAGGCGGTCTAACATGTGTAGGGTTGAATTCCACCTTGTTGCAACGTCGCAGATCAGGCGATGCTGTGGAATTCCGTTCTGCCGCTGCAGCTCAAGGAGGGTGTGCTTTGCGGTGTAGGAATGGCTGAAATGCATGCAAAGTTTACGTGACATTTTAAGGATGTCTTGCAGTGGGATGGTGGATTTTAAGAACCGCTTGACAACCAGATTGAACACGTGAGCCATGCATGGCGCATGGCACAACCTTCCTTGACGCAGAGCAGACACCATGTTCTTTCCGTTGTCGGTCAACATGGTTCCGATTTTCAGTTTGCGCGGAGACAGCCATCTGTCGATTTCTCTGTTCATTACACTCAGAAGTTCCTCCCCTGTGTGACTACGTTCGCCAAGGCATACCAGGTGCAGAACAGCGTGACACCGTTGCGCCCTGCACATGTGATATGCCGGTCGGGTAATGGGACTTGGCACGGGGGTGGCGGCTGAGGACACGGCGGAAGAAGAGGTGGTAGAGGCGGACATCTTTGCCGGACCAAGGACGTGCAAACGTGGAGGCAAAAGCGGCGTGACCTGTCCAAGTTGCTGGTGCGGCTGTGACGGCACCACGTTCACCCAGTGGGCCGTAAATGACATGTACTGTCCCTGACCATAGTTACAGCTCCACACGTCGGCGCTGCCGTGCACTTTGGCAGAGACCGACATGCTCAAAGACTGGCCCACCATGTCTTCTACATGTGAATGCAGGGCTGGCACTGCCTTTTTGGCGAAGAAATGACGGCTTGGCACTCTCCACCGCGGCGCGGCACAAGCCATCATTTCTCTGAAAGGTGCTGAGTCCACCACTTGGAAAGGGAGGGACTTCAGCACCAGCAACTTGGACAGGAGGACGTTCAGCTTTTGCACCGTCGGGTGCGTGCTCGCAAACTGTTGTCTCTTGGAAACGGATTCCAAGAAAGACTGCTGACGGAATCCGTGAAGAGGAGTAGCAGAAGAAGGAGCATCTGAACGAGCGGAAGATGCCAACGAGCGACAACTCCCCTCAGCAGAGGTGTTGGAGCCTTGACTGGCTGATGGAGGGCGATTGACGTCGGGTGACGGAGCAAGTAACGGAGCGGGTGATGGAGCGGGGGCTGGGGCGGGCAGAACCGCCGTATCTTTATCACGGTTTTCCCAGGCCACCAAATGGCGACGCTGCATATGCTGCCGCAACGCTGTAGTCCCAACATGGGCCCCCTGGCCACGCTTGACTTTCTGGCCACATAGTCGACATACGGCTACGTTTACTTCCTCGGGCGGCTTGACGAAAAATTGCTACACCGCCGAGTAGGAAACTTTGCCCCCGATACTCCTCACTGGCTGACTGCTGCTTCCTCCGTGCACACCGGCACCACTACTGGCCGTGGTGGTAGGCTGCAGTGGAGCTGGTGCTCTACTCCGTGGACGTTTGGCTCCACTGACACTGCTGCGAACCTGCTGCTGTCTCCTGGGCAACCCACCGACTGTTTTGCTCGCTGCCAAGCTGCCACCCTCTTCTCCTGATGATGCGGAAGAAATTGCCTGATGACGACGAGGCTGCCAAGTGCGATCAACCTCCTCATCATCAAGTAGGGTCTCCGCCTCACTACTAGCCCCCTCGGCTGCGTCTGGGTCAGGAGACAGACCTGTCTCTAGACCGGCTACCGAGCCACTCTCCTCGCCACTACTTCTTCGCCTGGCTGCTGAAAAGGCGGATGTCTCCCCCCGTTCCTGACCGCCCTCTGTTAGCTCTTCCTCACTGTACAGTGGGGCTGAGCCCACAGCATGTGATACTTCGCTTGGTGAGGGAACACCAAAGGACAGGGGCAGGTAGAGGACACGTGATTTCAGTGGGCTTGGTCCCGGGCCATGCCAACTAACGGTTGTGTCTGACGTACCCACCGACCGTTGGCTGTAGGTGTCAGAGGTGACCTGGGAAGAGGAAGACGACCGAGCCAACCAATCGACGACGGCAGGGTTGTCGGTGGAGACACGACCGCTGGATGACACCGGGAGCACTGGCCTCTGGCTGCGAATAGTGCTGCCTCGACCCCTTCCTCTGCTGCCACGTCTGCTCGCTCCTAAAACATTGCCTCCTCTGCCACTCCTCTGCATGTTGTCTGACATACTCTTTAATTAAACGATTATGTGTCCCTGAGTAACAATTCTGTGTCCCTGAGTAACAATTCTGTGTCTGTGCGAGTAACAATTCTGTGGCCCTAAGTAACAGTTCTGTGGCCCTCAGTAACAATTCTGTGTCCCTGATTAACGTTTCTGTGGCCCCAAGTAACAGTTCTGTGGCCCTCAGTAACAATTCTGTGTCTGTGCGAGTAACAATTCTGTGTCTGTGCGAGTAACAATTCTGTGGCCCTAAGTAAAGTTTCTGTGGCCCTAAGTAACAATTCTCTGGCACTCAGTAACAATTCTGTCTGTCCCTGAGTAACAATTCTCTGGCACTCAGTAACAATTCTGTCTGTCCCTGAGTAAAAATTCTGTGGCCCTAAGTAAAGTTTCTGGGGCCCTGAGTAACAATTATCTGGCACTCAGTAACAATTCTGTCTGTCCCTGAGTAACAATTCTCTGGCACTCAGTAACAATTCTGTCTGTCCCTGAGTAAAAATTCTCTGGCCCTAAGTAAAGTTTCTGTGGCCCTGAGTAACAATTCTCTGGCACTCCGTAACAATTCTGTCTGTCCCTGAGTAACAATTCTCTGGCACTCAGTAACAATTCTGTCTGTCCCTGAGTAAAAATTCTGTGGCCCTAATTAAAGTTTCTGTGGCCCTAAGTAACAATTCTCTGGCACTCAGTAACAATTCTGTCTGTCCCTGAGTAACAATTCTCTGGCACTCGGTAACAATTCTGTCTGTCCCTGAGTAACAATTCTCTGGCACTCAGTAACAATTCTGTCTGTCCCTGAGTAAAAATTCTGTGGCCCTAATTAAAGTTTCTGTGGCCCTAAGTAACAATTCTCTGGCACTCAGTAACAATTCTGTCTGTCCCTGAGTAACAATTCTCTGGCACTCCGTAACAATTCTGTCTGTCCCTGAGTAACAATTCTCTGGCACTCAGTAACAATTCTGTCTGTCCCTGAGTAAAAATTCTGTGGCCCTAAGTAAAGTTTCTGTGGCCCTGAGTAACAATTCTCTGGCACTCCGTAACAATTCTGTCTGTCCCTGAGTATGAATTCCGTGGCCCTAACTAGCGTTTCTTTGTCCCTAAGTAAAGTTTCTGTGGCCCTCAGTAACAGTTCTGTGTCTGTGCGAGTAACAATTCTGTGTCTGTGCGAGTAACAATTCTGTGGCCCTAAGTAAAGTTTCTGTGGCCCTAAGTAACAATTCTCTGGCACTCCGTAACAATTCTGTCTGTCCCTGAGTAACAATTCTCTGGCACTCAGTAACAATTCTGTCTGTCCCTGAGTAAAAATTCTGTGGCCCTAAGTAAAGTTTCTGTGGCCCTGAGTAACAATTCTCTGGCACTCCGTAACAATTCTGTCTGTCCCTGAGTAACAATTCTCTGGCACTCAGTAACAATTCTGTCTGTCCCTGAGTAAAAATTCTGTGACCCTAAGTAAAGTTTCTGTGGCCCAGAGTAACAATTCTCTGGCACTCCGTAACAATTCTGTCTGTCCCTGAGTATGAATTCTGTGGCCCTAACTAGCGTTTCTTTGTCCCTAAGTAACAGTTCTGTGGCCCTGAGTAACAATTCTGTGTCTGTGCGAGTAACAATTCTGTGGCCCTAAGTAACAGTTCTGTGGCCCTCAGTAACAGTTCTGTGTCTGTGCGAGTAACAATTCTGTGTCTGTGCGAGTAACAATTCCGTGGCCCTAAGTAACAGTTCTGTGGCCTTCAGTAACAATTCTGTGTCTGTGCGAGTAACAATTCTGTGTCTGTGCGAGTAACAATTCTGTGGCCCTAAGTAAAGTTTCTGTGGCCCTAAGTAACAATTCTCTGGCACTCAGTAACAATTCTGTCTGTCCCTGAGTAACAATTCTCTGGCACTCAGTAACAATTCTGTCTGTCCCTGAGTAAAAATTCTGTGGCCCTAAGTAAAGTTTCTGGGGCCCTGAGTAACAATTCTCTGGCACTCAGTAACAATTCTGTCTGTCCCTGAGTAACAATTCTCTGACACTCCGTAACAATTCTGTCTGTCCCTGAGTAACAAATCTCTGGCACTCAGTAACAATTCTGTCTGTCCCTGAGTAAAAATTCTGTGGCCCTAAGTAAAGTTTCTGTGGCCCTGAGTAACAATTCTCTGGCACTCAGTAACAATTCTGTCTGTCCCTGAGTAAAAATTCTGTGGCCCTAATTAAAGTTTCTGTGGCCCTAAGTAACAATTCTCTGGCACTCAGTAACAATTCTGTCTGTCCCTGAGTAACAATTCTCTGACACTCCGTAACAATTCTGTCTGTCCCTGAGTAACAAATCTCTGGCACTCAGTAACAATTCTGTCTGTCCCTGAGTAAAAATTCTGTGGCCCTAAGTAAAGTTTCTGTGGCCCTGAGTAACAATTCTCTGGCACTCAGTAACAATTCTGTCTGTCCCTGAGTAAAAATTCTGTGGCCCTAAGTAAAGTTTCTGTGGCCCTAAGTAACAATTCTCTGGCACTCAGTAACAATTCTGTCTGTCCCTGAGTAACAATTCTCTGGCACTCAGTAACAATTCTGTCTGTCCCTGAGTAAAAATTCTGTGGCCCTAATTAAAGTTTCTGTGGCCCTAAGTAACAATTCTCTGGCACTCAGTAACAATTCTGTCTGTCCCTGAGTAACAATTCTCTGGCACTCGGTAACAATTCTGTCTGTCCCTGAGTAACAATTCTCTGGCACTCAGTAACAATTCTGTCTGTCCCTGAGTAAAAATTCTGTGGCCCTAAGTAAAGTTTCTGTGGCCCTGAGTAACAATTCTCTGGCACTCCGTAACAATTCTGTCTGTCCCTGAGTAACAATTCTCTGGCACTCAGTAACAATTCTGTCTGTCCCTGAGTAAAAATTCTGTGACCCTAAGTAAAGTTTCTGTGGCCCAGAGTAACAATTCTCTGGCACTCCGTAACAATTCTGTCTGTCCCTGAGTATGAATTCTGTGGCCCTAACTAGCGTTTCTTTGTCCCTAAGTAACAGTTCTGTGGCCCTGAGTAACAATTCTGTGTCTGTGCGAGTAACAATTCTGTGGCCCTAAGTAACAGTTCTGTGGCCCTCAGTAACAGTTCTGTGTCTGTGCGAGTAACAATTCTGTGTCTGTGCGAGTAACAATTCTGTGGCCCTAAGTAACAGTTCTGTGGCCTTCAGTAACAATTCTGTGTCTGTGCGAGTAACAATTCTGTGTCTGTGCGAGTAACAATTCTGTGGCCCTAAGTAAAGTTTCTGTGGCCCTAAGTAACAATTCTCTGGCACTCAGTAACAATTCTGTCTGTCCCTGAGTAACAATTCTCTGGCACTCAGTAACAATTCTGTCTGTCCCTGAGTAAAAATTCTGTGGCCCTAAGTAAAGTTTCTGGGGCCCTGAGTAACAATTCTCTGGCACTCAGTAACAATTCTGTCTGTCCCTGAGTAACAATTCTCTGGCACTCAGTAACAATTCTGTCTGTCCCTGAGTAAAAATTCTGTGGCCCTAAGTAAAGTTTCTGTGGCCCTAAGTAACAATTCTCTGGCACTCAGTAACAATTCTGTCTGTCCCTGAGTAACAATTCTCTGGCACTCAGTAACAATTCTGTCTGTCCCTGAGTAAAAATTCTGTGGCCCTAATTAAAGTTTCTGTGGCCCTAAGTAACAATTCTCTGGCACTCAGTAACAATTCTGTCTGTCCCTGAGTAACAATTCTCTGACACTCCGTAACAATTCTGTCTGTCCCTGAGTAACAATTCTCTGGCACTCAGTAACAATTCTGTCTGTCCCTGAGTAAAAATTCTGTGGCCCTAAGTAAAGTTTCTGTGGCCCTGAGTAACAATTCTCTGGCACTCCGTAACAATTCTGTCTGTCCCTGAGTATGAATTCCGTGGCCCTAACTAGCGTTTCTTTGTCCCTAAGTAAAGTTTCTGTGGCCCTCAGTAACAGTTCTGTGTCTGTGCGAGTAACAATTCTGTGTCTGTGCGAGTAACAATTCTGTGGCCCTAAGTAAAGTTTCTGTGGCCCTAAGTAACAATTCTCTGGCACTCCGTAACAATTCTGTCTGTCCCTGAGTAACAATTCTCTGGCACTCAGTAACAATTCTGTCTGTCCCTGAGTAAAAATTCTGTGGCCCTAAGTAAAGTTTCTGTGGCCCAGAGTAACAATTCTCTGGCACTCCGTAACAATTCTGTCTGTCCCTGAGTATGAATTCTGTGGCCCTAACTAGCGTTTCTTTGTCCCTAAGTAACAGTTCTGTGGCCCTGAGTAACAATTCTGTGTCTGTGCGAGTAACAATTCTGTGGCCCTAAGTAACAGTTCTGTGGCCCTCAGTAACAGTTCTGTGTCTGTGCGAGTAACAATTCTGTGTCTGTGCGAGTAACAATTCTGTGGCCCTAAGTAACAGTTCTGTGGCCTTCAGTAACAATTCTGTGTCTGTGCGAGTAACAATTCTGTGTCTGTGCGAGTAACAATTCTGTGGCCCTAAGTAAAGTTTCTGTGGCCCTAAGTAACAATTCTCTGGCACTCAGTAACAATTCTGTCTGTCCCTGAGTAACAATTCTCTGGCACTCAGTAACAATTCTGTCTGTCCCTGAGTAAAAATTCTGTGGCCCTAAGTAAAGTTTCTGGGGCCCTGAGTAACAATTCTCTGGCACTCAGTAACAATTCTGTCTGTCCCTGAGTAACAATTCTCTGGCACTCAGTAACAATTCTGTCTGTCCCTGAGTAAAAATTCTGTGGCCCTAAGTAAAGTTTCTGTGGCCCTAAGTAACAATTCTCTGGCACTCAGTAACAATTCTGTCTGTCCCTGAGTAACAATTCTCTGGCACTCAGTAACAATTCTGTCTGTCCCTGAGTAAAAATTCTGTGGCCCTAATTAAAGTTTCTGTGGCCCTAAGTAACAATTCTCTGGCACTCAGTAACAATTCTGTCTGTCCCTGAGTAACAATTCTCTGACACTCAGTAACAATTCTGTCTGTCCCTGAGTAACAATTCTCTGGCACTCAGTAACAATTCTGTCTGTCCCTGAGTAAAAATTCTGTGGCCCTAAGTAAAGTTTCTGTGGCCCTGAGTAACAATTCTCTGGCACTCCGTAACAATTCTGTCTGTCCCTGAGTATGAATTCCGTGGCCCTAACTAGCGTTTCTTTGTCCCTAAGTAAAGTTTCTGTGGCCCTCAGTAACAGTTCTGTGTCTGTGCGAGTAACAATTCTGTGTCTGTGCGAGTAACAATTCTGTGGCCCTAAGTAAAGTTTCTGTGGCCCTAAGTAACAATTCTCTGGCACTCCGTAACAATTCTGTCTGTCCCTGAGTAACAATTCTCTGGCACTCAGTAACAATTCTGTCTGTCCCTGAGTAAAAATTCTGTGGCCCTAAGTAAAGTTTCTGTGGCCCTGAGTAACAATTCTCTGGCACTCCGTAACAATTCTGTCTGTCCCTGAGTAACAATTCTCTGGCACTCAGTAACAATTCTGTCTGTCCCTGAGTAAAAATTCTGTGGCCCTAAGTAAAGTTTCTGTGGCCCAGAGTAACAATTCTCTGGCACTCCGTAACAATTCTGTCTGTCCCTGAGTATGAATTCTGTGGCCCTAACTAGCGTTTCTTTGTCCCTAAGTAACAGTTCTGTGGCCCTGAGTAACAATTCTGTGTCTGTGCGAGTAACAATTCTGTGGCCCTAAGTAACAGTTCTGTGGCCCTCAGTAACAGTTCTGTGTCTGTGCGAGTAACAATTCTGTGTCTGTGCGAGTAACAATTCTGTGGCCCTAAGTAACAGTTCTGTGGCCTTCAGTAACAATTCTGTGTCTGTGCGAGTAACAATTCTGTGTCTGTGCGAGTAACAATTCTGTGGCCCTAAGTAAAGTTTCTGTGGCCCTAAGTAACAATTCTCTGGCACTCAGTAATAATTCTGTCTGTCCCTGAGTAACAATTCTCTGGCACTCAGTAACAATTCTGTCTGTCCCTGAGTAAAAATTCTGTGGCCCTAAGTAAAGTTTCTGTGGCCCTAAGTAACAATTCTCTGGCACTCAGTAACAATTCTGTCTGTCCCTGAGTAACAATTCTCTGGCACTCAGTAACAATTCTGTCTGTCCCTGAGTAAAAATTCTGTGGCCCTAATTAAAGTTTCTGTGGCCCTAAGTAACAATTCTCTGGCACTCAGTAACAATTCTGTCTGTCCCTGAGTAACAATTCTCTGGCACTCAGTAACAATTCTGTCTGTCCCTGAGTAACAATTCTGTGGCCCTAATAACGTTTCTGTGGCCCTAAGTAACAATTCTCTGGCACTGAGTAACAATTCTGTCTGTCCCTGATTATGAATTCTGTGGCCCTAACTAGCGTTTCTTTGTCCCTAAATAACGATTCTGTGGCCCTCATTAACAAGTCTGTGTCCCTGAGTAATGGTTCTCTGTCCCTAAGTAACTTTTCTCTGTCCCCAATTATCGTTTCTGTGGCCCTAACTCTGTCCCTGTCCCTAGTACAGAGCGGTCTGCCTCTGTTCAATAACTGCAGGCAAATGAAGAATTCCAAAATGGCCGCTATTTATAGCTCGACCATTACACAGTGCTGGCTGGCTGGCTGCTGATAGGCTGATGCGATCACATGTAGTTGAGGAATGCATTATGGGTCAGCGCGCCTTGTCTGCGCGCCTTCCCAGACATCCCCGCTCCGTCGCCGCACATGTCAGCCGCCATTTTCTGAAAAATTTCGATTCGCGCGTCCGAATTAGGCTATTTTTCGGATTCGGCACGAATCAAAATTTTTCCGATATTCGACTCAAATTCCACTTCGGATACTTCGATTCGCTCATCTCTACTTATAATGTAAATGGGTTGAATTGTCCTGGGAAAAGATTTAGGTTATTTAAAGAGTTACAACACAGAGCATCTTCTGTGGTTTTCTTGCAGGAGACACATTTTGAGATAGAGTCAAATGTTAAGTTAAATTCTAAGCATTATCCAACATGGTATTACGCAGATTCCCCGATTAAGAGAGCAAAGGGAGTAGCAATAGGGTTTGCAAAGAATATAAGGTTTGAGTTGGAGGACAGAAAGACAGATCCGGAAGGGAGATTTTTGTTCTTAAAAGGTAAACTACAAGAAATTGAGTGTACAGTAGCTAATATTTATTGTCCAAATAAGAGGCCGGAGATATTTTTGAAAGGTGTGCTGAAAAAATTGATGGACTTTAAAAAAGGCTGTCTGATATTGGCTGGAGATTTCAATTTTTGTATGGATCCACAAAAGGATGCAACTTCTTCCGTGCAGAGAAACGGGGGTAGGTCTCTGAGATTACTGAAGAAGGTGATTCATGAGTGCCAACTGGTGGACAACTGGAGAATCACACTTATGAATGATAGAGACTATACCTTCTTCTCAAATGCACATGAGATGTATTCAAGACTGGATTATATATTGGTAGATCATCAACTTATTGAGTTTTTGGTTAAAGTAGAAATTGAAGCAATGTCATTATCAGACCACGCACCTGTCATAATGAAACTGAGGTGGGGAAGGCGGTGGACAGGAGGCTTAGGATGGAAGTTGAATGAGGCACTTCTCCTGGGTAAGGACACTGATCAGAAGATTGGGGAAGAGATTAAGCGATTTTTTGAGGAGAATGAGACAGATGACATGTCGTTAGCTACAGTGTGGGAGTCCCATAAGGTATATATAAGAGGAATTCTGATTGCGATTGGGGCCAAAAAGAAAAGAGAAAGAAGAGAGAAAATTAGTGGGCTTTTAAAGGCAATATTTGACCTGGAACAGATACATAAGAATAGAATAACAAAATAAATAAGGCAGAAGGTAATAAAAAAGAAAGAAGAACTAGAGACTTTGATGGAGGAGGAGAGGAGAAGAGTCTATAATAAAGCGTTAAGTGAGAGGTACAGATGGGGAGATAGACCAGGAAAGTACTTAATGAGAACGTTGAGGAAAAAAAAAATAGGAATTATATAGAAAAAATAAGAAGCTCCAAGGGAGAATTGGTTCATTCAACTAAAGAGATCATTAAGGTGTTGAAGTTGTATAATATTAGCTACCATGACCCTTTAAATAAGATTGAAACTGAGAATATTGAAAAAAGAAAGACATACCTAAAAAATGCGGGCCTACTGAAATTAAGCGAAGTACAATTGAATTCCCTAGATGCAGAAATTACACAGGAAGAAATAAAAGCAGCATTAAAAAGTACAGCAACGGGGAAAAGCCCAGGGCCAGATGGTTATACTGTGAGGTACTATAAAAAATATAGTGAATTATTAATACCTAAATTGAAGATATACATGAACGCTTTGGGAGGAGGGATGGATGTGAGGCGAGAATCACTACAGGCTCATGTGGTGCTTATCCATAAGGAAGGAAAAGATGCTTCTCAGTGCTCTAGTTATAGACCAATTTCATTATTGAACATAGATACTAAGTTATACGCAAAGGTCTTAGCAAATAGGATGAAAGATTTAATGCCCAAATGGATACATGGGGATCAAGTGGGCTTTGTTCCAGGGAGGTAGGGTACAGACAATGGGTTGAGATCCCTGATGCTCATTCAGAAAAGTAGAAAAGGAAAAACTCCAGTGGTGTTGCTTTCAATCGATGCCGAAAAGGCATTTGATAGAGTGTATTGGGGCTTCATGATGGACACTCTGGAAGTCCTGGGGATAGGAGTTAGAATGAGAAAGTGGAAAGGAAAGTTGTACAGGGAGCCCTCCGCAGTTATTATGGTAAATGGGGAGAGGTCAGAGTCCAATGGGATGTCAAATGGAACAAGACAGGGTTGTCCATTGTCCCCATTGTTGTATGTTTTGTCATTGGAACCCCTGCAGTCAACAATGAGGAAAAATATAGATGTAAAGATAATTCAGATAGAAGCTATAGAAAATAAAGTGGCTGCCTTTGCGGATGACCTGTTGTTTTATGTGGGGAACCCTAGGATAACACTCCCAAATTTAATGAAGATACTGAAGGAATATGGGGAGCTATCAAACTTAAAAATCAACCCAACAAAAACTGAGATTTTAAATATAAATCTTCCAAAAAGTTAAAAAGAAAAGATACAAAAGGAAATTCATTTTATATGAAAAGAAAGAGATATAAAATACTTAGGCGTAAAACTCACTGCTTTATATAAGTACTTGTATAAATTAAATTATATTTCACTATTAAATGAGATCAAGGAGGAATTAAAAAAATTAGAAGGAGGAAACCCATCTTGGATAGGATGTATAAACCTGATAAAAATGGTAATTGTACCCAAAATCCTTTATAGATTTCAAATGATCCCAATTAAACTCCCAGAGGCTTTCTTTAAGGCAATAAAAAGAATGCTAAGAAGATATACATGGAGGAACAAAAAACCAAGAATATCCTATGAATTGCTAAGTAGAAATAAAAAGAAGGGTGGATTGGGAGTGCCAGATTTTAAGAGATATTATAGAGCAATCATTTTAGCGAGAATTTTTGATTGGATGTATAATTTAAAAGGGAAAAGTTGGGTTAAAATTGAAAATGAACTTAGTGGAACTGATTTGAGTAAAATTATATGGGCGCCAGCACAATATAGAGGATTAAAAGATAGTACAAGTTTATACACTTTAAATGTTTTAAGGGTTTGGGATAGTTTACACAAATATATGAAGTGGGATTTTAATTCTATATTAATGCCACTAAGGAACACAGAGTTTTTCCCTCCAGGTAGAGAGGAGATAACAGGTAAATGGTTTAAAAAGGAGGATGTTCAGTTGAGAGATATAATGGTGGAGGGGGAATTGAGATCATTTAAGGACTTGGAAAAGAAAAAGGGAGAAATTTTCACTAAGATGGATGAGTGGCATTATCATCAATTAAAATGTTTTGTTGGGAATCTCACAAAACCCTTGAAACCTAGAAAGGATTGGAATTTGTTTGAGAGGTTGTTGGAATCACGTAGAGATGGGAAACACGGTATTGCTAAAGTATATAAAATTCTCACTGAATTAGACACAAACTCAAAGCCAATGTATATAGCAAAATGGGAAAGAGATTTGGGGGTGGTGATAGATGAGGATAAACAGAAGAAAATATATAGATTAACTCACGAGAATGTAAGTATGAGAAAGGGGGAAATAAATTATAAGTGTTTGACAAAATGGCACATTACACCGAATGTTGAACATAAGATGAGTGCGGAGAATTCACCGTGGTGTTGGCGGGGGTGTGGAGAAATAGATACAGTGTATCACATATGGTGGGATTGTCCAAAAATGAAAAGATTCTGGAAGATAATAGTTCATTTAATTGGGATGATAACTGAGATTGATATTGGGTTGGATCCAGAGACTTGCCTTTTACATAGTACAGAGCTATCAGTGAATAAATATAAGGAATCGGGTATATGGTACTTTCTAAATGCTGCAAAAGGTCTGATACCAAGTTTTGGCATAAAACAGAGGTGCAGAAGGAGGAAGATTGGATAGATAGAGTGAACCAGATTTGTAGGATGGAAAAACTTTACCATATGCAGGAAGATAAGATGGGGTTATACTATGTGAAATGGGAAAAATGGGAAAAATCTGGATTGAAGGTGAAATATAGGAAGCTATAGTGTGGGATGAAGTGAAGGTTCCTCTTGCTTTAGTAGGGAAGATGTGGGGGGAATGCAGAGTGGGTAGATTGGGGGGGGGGGAGGAGTGGGAGGGATGGAGGGGAGGTGAGATGGGAGGGAGTGGTAAATTGTTTCAGAAATGGTAATAAGCAATGGTTTTGTACATTTAATGTGAATATGATGGAAACTTGTATTTATTTGAAAAATCAATAAATATTTAAATTAAAAAAAAAACAACCCCCTCTGATACTTAACTGACCAGATCAATATCCCAGGAGTTTAATTGGCTTAATGCTATACTCTGATTAAAAAGTGTTCCTTTAATTTTTTTGGAGCAATGTATATACTGTATATGTGCTACCTTCTTAGATGCGTAGAAGGGAAAAAACATAGAAAAAAAAGACCAAAAATCAATAAACAGGAAAATTATATATATAAACCAAAAAATTATATAATAAAGAGCATTAATCATAAAAATGAGTAACATAATATAAACTTTGAGGGATGTGAGTCTATAAACGAAAAATCCAAAACACTTCCCGGAACACATCACACCCACTGACTGAAATCTTAATTTGTTCTATTGTCTGCATGCTAACTACTGATAAACCTCCTGTATGCATAGATTTAAAATAATAATTTAAAACATGTGCAGCGCTAAAAAAAAATATATAAATATATAAATATGAACAAAGTAAAAATATATAAGAATATTTAAAATATATTAAAAATATTGAGATAATGACAGTAAATTCAGTTCATAAATATTTCATGAGTTAGACGTGTTCTTTCATGTGCTTGCTTCATGAAATCGGTGACTGTGCAAATGATAAATAGAATTCACACTCACCAGACACGCATATAAAATGCGCCTGTATCAAATCCATTCAGTCATCAAGCTTCTGAAGACGTGCGTGTGCACAAAATGCATTAGGAGAAGCCACATCACGCTGTTGACGTCACGCCGCCGGAGTAACTTGGAGCTCCGGCGGCCATCTTTAGATCTGGGACGTTTAGTCCATATACCTGTAATCACTGTTATTTTACCTGCTGATGCATCACTTTCAACTTTATTCTAATAAAATTGGATTTACCATACTACACTATGGAGATGTCCCTATTTTAACTCCCTGAGGGAGTTTTAACTTGCAGACACCTGACCATCCCATACCCAGAGAAGGCACATCTTGCCCAGGGAGCAGCACCCGAGTAAGCCCTTGGGGGACACTCTGGTAGATGTGGATCACCACCTAAACATCTCTTGGGATCCCGCTGATAACAACCCAACCCTTAGAGGGAAGATATCCCCCATCCTTGGCTTGCTTTGATGACCGACTGGATTTTATACAGGCGCATTTTATATGCGTGTCCGGTGAGTGCGCATTCTTTATATCATTTGCACAGTCACCGATTTCATGAAGCAAGCACCTTAAAGGACACTTCTAACTCATGAAATATTTATGAATTGAATTTATTGTCATTATCTCAATATTTTTAATATATTTTAAATATTCTTATATATTTTTACTTCATTCATATTTATATATTTTTATATATTTTTTAGCGCTGCACATGTTTTATATTGTCTGATTAAGGTTTTTTGGTTACCTTCGTGCATAGCGGCTTTTACTATCTCCTTGTGTGCTCACATACCTTGCACTATTCATAGATGTAAAATGTTTAGCTACATTAGTGAAGTAATTATTTCTAAAATTGCTCAGATATTTTCGGAATCAATCCTTAAGCGTCCTACTAGTGCTCCTTAAATATTAAATTTGGCAGACTGTAGTAAATATTTATGTAACGTCTAAGCGGATTCCCATCTTCAAAGATGTGGGACCGCTCCCTCCAACCCTTAAACAGGTTGGCGAGTGAGGGCAAAACGTTTGCCCCCATCGTGGCCCCACACCTTTGGAGATAGAAGGTAACGTCAAAATTAAATAGTTGTGTTTAAAAAGATAATCCAATAGCTCCACAACAAAATCACATTGCTCCATTGATAGGTTGGTAAAAGGTTTAAGATAATATGATACCGCAGTTCAGGCTAATGCATGCAGTATCGAAGAATAAAGACTGGTCACATCACATATTAGCCACATGTAGTGTTCCTCCCACAGAACTTTGTTCATGATATTTAAAGTGTTACTAAACCCAGGACCCTGCATTCACTATATCTGGTCTCACATAGTACACAGAACATAGAAATGCAATTATTTTACTAAATATAAAACTGATCAATACCTTTTCTTATCAGCAGAATATAGCAATCTTGTGAATTCTATCAGTGTCCAGCCGAACACTGGTTAAAGCATGTTGGAGTTTTCATTCTCCTCTGACTGTCCTATGAGGATGCAAAACCCCTGACCCTTTGTCTAGACAGTGCAGATTGGCCCTGTGCTGATCACATGCGCTCTCCCAAAGGAAAAACTCTCAAGCAATACACATGAAACTGAGCATGTTCAGAGTGACTCCCAGAGCTCTGTACTATCAGCAGATGGATTGGGGACAGTAGAAGAAGGGGAGGATCAGAGAAGAATAGATCAAACAGCCTTTTTACACAATGTGGAGGATTAACCCTTTAGGTTCCACAGTGAGTATAACAAGCATACTGCATATACAGTATCTCACAGAAGTGAGTACACCCCTCCAATGTTTGTAAATATATTATATGTTTTTATGTGACAACACTGAAGAAATTACACTTTGCTACAATGTAAAGTAGTGAGTGTACAGCTTGTATAACAGTGTAAATTTGCTGTCCCCTCAAAATAACTCAACACACAGCCATTAATGTCTAAACCGCTGGCAATAAAGGTGAGTATACCCCTAAGTGAAAATATCCAAATTGGGCCCAATAGCCATTTTCCCTGTCATGTGACTCATTAGTGTTACAAGGTCTCAGGTGTGAATGGGAAGCAGGCGTGTTAAATTTGGTGTTATCGCTCTCACTCTCTCATACTGGTCACTGGAAGTTCAACATGGCACCTCATGGCAAAGACCTCTCTGAGGATCTGAAAAAAAGAATTGTTGCTCTACGTAAAGATTGTCTAGACTATAAGAAGATTGCCAAGACCCTGAAACTGAGCTGCAGCATGGTGGCCAAGACCATACAGTGGTTTAACAGGACAGGTTCCACTCAGAACAGGCCTCGCCATGGTCGAACAAAGAGGTTGAGTGCACATGCTCAGCGTCATATCCAGAGGTTGTCTTTGGGAAATAGACGTATGAGTGCTGCCAGCATTGCTGCAGAGGTTGAAGGGGTGGGGGGTCAGCCTGTCAGTGCTGAGACCATATGCATCAAATTGGTCTGCATGGCTGTCGTCCCAGAAGGAAACCTCTTCTAAAGATGATGCAGAAGAAAGCCCGCAAACAGTTAGCTGAAGCAAGCAGACTAAGGACATGGATTACTGGAACCATGTCCTGTGGTCTGATGAGACCAAGATAAACTTGTTTTGTTCAGATGGTGTCAGGCGTGTGTCGCGGCAACCAGGTGAGGAGTACAAAGACAAGTGTGTCTTGCCTACAGTCAAGCATGGTGGTGGGAGTGTCATGGTCTGGGGCTGCATGAGTGCTGCCGGCACTGGGGAGCTACAGTTCATTGAGGGAACCATGAATGCCAACATGTACTGTGACATACTGAAGCAGAGCATGATCCCCTCTCTTTGGAGACTGTGCAGCAGGACAGTATTCCAACATGATAACGACCCCAAACACACCTCCAAGATGAAAACTACCTTGCTAAAGAAACTGAGGGTAAACGTGATGGACTGGCTAAGCATGTCTTCAGACCTAAACCCTATTGAGCATCTGTGGGCATCCTCAAACGGAAGGTGGAGGAGCGCAAGGTCTTTAATATCCACCAGCTCTGTGATGTTGTCATGGAGGAGTGGAAGAGGACTCCAGTGGCAACCTGTGAAGCTCCATTCCCAAGAGGGTTAAGGCAGTGCTGGAAAATAATGGTGGTCACACAAAATATTAACCCTTGGGCCAATTTGGACATTTTCACTTAGGGGTGTACTCACTTTTGTTGTCAGCAGTTTAGACATTAATGGCTGTGTGTTGAGTTATTTTGAGGAAACATCAAATTTACACTGTTATACAAGCTGTGCACTCACTACTTTACATTGTAGCAAAGTGTAATTTCTTCAGTGTTGTCACATGAAAAGATAGAATAAAATATTTACAAAAATGTGAGGGGTGTACTCACTTCTGTGAGATACTGTACAAACTGGTTTTACTGTTGTGGGTTTAGTAACACCTTAAATGATGATTTGTGTCCTTAAGGTGATTAGGTAGTCTACCAACCATTGGCAATAGCTGTCTGGCCGGTCCTCTCATTGAGTTATCCAATGCCAGCAATGTTATGTAATAGGCGCAATAGGGGGGAGGGAAGGGAAATGGTGCTCAGTCCACTGGGTAGAGCCCAAAGGGACAATGGAGGTCAATAACAAGTCCAAAGTAACAATAAAGGTCTAAGGGGTATTGATCCATTCGGTGGCAGCTCGGTCTGTAGTGCAGGAGACAACTCTAAATCAGGTTAAAGTAGTAGTAGTACGTAGTAAAAACCGTTTAATGGAAGTAAATAATTGCACTCACAAGAAGGAATAAAAACCAAGTATGTAACGCTGTAGATAGGATTGTCATTGGTGCCGGTTCCAATCTGCCAGGTGATCAGAGGCCCTGGTCCTGCTGGGAGGCTGCTCCAGATTGTCCAGGGCTTCCTATTCAGTGTGGAATGCAGCGGTGGCGGAATTGACAGCACAACGTGATAAACATCTGTGGCGATGCCTTTGCGGAGCATGCACTCCTTCTTCAAGCCATAGAGGTGCCATGGTGGATAGGGTATTTAAAGGCCAAACAGTGGTTGTGTGAAACGCGTTAACTGTCCTATGTCTGTATGTTGGTATTGTGATCCTGCTTTTATATGAAGATGCTAATAAATGGAAGTTTTATTTGGTACATCGTTGGAGTGCAGTCAAAGTTTCATTACCTTTAAGGGACATCCCACCTTCTCACACTACCTTTTGCCGCTTTAATGGGATCTCCTGTCCCACTAGCTAGTCACGGAGCTGAACAAAGACCAGATTTGCTTTGTTTGGCTCAGTTAAATAGTAAACTCGAATCGATGACCTAACGTCGCTTCCTATTTACTCCGAAACATTCTGCGCCATGTTTAAAAAATGAAAGCATTCAATCACACTGATCTTGGTGTGCTTGAAAGCTTTTAAGGGCAGAGGAGGGATTTGGGGTCTTACTGACTCCAGATACCTCCATAAAGAGTACCTCTCACAGGCCTATTACTGTCACAAGGGATGTTTACATACTTAGTAATAGCAAAAAAGGAAAGTGCCTCACCCCTACTGTGCTTGTGCGCAAAGGCGAAAGCACACATCAGCGCCTGCCAACTGTGTACCAAGCTTTGGTTCTACTCCTGCTCAGCTGCCTTCTTTACAGGTGTATCTAAGGACTTGAAGCTAGTATTCCAAGTAAAGTCCATCACTCCTAGCAGGGAACTCTGGTGAAGATCTGTTGTATGTGTTTAGACTCCATACATTTTTCCTTTAAAGGGTCACACCATTTTTAATGTGCAGCTAACAAAGGGTGCACTAATTTGTGTCTTTTTGACTAGGTGCCATTAAATTAATTTTTTATGTGATGTCTTCAATAAGTTAAAGTTGTTTTAAACCCAACAACAAACACTTATTGTATTGCTGCTTACCAGTTCTTAGATGTGATGGCTACATTAATTTCCTTTTTTAGGCTTTCTTTCTCTATTTTCATCTGGTGATCTGTTGCTTTTCAAAAGAACATGCTCTCCACCAGAATGTATCAGTTACAGAGATGAGGCAAACCATTTACAGTGATCAATTTTTATTTATTTATGTAAAACTTTTATCCCAAAAAGAAAAAATAAAACAGTTTACTATAACTGCTTATAAAGTATTAGCTGGATTTTGGCTTCAAATTTCCTCCAGATGAAGAATGTTGCTGTCCAAATGTGTCCCCTGTGCTACTTCTTCCAGAATGGAGGCACTCGGAGGGAAACAAAAGCCTAAGATAAGAAAACTGATGTGGTCACTGAATTTAATGATTGGTAAGCTGCAATAGATTACATCAGGGGTCAGCAACCCATGGCACGTGTGCCAGACCTGGCACGTAGCTACCCTTCAGTTGGCACGTGAGATCAATTCTGGGATACCCAAATCCCACACAGCTCTAGTTTAGCGGCGGGCTTTGTAAAGGCGAAGCAGCTAGTTCCAGCCCTCCTCTCTTCCTGCCCATGTCTTTTCTGTATCAGCAGTGCTACTGATCCACCAACCACACATTCCGCATTATTGCATGCATTCCCGTGCCATCCACAATAGCCCATCCATCCATTTGGGACTACTGGGTCATGGCACATCCAGCCATAAAGTGATTACATGCACCATATGTTTATTATCTTGGATTGTAGTTGCAGGTTCTAGGATTGTGCTGTGTACCCCATGGACTGCAGTGGGTTTCATATCTATAGGTACCTCATAATTTAGGACCCAATTGACTCCTCCATTATAGTCTCTCTCGGACCTAGTTTTGGCCCTTAGCACATTTGGGTTGCTTTTTTGAGGCTTTAGGGGAGAGTACCATCAGGGGGGATTTAGACGTGGGTGGGTTCCTCAGCTCCTCGCATATTTTTTATGTACCCCTTTGGGAGGGGGTTTGGGTGGGGATGGACCCTGGATGGTAGGGTTTAGTAGGGGGGTACTGTGGCTTAGGTAGGGGGTGGTATTTTCTATTGGTGGGATCCGGGAGGGTTTGGGGGTGGGGGGGTGGTCTTGTGATGCTTTTACTTTTTACTGTCTTTTTTCAATAAATGTATGAGTAGTAGCTAATTGGGTATGTAAGCCTATTTCTTTTCTTTGTTTTTATAGCTTGTGTTTTTGGCAATACCCCAACTGATTATTTGGTGGCACCTCATTGTTCTTTATATGAGTGTGGGCTCCCCGGACTATATTTTTGTTGTTTGGGTTTTTTTTAGGCTTCACCTGCTGTCTCTGAGCCCTCCTCTCCCTAAGTAGCCATGCAGAAGGCTCAAGCTGAAGGGGAAACCATGTTGGCTATGCATAGGGCATTTAACAGGTTGTGTAAGAACATTACAGGCTTTGTAGGTAATACTATAGGTAGTACTCACAAAGCCAGTTATGAAACATTTCCCAAAAAATCCAGATATAAAACAGTACTCTTCTATAATTGGTTTTGTAAGAAATGCCTTATAACTGATTTTGTGAGTATGCTTTATGTCTGGATTTGCAGTACTCAAAAAGCTATTTAAAAAGCATTTCTCACAAAGCCAGTTATAAAGAAGTACTGCTTTATATCTGGCTTTGTGGGAAATACTTTATATCTGGCTTTGTGAACAATGCTTTATAACTGGCATTGTGAATAATGCTGTAGCCTCCCTAGCGGTCGGATTATGTCAGTATTTCTGTGCTCATAGCGGTACATTTTTTTGCATGAAAATATGTAGTTTTTTTATTGTAGGCCTGTAATTTTTAGGAATAACTCACTGAAATCTGTCCGAACAAGAGTCTAATAAACATCCCGGGTATGTTAAAATTTGAAACACGAAATCATAAATTATAATATAATAAATAATCATAAAAAATAATAATATAATAATAATAAATTTAATTCAATAATATAATCAAACCAAAAACACTGAAATTTGAAATATAGCGCCAAGTTCGCACATTCCTGATCTTACTTGCAAAATCATTTTCAGTGTCTGATGACGAATTTCCCCACGAAACATTATCACTCAATTCTGCAAGTGGTTCTAATTTACTATCGCTGTTCTCTAGCTGGTCTAAAACTGCTTTTGACCTAAAGGGACGCTTTTTGGACGCCATGGACTTTTCTCAGTTTCCAGGCAGAAATAACAGTAAAAATGCAGGCAGGGCACAGGACAAAGCACTATGGACAAAATGTATGTGAAATGCTTTGATACAGTAATGTTTTACTATGTGATTTTAGTGAATTTAGTGAATGTCACTTTTTCACATTTTTAAATTTCCCGCCGTTCTGTCCCCGTACGTCCTGACGTCGCAGGGAATGGAACTCAGAAGACAGATGCCGGCATCGGCCGGAGGACATTGCCGGGGACACTGCAGGGGGGACATCGCGGGAGCGCAGGACAAGTTAAGTGAAGAAGAGATCCCGGAGCAAAGCTGCAAGGTATTCCCGAGTGTAGCTCGGGGTTACCGCTTGTGGTGCTGAAACTTTACCCCGAGCTACACTCGGGAATACCTCCAGGGAGGTTAAAACTGGGTTGTGAGAAATGCTTAAAAAACTGGCTTTGCAGTACTCACAAAGCCAGTTATAAAGCATTTCTCACAAAGTCAGTTATAAAGCATTTCTCACAAAGCCAGTTAAAAAGCATTGCTCACAAAGCCATTTATAAAGGAGTAATGCTTTATATCTGACTTTGTATGAAATACTTTCTGGCTTTGTGAGCAATCTTTTTAACTGGAGTTGTGAGTAATGCTTTTTAACTGGCTTTTTGAGCACTGCAAAGCCAGTTATCAAGCATTTCTCACAAAGCCAGTTATCAAGCATTTCTCACAAAGCCAGTTATCAAGCATTTCTCGTAAAGGCAGTTCTAAAAGAAGTAGTGCTTTATATCTGACATTATAAGAAATACTGTATTTCTGGCTGCAAGAGCATGGTTTTATATCTGGCTTTATGAGCAAATGCTTTAAAAACTGCCTTTGTGATCAATGATTAATTACTGGCTTTGTGAGTTCCCCTTTATACATGGCTTTGTGAGAAATTCTTTATAGCTGGCTTTGTGAGTAATTCTTAGTAACTGGCTTTGTGAGTACCCCTTTATAACTGGATTTGTGAGTATTGCTTTATAACTGTCTTTACTCTACTCACAAAGCCAGTTATAAATCATTTCTCACAAAGCCAGTTATAAAGAAGTACTGCTTTATATCTGGCTTTGTGGGGAATACCGTATTTTCCGGCGTATAAGGCGACTGGGTATATAAGACGACCCCCTCATTTTCCAGTTAAAACATAGGTTTTGGGCTATACTCGCCGTATAAGACTACCCCCCTCCCGAGGCAACATTTAAAAACATCAGATTTTTTTATTGAAATGGTTATGACTTACCGGTACTTAAAATCCTTCAAAATCCTCATGTTCATCCTCTGACATCATAAGTTCATGAATGACAACTTGTTATACATTTGTAAGACAGTCATCATATGGATCAAATTCCAAATCAGATGGTTACCGCTGGATGTGCAGTAATAAGGTAGCTTCGGCTACATACAGTATACAGTATATATACAGCCCGCTGGATGTGCGGTAATGTACATACAGTATACCGCGCTGAGCCAAGCTGGCTCAAAACAAATGTCCCTATGACAGATTAATCTGTCAGCCCGCTGGATGTGTGGTATACAGTATACTGAGTATATACCACTGTGGTATATACAGTATACTGAGCCAAGCTGTTTCCAAACGTACCGGTACGTCCCTACGGTAATCAGCCCGCTGGATGTGTATATGTACAGTAGCTGAGGCTACATACAGTATACACTTGGCCAATCACGGCGAGTGATGTATTCTACTAATGAATACAAAGCCTGCTCAGATTGGCTGAGGTTGTGACATCATCAGCCCACCTCTCTGACTCAGCCAATCCGAGCAGGCTTTGTATTCATTAGTAGAATACATCACTTTCCGTGACTGGCCCAGTGTATACTGTATGTAGCTGCAGCTACCGTACATACATGCATCCAGCGGGCTGATTACAGTAGGGACGTACCGGTATGTTTTGAAACCGCTTGGCTCAGCGCAGTATACTATATATACCGCACATCCAGCGGGCTGACAGATTAATCTGTCATAGGGACATTTGTTTTGAGCCAGCTTGGCTCAGCGCAGTATACTGTATGTACAGTATTACCACAAATCCAGCCAGCTTGAGCCAAACAAACTCAAGGTTCACATTTTATACCCCACGTATAAGACGACCCCCAATTATTGGGGTATATTTTTAAGTATAAAAAGTAGCCTTATACGCCAGAAAATACTGGACTTTATATCTGGCTTTGTGAGAAATGTTTTATATCTGGCTCTGTGAGCACTTCTTAGTAACTGGCTTTGTGAGTACCCCTTTATAACCAAATTGATGAGTAATGCTTTATAACTGGCTTTGCAGTAATCACAAAAGCCAGTTATAAAGGAGTACTCACAAAGCCAGTTACTAAGAATTACTCACAAAGCCAGTTATAAAACATTTCTCACAAACCTAGTTATAAAGCTTTATTCAGAAAGCCAGTTATAAAGAAGTACTGCTTTTTATCTGGCTTTGTAAGCAATGTTTAATAACTGGCTTTGTGGGTAATTCTTAGTAACTTGCTTTGTGAGTAGGTGTAAAGGTACATGAGTTTAAGCTGTTCTGAGGTCAGAAGGTACAGGAATTGGGGCTTATCGGAGGTGTAAAAGTGCAAGAATTTAGGCTGTTCTGAGGTCTGAAGGTGCAGGAATTGGAGATTATGTGCGATTTGAAGCTGCATGATTGGAGCTGATCTGAAGTGTCAAAGTGCAGGAACTGGGGCTGATCTGAGGTCTGAAGGTGCAAAAATTAAGGCTTTCATTTTTTTAGATATTTACTTGATTCAGTAGGACTGAGAAGGCAAGTAACCCCAGCAACCAATGAGAATGTATTTTGTATTAATCTTATTGCAGCTAATGCCTTATTTTAATTTTAATTTTATTTGTATATTTATTTTTCTGATATTATTTATTTTACAATCAGGATGCTGGTGCATATCATTTTTTCCGTCAGCAGTGAACACTCAAACAGATCAACCAAGGGAGTAAACTAACCTCTCTTTACTGGCGAGTTAGACCAGAACCAGCTGGTACTTAGTGGTTTAAAACAGTCCTTATATAAAATCTAATTGATTTCCCTAACAGGTTCTTGTTGGTGTACACAGAGTCTTTGCTTCAGGGACAGCTTCATCTTCTTTGCCAGTAGCATGAGTTTGTCTCCACTACAAAGATTACAGGTATGAATGTTATACCCAGTATGTCAGACACATACATAGCTTTACATTGCATGCACTGGAGCTGATCAGAGGTCTGAAGATACAGATCATGGGGCTGATCCATGGTCGGAAGGTACAGAAATTGGAGCTTTTTTTTCACTTGATGCTGTAACGCAGAGAAGGATCCCTAGTAATCAATGAGAGTCTATTTCATCCCTATTGTAGCTGGTGTCTTATTTTGCATTTCAGTCACACGATCAGGGTGCATTGGTGCATTTCATCTTTTTATGTCAGCAGTGAACGTACAAGCAGCTCTACATGTCAGCCAAAGAATTTCGTTTACCGCTCTTTACAGGTGAGTTAAACATGCCACAACCAACGGGTACTTAGTGGATAAAAACAGTCGTTAATAAAATGTTCCTACTAGGTTCTTGTCGGGGTACTCAGAGTCTTCACTTCAGGGATAGCTTCATCTTCTTTGCCAGTAGCACAAGTTCTTCGCTATTACAAAGATTACAGGTAAAAATGTTATACCCAGTACATCAGACACAAACATAGCTTTACATTACATGCACTGTAGCTGATCAGAGGTCTGAAGGTGCAGACCATGGGACTGATTTGAGGTTAGAAGGTGCAGAAATTGGGGCTAATCTGAGGACTGAAGATGCCGAACATGGGGCTGATCTGAGGCCGGAAGGTGCAGAAACTGGGGCTAAACTGAGGTTGGAAGGCGCAGAAAAAATTGGGGCTGATCAGAGGTTGCAAGCTGCAGAAATTATGGTTGTTTTTAGATCTTCACTTGATGCTGTAGGGTAGAGAAGGAACCCTAGCAACCAATGGGAATCTAAATTAAACCTTACTAAAGCTGATGTCTTCTTTTTGCATTTCAGCTACACAATCAGGGTTTTGGTGCATTTAATCTTTTTACATCAGCAGTGAATGCACAAGAAGCTCTACAGGTAAACCGAGGGAGTTCCTTTACCTCTCTTTACAGGTGAATTGAACAGGCCACAACCAGCTGGTAGTTAGAGGTTTAAAACAGTCCTTATTTAAACTCTCTTTAATTCCCCTAATAGGTTAATATTAGTAACACAAGTTCTTCTCTACTACAAAGATTACCGGGAAGAATGTTATACCCAGTATGTCACACACAAACATAGCTTTACATTGCATGCATTGGAGCTAATCAGAGGTCAGAAGGTGCAGAATATAGAGCTGATCTGAGGTTGGATGGTGCTGAAATTGTGTGAGATATTTATGTGATGCTGTAGGATTGACTTACAACAGATATTTCCACTTTTACTTCTTTACAAACAATCACAGTCTAATAGAGTGCATGTAAAGTTAATGCACAGAGAAATGTGTTGTAGAAAAGCAAAAAGTGGATGTTCATGTAATCCATAAGTCTTGAACTGAGGAGTATGAATTAATCCAGCAAAAAGATAGGGCTATGTGTGCATTATGCTGTGAAAGTGTTGTCTGTTGGACATCTATTGGTGAGACATTTTCAGACCAAACATGAGGCTACATTATAAGACCCAACTGACAGGAAAGAAGCCATTAGAAGAGCTGTTTCTGCATACAAGAAGCAAACAAATATTTCCCATCAGATAGTGGGAATAAAAAAACCATGAAACTAATCTAGCTTCCAAATAGCACTATGTATTGCAAAGAAGAGAAAGCCATTTACAGTTGGAAAATATTTAAAAGAATCTTTCTTGAAGTGTTCAGAAAATGTATTTAGTGATCTGCCCAACAAGGACTCTATATTGGCAAGAATAAAGGACATCCCTACATCTGCAGGAACAATTGAAAAATGAGTTACTGATATGGCACAAGATATAAGAAAGAAGAAACATGCTGCTTTGAAGAAAACTTTGGTGTTTAGTGTAGCACTTGATGACAGCCCTGGCATAAATGACATGGCTTGCCTTGCTGTTAAGATAATCTGATAATGACCATATTTATACAGTGTTGTGCTGCTTAAAATCAACGCCAGGAAACAAAACGGGAGAAGATATTGCAGAAGTCTTTATAAATGTTTTCCAAAAACAAGAAATTGACATGAACAAAATAGTTTGTGTGACAACTGACTGTGCTCCATCAATGAAAGGAAGACAAAAGGGATTTGTCAAGTTACTTGAAGACCATATTCTACATTCATTGTTGATGTTTCACTGTATTATACGTCAAGAAAGTTTACGTGCCAAAATTTCCGATCTCTTAACTCTGTGATGAACCCCAGTGTAAATATTGTCAACTCCTTTGTTTCTTGGTCATCCTTAGTGCACAGACAGTTCAAGACTCTCTTAGAAGAGCTTGAAAGTTGCATAGAATACACCCTTCTTCATAGTAATGTTTGCTAGCTTAGCAAGAGAAAAGTTTTGAGTATTTTTGTAGCCTGCTTAGATGAGATCCAATCATTTATCCATGACAAAAAGCAAGAGTACCCACAGTTGTCAGATAGAGTGGCTTTGTAAGCTGATGTCCCTAACTGACATAACAGCACACTTTAATGATATGAACCTTTGACTTCAAGGAGAAGGACAGACTGTTCTGGATCTCTATGAATGCTGGAAAGCTTTTACCTGTAAGCTGAAATTGTTTTCACATGATATTCAGACAGAAACCTATCACTTCTTTCCTCACCTTAAAGAAATGTCAGAGTGGAGTCCCATCAATGTGATGGAACTTATGAAGTACATGTATGGCTACATGCAAGAATTTTATATGCGATTTTGATGGCCAGGGGCCTATGTTCTCCTTTCTCATTAAACCAGATCTTTATGATCTTAGCAGTGACCACTTTGACTTAGCCAATTTTCAGTGGCTGGATATTACCAATTTTGAAATGCAGAGCATTGAATTAAAATCCTCTGCATTGTGGACACTTACATAGTTACGTAAAACACTTGAAGGTCGGTGTCAAGATCATGGATCTGCTATTCTTCAGTTCTGGACTTTATTACCTAAAAAAAAAATGAGCTGTCCTAAGAATGTTGCCTTGGCAATGCTACCTGCCTTTGGATCTACTTATATACAGTAAGTGAGTAAATATTCTCATATATGAAAGGAATATTGAGCCCGTATGGCACTAGGCTGACCTGTGTTCACTTAGAAAATTATGTGCAAATTAAAGTGACAAAATATACCCCTGACATTGAAATTCTCACAAAGGAGATTCAAGGCCAAGGATTGTATTAGGAGAACTTTATTAGCACATGTCCTCTGAAACAAAGGTAAGTTTTTCTATACTTTACCACTTACCATTAATCTTTGAAAGCTCAGTATTAATGTAGTACTGCTTATTCAAAAATTTTACAGCCTTTTATTTGTTGCAGGAATTGGGTCTGATCTGCAGTGTGAAGGGGAGGGGCAGGAATAGGGACTGATCTGAGGTGTGTAGGGGCATGAATTGGGAATGATCTGAGGGGTGAAGCTGCAGAAATAGGGGCTGGTCTGAGGTCTGATGATGCCGGAAGTGGGACTGATCTGAGGTGTGAATCTGCAGGAATTGGGACTTATCTGAGGTCTGATGGTGCAGGAATTGGGAATGGTCGGAGGTATGATGGTGCAGGAAGTGAGACTGATCTAAGGTGTGAAGGGGCAGTATGTGGAACTGATCTGAGGTGTAAAAGGGCAAGAATTGGGACCGATCCAAAATAATTTTATTAGGATGACCTATATTCTCTCACAGTCTTTTTCCCAACTGTAGATTCAGCAGAAGTCCTCAACTGGTATATTGATTTCAACTTTTACAAACTTGTCTAACAGCACACATCTTCTAAATTGAAGGTAAGTTACAATTTACTTTACTACTGATCTTTGAAAGCCCAATATTCATTTATTACCATTATTGAAGTTATTCACAGCATTTACTTGTTGCAGAATTTGGGGCTGATCTGAGGACTGATGGTGCAGGAATTGGGACTGATCTGAGGTTTGAAGGGGCAGGAATTGTAGTTGATCTGAGATCTGATGGTGCAGGAATTGGGACAGATCTGTGGTGTGGAGCTGCAGGAATTGAGCTGATCTGAGGTCTGATGGTTCAGGAATTGGGACTGATCCAAGGTTTGAAGGGGCAGGAAATGGGACTTATCTAAGGTGTGAAGCTGCAAGAATTGGGCTTATCTGAGGTCTGATGGTGCAAAAATTGGGACTGATCTGAGCTCTGGTGGTGCAAGAATTGGGACCGATATGAGGTTTGATGGTGCAGAAATTGGGACTGATCTGAGATGTAAAGGGGCACTAATTAGGACTGATCCAAAAATTTTTTATGACCAATGTCCCCTCCAAATTTTTTTTTCAACTGTAGATTCTGCAGAAGTCCTCACCCAACATATTCATTTCAGCTTTAACAGACTTGCCTTACAGCACACGTCTTCTGAAACAAAGATACATTACCATTTACTTTACAGGTTCAACTCTTTTGGGAAGGCTGTCCACAGTGTGTTTCTATGGGAATGTTTGACCATTCTTCCAGAAGCACATTTTTGAGGTCAGACACTGATGTTGAACAAGAAGGCCTGGCTCGCAGTCTCCACTCTAATTCATCCCAAAGGTTTTCTATCAAGCTGATGTCAGGTGCTGGCCAGTGAAGTTCCTCCACCCCAAACTCGCTCATCCATGTCTTCATTGACCTTGCTTTGTGCACTGGTGCACAGTCATCTTGGAACAGGAAGGGGCCATCCCCAAACTGTTCCCACAAAGTTGGAACATGAAATCGTCCAAAATGTCTTGGTATGTTGATGCTTTAAGAGTTCCCTTCACTAGAACTAAAGTGTCAAGTCCAACCCCTAAAAAATAAATCCACACCATAATCCCCCCTCCACCAAACTTTACACTTGGCACAATGCAGTCAGGCAAGTACAGTTCTCCTGGCAACTGCCAAACCCAGACATATCCATCAGATTGCCAGCAGAGAAGCGTGATTCATCACTAAAGAGAACACATCTCCACTGCTCTAGAGTCCAGTGACGGTGTGCTTTACACAACTGCATCCGACACTTTGCATTGCACTTGGTGACGTAAGGCTTAGATGCAGATGCTGGGCCATGGAAACTAATGAAGACATACACCATATAGTTGAAGCAAAGGATTGAATCCACACCACAATAAAATATGGACGTCACACTCCTTCATGCAGTTCACTTGATCTTTTTTCAGACACCCTCAATTAGTGATTTAATTGCCTTCTATGCTTGACTTCTTAATTGAATAATATGGTCAAACAGAACATGTTTCACCCACCATTATCTTTTCACACAACACATAAAATGGCAAACTGCTAGGATTTATGATGGAGCAATATGCTTCTTCCTGATGACTGGTTTCTTCAAGAGGCAAGATACATGTTTCTTGGGGAAAAAGAAATGCTTGGGATTATTCTTAGGATCATTACACTATTAAAGCATTAAATGTTTAATAATAAGCAAGCAAAGTAAATCACGGTTTACTTGTATCTGGTTTTGGTTTTTCTATGAATTGTTTTCAAAAAAAGGTTATCCTAATTGTTCAGGTCTGCAGCAAGAAATAAGACTGTCCTATGCAGTGTCTTACTATGTGTTGTGGATGCAAGCTAGTCATAGCATTCAATTCAATCCAATAGTGAACCTTCCAGACTCTACAAAATACTTGTATTTATTTTGGGTACTGGTTCATTTTACAAAACAACAAAAAATGGCTAGTGTTCATAAAATACATATAATGAGATAAACTTACCTATAATAGTTATCCCTTCTGGAATCAGAAAAGTACCTATCCTACCCCCGCCTCATTCTTACTATTACATATTTATGACTATGAACTGTGACCGATCTTCATTAATAGCTATGCATTCCACTAGGCACCTGGTGGCACTTGACAAATGTAATTTTAGATGATTATGGTGTAAAAACCAATATTTTAATTCAATTTTTTTTTTGTTCAGAGAACTAAATGGTTCAATTACCCAGGACTGCTATTCAAATTCGTATTTGCATTGACTTTAGCACTATGAGCTTATTTTTTAACCAAAAACCAATCAGAGTTAAATAAAAGTAATATGTCACACATTATAACTGAGTGTCAGGGTATGTCCTAATTAAACTCTGAAATATCCTGCAAGGCATATTATTTATTTATGTATCAATGGATCCCTGGATAGCCCGCATTCATATACAGTACTTATTTACTAACAAGAGTTACACTGAGGGAATTGGAAATACCAGATTATAGTATGTATTACTCCTAATATTGTTATATTTCATTAATTTCTAATAATGCTCCTATAACTTATCTGACAGTGAATGTTAAATGCAGATCTGTCCTCTGGACTGTGATCTGCTTTACAAGCTTTCAACATTGTTACTTTCAGTACACATAAGGCAAGTACAGTCTAAAGTGGGGTACACACTATGAGAAAATCGGAAGAAAAATTCTATATGAGGAAAGATCATTCGATTTTCGTATAGTCTGTACACAACTTTCGACATCCGATTTAGACTTTCCAAATTATTATTATTATTATACAGTATTTATAAAGCACCGATAGTTCGCTCAGCGCTGTACATTACAAAGGGGGACAGAACATGTGACAGAACAAAAACAGTACAATGCAAAACATGAGGGGATTGAGGGCCCTGCTCTTTTGAGCTTACAATCTAGGAGGGAGGGGATGGTGGCACAGGAGGAGATAGCTGTGGGGGATGGAGTGGTAGGAAGAGTGGAGGAGGTCGGCAAGTTAGCAGGGGGTGGGGTAGGCTTCCCTGAAGAGATGGGTTTTCAGGGTGCGCCTAAAGGAGAGGAGAGTAGGTGATAATCTGATGGGTTGGGACAGGGAGTTCCAGAGGATGGGTGACACCCTGGAGAAGTCCTGGAGGCGGGCATGGGAGGAGGAGACCAGGGAACTAGAGAGAAGGAGGTCTTGTGAGGAGCGGAGTGTGCGTGCTGGGTGATACTTGGATATTAGGTCAGTGATGTAGTTCGGGGCAGTGTGGTGGACGGCTTTGTACGTCAGTGTTAGGATTTTGAATTTGATCCGTTGCGCAATCGGAAGCCAGTGGAGGGATTGGCAGAGGGGGGTGGCGGAGATGGAGTGGTTGGAAAGGTGAATGAGTCTGGCTGCTGTATTCAGGATCGACTGAAGCGGGGATAGCCAGCAGTGAGGCGGGCCAGTAAGGAGGGAGTTGCAGTAATCGAGTCGTGATATGATGAGGGAGTGGATGAGCTGTTTAGTGGTTTCTGGGGTTAGGAACGTGCGGATTTTGGCGATGTTGCGGAGGTGGAGTCTGCACGAGCTTGTTAAAGATTGGACTTGGGGCTGGAAGGATAGATTGGAGTCCAGAATGACACCAAGTACTCTAGCCTGCGGGGCGGGTTTGATGGTGGCGTTGTTGGACATGATGGAGAAGTCAATGGGGGGTGGTGTCCGGGCTGAGGGGAAGACAAGAAACTCGGTCTTGGAGAGGTTCAGTTTAAGGAA
Organism: Staurois parvus; assembly: GCF_062004578.1. NCBI lineage: Eukaryota > Metazoa > Chordata > Amphibia > Anura > Ranidae > Staurois > Staurois parvus. The sequence continues at coordinate 2,529,792 of NW_028318357.1, forward strand.
GTGGAGCGACATCCAGTCTGATATGTCGCTCAGTAGGTGTGTGATTCGGGCAGAGACTGAGGGGGTGAGGTGGGGGGTTGAGAGATAGATTTGTGTGTCATCGGCATATAGGTGGTAGTTGAAGCCGTGAGAGTGTATGAGTTGGCCAAGGGAGGAGGTGTAGATGGAGAAGAGAAGGGGCCCGAGGACAGAGCCATGAGGGAGCCCAACAGAGAGGGGGAGTGAGGGGGAGGTGGTAGCATTATAGGTAACGCTGAAAGAGCGTTGTGACAGGTAGGATGAGAGCCAGGAGAGAGCAGAATCTCTGAGGCCGAGGGAGTGTAGAATTTGAGGAGGAGGGGGTGGTCGACTGTGTCGAAGGCCGCAGAGAGGTCAAGGAGTAGGAGCACTGAATAGTGGCCATTAGCTTTGGTGGTTAGCAGGTCATTGGAGAGTTTGAGTAAGGCAGTTTCGGTGAAGTGTAGGGGACGGAAGCCGGACTGTAGGGGGTCGAGGCGGTTGTTGTCATTGAGGTGAGAGCATAGGCGGGTGTAGACTAGGCGCTCGAGGAGTTTGGATGTAAATGGGAGCAGGGAGATGGGTCTGAGGTTGTTTGGGTCATGGGGTCTAGGGAGGGCTTTTTAAGTATGGGGGTGATGTGTGCATGTTTCAGAGGGGAGGGGAAAGTGCCGGAGGAGAGGGAGAGATTAAAGATGTGGGTGAGGGAGCATAGGATGGAGGGGGAGGGAGGTCGTAGGAGTTGTGAGGGGATAGGGTCTTGGGGGCAGGTGGAGAGGCAGGCATCAGAGAGGATCTTGGAGACTTCCTTGATGGTAGTAAGGTCAAAGGTGTGGAGTGTTGGGGGAGCTTCAGTATGAGGAATGTAGGGTGGGGTGGAAGTGGAGGTCAGAGCAGTGGTGGGGCCGTGGGAGAGGGGTGATGAGGGGGTAGCTGAGTGAGGGGGAACGGGGTTGTAGGGAGTTGAGCAGCGACGAAGTCCCTGCGGGTTATGTCGAGGGAGAGGGGGGATGAGGGGGTAGCTGTGTGAGAGGGGACAGATTGAGAGGGCGTGTGAGTTGCGGCGATGTCCTTGCGAATTGTGTCAATCTTGTTTTTGAAGTGATTGGAAATCTCAAGGGCAGTGAGTGAGGTGCTGGGTGGAGGTGGGGGTGGCGAGAGTAGAGAGTTGAAGGTGGAGAAGAGTCGGCGAGGATTGGAGGAGAGGGTCTTGATGAGGGTCAGGAAGTATGCTTGTTTGGCTGTGTGGAGGGAGGAGGTGTAGGTGTGGAAGGCAGATTTGTAGCGGGTGAGGGCTTGTTGGGATTTGGTTTTGCGCCATAGTCGCTCCAGGGCACGACTGTGTCATTTGAGGATTTTGGTGTGATCAGTCTGCCAGGGCTGGAGCAGTCGGGGTCTGATGTTGCGTGTGGTTAAAGGCGCTAGTGAGTCAAGGACTGTTGACAGCGCGTTGTTGTAGGCAGTCATAGCCAAGTCGGGGCAGGACAGGGGGAGGATGCTGTCTTGGAGTTGATCAGCTGCAGAGTGGAGGGGGGCAGGGTTAAGGTTGCGGAGGTTACGGCTGGTAGTAGTGTGACATTTGGAGGGGTAGGCGTTGGAGGACAAGGAGATAGAGAAGGTAATCAGGTTATGGTCAGAGAGAGGGAAGGGGGTGTTAGTGAGGTTGTGTGGAGCGCAGCGGTTGGAGAAGACGAGATCAAGGATATTACCGTCAGAGTGGGTGGTGGATTGTATGCACTGTGCAAGTGCAAAAGAGGAGGTTAAGTGGAGGAGATTGGGATGTGGCCGGGTTGTCGAGGTTGACAGGGATGTTTAAATCCCCAAGGATGATGGTGGTAGCTCAGAGGAGAGAAAGAAGGGTAGCCAGGAGGAAAAGTCATCCAGGAAGCGGGATATGGATCCAGGAGGCTGGTATATCACAGCAATCTTTAGGGGGGTTGGGGAGAACAGTCGGACGCAGTGGGCCTCGAAGGAGGATAAGGATAGGGAGGGGGGGTTTGGGAGGACTCAGAAGGTGCTCTGCAGTGACAGGAGCAGACCAACCCCACCACCTTTACGACCGTCGGGCCTGGGTGAGTGGGTCCAGGTGAGACCTCCGTAGGAGAGTGCAGCAGGGGAGTTAGAGTCAGTGGGCTGGATCCAGGTTTCAGTAATCGCTAGGAGGTTGAGGGAGCGGGAAACAAAGAGGTCGTGGATGGCGGTAAGCTTGTTGCACACCGATCGGGCGTTCAGGAGTGCACATGAAAACGGGGGGGAGATTTTAGGGAGCAGAGGGACAGATACTAAGTTGCGGGGGTTGCGGCAGGACGTGGAGGTGGGAGGGTGTTGTGTGGGTGAGGGAGGTGGTGGAGGGCCAGGATTCGGGGAGATGTCCCCTGCGGTTAGGAGGAGGAGAAGGGTGAGAAAGGTGGCATGGGAGCGGGATGTGCAGGAGCGTGAGAAATTACTAGTGGAGGTGTTCGGGTCAGTGGGAGAGTGGAGTAATAGGAGGAGGTGGTGGGTGCCGGGGAGGGGTGAAGGAAGCAGTGAGGACACAATATACAATTGTTTGGGAAGAGCAGAGGGATATAGTGAATGGATTTTGGGAACGGAGGAGAGGAAAATGAGAAGGAGGAGTGGAAGAGGCATTTTAGGGAGGTGCCCAGGAGGGCGGATAGGAGTGGTGGGAGGCTTGGTTGTCGATAGTCCAGCGGGTGTTTCCCAGGGTGTATGCTTGCAGTCTGTCCAGCATGCAGTAGAGTTTCTTGCTGTTGTTGTGTCTTCCTGCTGCTTAAGTTCTCCTGCTTTAGTTCAACTGCTGTGTTTAACTGCTTCTTCTATGCACTCCTTCAACGCAGCACTCAATCAAAAGCAGCACCCCCATCAGAGACTGTGCCCCCCATCAGTGGTCTCCCCCCATGAGCTGATCTAAATTTATAGGGAGATGCTCAAATGAACATTCAACTCCACCCCAATTAGAAGCTGATAAGGATCACAGGAATAGTGGGGGATGTTTCTCAGGAAACAGGCTACAGTTGTAAACCAAGTGCAGCTAGAGGTGAGAGCTGGTCAACATATACACAAATATAAATACACCATTTGTTCTGAATTTAACAGGAGTCAAAGCGTATTTCTAGTTAAGAGTGGAGATAGGAGCATTTACCCAGAGAAAAGCAGCAGGAGTCAATGCGTTTTCCTAGTTAAGAGTGGAGATAGGAGATAGGAGCATTTACCCAGAGAAAAGCAGCAGGAGTCAATGCGTTTTCCTAGTTAAGAGTGGAGATAGGAGCATTTACCTGTGAAAAGCAGAGAAGGCATGATTAGCTTGTGTGTTTAACTGCTTCTTCTATGCACTCCAACGCAGCACTCAATCAAAAGCAGCACCCCCATCAGAGACTGTGCCCCCCATCAGTGGTCTCCCCCCATGAGCTGATCTAAATTTATAGGGAGATGCTCAAATGAACATTCAACTCCACCCCAATTAGAAGCTGATAAGGATCACAGGAATAGTGGGGGATGTTTCTCAGGAAACAGGCTACAGTTGTAAACCAAGTGCAGCTAGAGGTGAGAGCTGGTCAACATATACACAAATATAAATACACCATTTGTTCTGAATTTAACAGGAGTCAAAGCGTATTTCTAGTTAAGAGTGGAGATAGGAGCATTTACCCAGAGAAAAGCAGCAGGAGTCAATGCGTTTTCCTAGTTAAGAGTGGAGATAGGAGATAGGAGCATTTACCCAGAGAAAAGCAGCAGGAGTCAATGCGTTTTCCTAGTTAAGAGTGGAGATAGGAGCATTTACCTGTGAAAAGCAGAGAAGGCATGATTAGCTTGTGTGTTTAACTGCTTCTTCTATGCACTCCTTCAACGCAGCACTCAATCAAAAGCAGCACCCCCATCAGAGACTAATTTTTGAAGGGACAAAACAGATGTCTTGGATGTAAACAGAACTAACACTTTTCATTTAATGTCTTCTTGTTTCCTTTGAGAAAAATCAGATACGGAAGACAAAAATAAACAAACATAATCTACGTTACAATATGTCTATGTCAAACAAAAAAAAAGCATTTGTTGTTCAAGAATTTTTGTACGCTTAGTACCATTATTGGGTTCAACTTGCCATGAACCATCGAGGAAAACTGGATGATAGTTTACCTGATTTTCTAGTAGTGTGTATCCAGCTAAAAGTTTCTCAACAATTTTACCTTGGAGGAATCCTTAGCAAAACATTTGAGATCTCAGGGAACCCCTGAAATAATGTACACATCTACAGCTCATGGATTGTTATATCTACAGCTTTCTCATCACAGCAATTGTGATCAGAAAGCTGTAGATATAACAATTATTTTTAAAAATAGCATTAAATAATAGAATCAATTTTGGACCATACATATTTAATGTGAAACTTGTGATTCCTTTTTTCTGCAAAGATGCCCAATTCTGGGTCAAACGTTTGATAAGCAGTGTACAAGTGGGCAGCGTGGAGGGTACAGGAGGGTCACCAGAGCACAGGGGTCAGGAGGGTACAGTACATGGGGGAAGAAGGGAACATTGCATGGGGGCAGCAGGGAAAATTACATGGGGGGAAGCAGGGCACATTACATGGGGGGAAGCAGGGCACATTACATGGGGGGAAGCAGGGCACATTACATGGAGGGGGCAGCAGTGCACACTAGATGGGAGCAGGGCACATTATGTAGGGGCAGGGCACATTACATGAGAGCAAGGTACCTTACATGTGAGAAAGAAACATTATGGGGCATGCAGCAAGGCTCATTACATGGGGGCAAGGCACAGTATGGGGCACACAGCAGTGCACATTACAGTAGCAGTTTCCTTCATATGCAGAGCAGTGCAGGAGGTGGCTGTGATGAGTTCTCTTGTAGCATGTTATTCCCCACTGGCCTTTCCTCTCTCATCCATCCCATGTGATGTCATATACAAGCACATGGGATGGATAGGAGGGGAGGAAGGGCCAGGTGGGAACAGCATGCCACAATCAGCACTATCACAGCCACTTCCCTTCTTTGTTCTGCATGTGTTGGCAGTGGGGATGCACTTTACCCATCAGCTAACTGAGATTGATGAGTAGATCCTGGCAGACCCCCTGGGGACCTCTCACATAGGGTTCTGTGGAACCCCAGTTGAGAAACCCTGGACTAAGGAGATAGTTTTAGCACTAGGAGGGAGGTGAGGGGTCAAGTAAAGGTTAGGGGGAGCTGATAAATTGTTCATAGACCCTGGATGACAGTGTCCTTTTCTGGTACAAATATCTAGATAGGGTGCTGTCCTAATATTTATAGGGCACCTTTAGGCACCACTAGCCAATTTCACTTGGAGGAATAGTCCTGACAAACAGGTTAGAGAACCTTGTCTAATTGCTGTTGCTTTCCACCAGATAGGTAAGTGTTAGATATATCTAAAACCCTTCTGCTACCCCCCTGCTCCAAATTAAAAACTAAATTAGAACACTTGCACAATGAAAATATATATATAACAATACTTATTAAATCATTTCAAAGACGCTACATGCAATATGTAGCGGCAGCTTGTATTGGTAATCCAACTCTTTATGGTGCTTCATGCTTAGAATAGTTATACATTGGTTCCCAATGTTCTTAACCACTTCCTGTCCGGACACTTTTACCCCCTTCCTGTCCAGGGCAATTTTCAGCTTTCAGCGCTATCACACTTTGAATGACAATTGCGCGGTCATGCAATACTGTACCCATATGAATTTTTTACCATTTTTTTGAGACAGATAAAGCTTTATTTTGGTGGTATTTATTCACCGCTGGGATTTTTATTTTTTTTACTATGTAAATGAAAAAGTCCAAAAATTTTGAAAAAAAGTGTTTTTTTTTATAAAATTTTGCAAATAAATAATATTTCATCCTAAATCTTGGCCAAAATTTATTCCGTTATTTTTTTAGTAAAAAAAAAAAAATCCAAATTAGTTTATAACCAAACATTATAATTTTTAAACATTTTTTTTTACATTTTTATTTTATTTTTTTTTATATTATTTTTTATTTTTATTTTTTATTTTTACATACTGTCACCCTAGCAGTACAGTGTCACCATGGTGACACTGTACTACTTGTGGGGGGTGATGAAGATTTTTTTTTTTTTTTTTACACTGATTGCTTTTACACCCATATAGGATGTAAAAGCAATCATTTCTCTTTCTCTCTGTCTGCATTCTTGCAGTCATTGAGAAATACTGAGTGAGCTGTGATTGGTCACAGCTTGTCACATGGTACAAGGCTGTTGTGAATAGCCTTGTACCATGTGACCTCTGTGATCATTCACAGATTTCACACGTAGTAAGCAATGATGTCACAAGTGACATCTTGCTTACTACTTTGCATGTGATCACTGATTCGCCAATCAGTGATCACATGACCGGGACCTCGTACAGAGGTCCCGTCCGACGATCGGTGTTTCACTGTGTCCGGAGGACACAGCGGACACCGGATCGCGGTGGTGCGCGCTCCTAGGGAGCGCGCACAGCTAGAAAAGGCGGGTGCCGTTTAGGAACGGCAACCCGACCTTGGACTGCCACCGCCCTGCCGTTTATAAACAGCAGGCGGACGGCAAGAGGTTAAAGTGAACCTGACTTATCCAACAAGTATACTGTATAAATTGACTTCACTGGTAATTTGCAGGAATTGCTAGCACTTGTTTTCAGATAAGTTCATTTGTACCTTGGGAGAGCCTTGCATCCTACACCAAGGCTTATATAGTTCTTTAACCAAGCTGAAATTAAAGTGACACGAAATCATATCCTTATTCTCCAAAAAATCATCCATACACATCAACTACTTAACGGCCCTATTTTTCATGAAATTGTTTCTGACTGTTTTTCTGCTTCCTTGTAACGTCCTTGCTGAGCTTCCTTGAACCTTTAATTTTCTCTCCCTCACTTACATTTGTTTGGAATGAGCAATGCACAATAGTTGTGGTCATGTGCACTGCTCTATGCACACTACACATCCTATAATCCATAGTTCCTAGTCCATCAAAAGAGAAAGCAAGATGGTGGCTACATTCCTACATACAGTGGGGCCATGGAGAACAAGCATAGACACCCTCAAACAGATAGTCAGATCACAGCAGCAAAAGAATAAGGAATTTGGAGGATAAAAAGGTACTTTTTGAATGAAGAATACATATTTGAAAATAGTATATTGTAAACCAGAGTTTGTCTTGCTGTGCACATAGACCCTTGTTTTTGTTGGTTTGATGTCAGAGAGTGGGTGAATATTTTGAAATCGTTCACATATTCAGGTATATAAAGTGTTTTAAGTTCTGTTGACCAATCTGCTTATCTCTTACTAATATTTGAGTGATTTTATTGATAGACTTTACTACAACATAGTCTGAAAAACTAAATAAATGTAATTGGCCATTTGTAAACTGACTGTTTGCAGGAATGTATTTATGTGTACAATTTTCAGTAACAACATTACATGTAAATAATCTAATTTCCCTTTAAAATATCACGAGCAAGATAAGAATGAAATCATGGCATGCCTCCAGTAATCCAGGAAATGTTCTCAACTATACATTCCTCAGTAATTATCATGAAATGAGAGGCAGCTTGTGGCTGTCTTGACTGTTTTTTATCTTAACAGCCAGAGGAGGTAGAGACATCTGCTGTTGTTTCATCATGTCAGATAATTAGTAAAAAGGAAGGAAGGCCTAAAGTTATGCTACCCCTGACACTAACA